>NW_006160010.1:650395-652827 GCF_000334495.1 Tupaia belangeri chinensis
TTTGGGCGAGTGTACCCCCCCTAAAGAAAAAAAAAAAAAAAAAAAAAAAGAAGAAGCTGCTGCTATATGGGGGCCAGTAAGTGGCATGGTGGTTAAGGCGCTGGACACTCCCACATGGCCAACCATGGCTAACCACAGTTCGAGTCCCAGATCTGGTGGCTTACCTTATCAATTTCCTTCTCTCTGTATGTCTCTATCTAGTCAAATTAAAATAAATGAATAAATAAATAAAATAAAATAAATAATTATTAAAAAGAAAAGAAAAAAAGAAGCTGCTTTATGGGCAGCTGGTAGCATGGTGGTTAGGGAAACTGGATCCCACATGGATGACTGTGTGGTTCAAATCCCAGATCTAAAAACACATTGGATTCATTTGAGTGTGTTCTCACAATCCCCAGAGTAGAAGGGAAAAGGGAATGATCGTCCCCCTGGGGTGGTGATTTCTCACTTTCTTCCTCTCTCCCTCTCTCTCTGTCTCTTTCTGATGAGCACATGCAACCTATAGTAAACTTAAAAAAAAAAATAGTAGTAGCTAGTGGCTGTCCTGAAACTGCTTTTGTGAGCCTTGGCTAAAGAAAAAGAAATTTTAGGGACCAGCAGTTAGCATAATGGCTATGTCGCTGGACTCCCATATAGTCAACCGCGGTTCGAGTCCTGGACCCGGTGGCTTAAACTCATGCCGGGTGCGTGTGCGTGCGTGGCCAAGATCCCGAGAGGAGAATGGAGGGAAAGGGATTGCGGCGTGGCCATCACCCCAGGGGGGGGTGATTTCTTGGTTTCTGTCTCTCTGTCTCTCTCTGGCTTTCTGGCAAACGCATGCGCCCTATAGCAAAAACCTCTCCAAAAAAAAGAAAAAGAAATTTTATAACCTCTCTTTTTTGCTGGCTTTATATTCCTTAAAATCAAGCAGACTGTATTCAGATATTCATATTTGTAGACTCATAGGATGTTTTTAACTCAAATGGTGTTATTATTACAACAGTCAGAAACAGAATTTTGCATTATTTTTTGATGAATTCTCATTAGTAATGAGGCACTAAACATGCTAGGGAATACACTATAGAGGAGAATACTAATAGGGTTATTTTTAGCTGCCACCTACACACAGCATCAAGACAACGTCAAGAGCTGGAGGGAAATGATGGTTCTTCTAGTTTAATAAACTATAATGTTCTGAAAAATCCTTCTCTTTTCTCCCCAAATCAGGGCATCTCATTATATAAAGTGATTACTGTGGCAGCAGCACAGATAGGAGGAGAGAGAGAGAGGAATGTGGGGAAGAAAGAGGAAAGTGAGAAATCACCACCCCCCCAATGGCAGGTGAGAGAAAGAATTGTGGTATTAAACAGGAAAAATAATTAAAAGAAGAAAAGTGTCATTTTTCTAAAGACTAGAATGTAAGAACTAGTAACTAGAAGAGAAAGGGAATGCTGAAAAATAATATTTTGTACTTTTTTTTTTCTTTTTGAAAGATTTTTGCTATAGGGCACGTGTGCTTACCAGAGAGACAGAGACAGAGAGATAGAAAGCGAGAAATGACACACCCCTAGGGCAGGGGGACTGGGATGGCCACATTGCAATCCCTTCTCCTCCATTCTCCTCTGGGAATTTTGGGCACACACGCACATGCACCCAGCATGTTTTAAGCTCCTGGGCCCGGGACTCACACTGCAGTCAACCACGTGGGAATACGGCATCTTAACCACTGTACTAGCTGCTGGCCCCAACATTTTGTACTTAAAGCACTCACTATCTGAGTATTAAAGTGAAGGTAAACTTCACGAACGTAGAGGCTGCAAACCGAGAAAGCAGTTGGCATAAGATAGAATGAGGAGATACTGACATGCATTTTCAAACTGTGTAATAAATCCTGCAAGTGAAATTCAATAGGGTATAAGGATTTGTGTAAAATAAGATATCAATATCGCATACATTATGTGATGTAAACTATGCATCATTATACATCGTAGATATGTTTCTATGTTATAACTATCAGAGAACACAGCTCTCATGAAGAGATCTACAGATAGCTTTTAAACATATGATTCCTTCAACTTCTCTAAAATGGTAACATCAGTGTAGAAGAAAGAACTGGGGACCAGCATGTGGCATAGTGGTTAAGTCACTGGACTCCCACATGGCCAACCATGGTTCAGGTCCCAACCCAGAGGCTTGAAACTCACACTGGATGCGTGTGCATGCATGACTAAGATCCCAAGAGGAGAATGGAAGAGAAAGGATTGTGGTCTGATGTGGCCATCCCCCCTGGGGGTGATTTCTTTTTTTTTTTTTTTTTTTTATTTCTTTTTTTTTGGAGAGGTTTTTGCTATAGGGCGCGTGCGCTCGCCAGACAGAGAGAGGCAGAAAGCGAGAAATCACCCCCCAGGGGGATGGCCACACCGCAATCCCTTCTCCTCCCTTCTCCTCTTGGG
>NW_006160010.1:652887-671819 GCF_000334495.1 Tupaia belangeri chinensis
CGAGCCACGGTTGACTACGTGGGAGTCCAGCGACATAGCCATTACGCTAACTGCTGGTCCCTCCTGGGGGTGATTTCTTGCTTTCTGTCTTTCTGTCTCTTTTTATCTCTCTGGCAAATACACACGTCCTATAGCAAAAAAAAAAGAAGAAAAAGAAAAGAAAAGAAAAGAAAAAAGAAAGAAATCCCGGAGGAAAAGGGATTGCAGTGTGGCCGTCCCCCATGCTTTCTCACATTCCCTCTCTCTGTCTACTTCTCTCCAGTGAGTGTTCACACACTCTGGGAAACAAACAAACAAATAATTAAATAGAAAGAAAGAAATCCAGGAAAAATAGTTGTCTAAGAAACCAAGTAGGAGGGACTAACAAATCTTGTACTGGTTACGTTGCTGAACTCCCATGTAGTTCAACTCCCGGACCCAGCAGCTGAAAACACACCAGGCGTGTGTGTGCGTGCCCAAAATCCTGAGAGGAGAATGGAGGAGAAGGGATTGTAGAGTGGTCATCGCCCCTGGGAATGACTTCTTGCTTTCTCTCTGGTGAAAACATATACCCCATAGCAAAGAAAAAAAAAAAAGATTTATTTAATTTTACTCATTATTATTATTTTTTAATTTGACCAGAGAGAGAGAAAGAAAGTGAGAAAGCAAGCCAGCAGGTCTGGGACTCGAATCACAGTCACCCATGTGGGAGTCCAATGCCTTAACTACCACATCACCTGCCACCCCACCCCATTTATTCTTTATAGCAAAGGTTGCAAACTAATGGCCTTACAACCAGATTTTGTCAATGCCTTTTTCTGTCTAGGCTTGTAAAGAATTTCTAAAATTTTAAAGCTTGAGAAGAAAAGAACTCACAGTCCCCTCCTGCTTGCCTGCCTCCTCCCCATCATCACTAAGAATCTCGCCACAAAACCATTTTGTTGTTTACATAGTCTTTAGAAATTGTGTAATTATTGAATTATTTACAAATGAAATGATCTGATGCCTTCAATTGTCTTCAAAATAAACTGGTGTGTGTAGAGGGAAAATGGTAGGGATTAAATAAAATTTGCAGTGTGTTGAAATTGTTGAGGATGGTTGGGACTCAGGGACCGATTATCCAGTACTATTCTGACTATGTATAGATAGATAGATAGATAGATAGATAGATAGATAGATAGATAGATAGATTAGATATTTTTGCTATAGGGCATGTGAGAAAGAGGCAGAAAGCAAGAACTTACCCCCCACCCCCAGGTGATTTCAATCCTTTCTCCTCCATTCTCCTCTCGGCATTTTGGGCATACACACAAACACGTCCAGTGTGAATTTTAAGTCACCAGGTCCAGGATTCAAACTGCTATCGACCACATGGGAGACCAGTGACATAAACATTGTGCCATCTGCTGGTCCCTGTATATGATTTGTTAAATGGGTGTTGGGGGCGGGGGGGACACGCATGGAGAATAGAGTGGTCTTTACCAGCAAGAAACTAAAACACGGGACCAGGAGAGGGCATAGCAGTTACATAGCTGGATTCCCATATGGCCAAACACAGTTCAAGTCCCAGACCCCGTGGTATGAAAATCATGCCAGGTGCATGTGCATGCATGCCCAAGATCCTGGGAGGAGACTCGAGAGAATGGATTGCGGCCTGGCCACTGCTCCCGCCACCCCTCTGGGGGATGATTTTTCACTTTCCCTCTCATTATCTCTGCCTCTCTCTCTGGTGAGTGCATGTTCCCTAAAGCAAAAACCTCTTAAAATAAAAAATGTGTTTTAATTAAAAAAAGAAACTTAAACACAATATGAGAAGTCACATTACCCAAAGAGTTAAAAGTCAGGCGGTGGGGAAGAGTGCATGTGTGGGAGAGATGACCAAAGAGGTTTAAGGGGACCCTGCGGGCACAGAAGGCCAGACAGCAGCATGGCACCAGTGTAGTGGGAACACACGCTCGCCTAGCTCTCTGGGCTGGTCCCACCTACTATGCTTTAAAAAATTGACCAGAGAGGGACAGAGCAAGAGAGAGAGGGAAAAAGAGCAAGCTGCCAAGTCTAGGACTTGAACCGTGGTCAGCCATGTGGGAGTCCAGCACCCTTAACCACCACGCCACCTGCTGGCCCCCACCTGCTGTGTTTTATAAAGTGTTTAACTAACAGCTTACATACATCCCATGAGGTTGTTACCATAGCCAAAAAGACAAATATGTGACAAGTTCTTCATCTCAGCTCACAAGGCTGGTGTAGGGTACTTTTTAGGAGCGTAATTTCCCTAGAAAAGCCAGACTGCAATGGGCTGAGGCAAAGATGACTAGGACTAGGACCAACTACCAACTGTTGATAAGTAAGACCTATAAGAGGCCAGCAGGTGGCGTGGTAGTTAAGGGTGCTAGACTCCCATGTGGCTGACTGCAGTTTGAGTCCTGGACCTGGCATCTTGCTTTCTCACTTTCTCTCTCTCTCTGGTCAAATTAAAAAATAAATAAACAAATAAAGTTAAATAAAAATAATTTTTAAAATAAGGCCTACAAAAAGAGTGTTTACAATATTTGACTTTTTACTAACATTCAAAAGTAAGGAACAAAGAACAAAAATGTTCATTTTCTGACTTTTCTGGAAAAACTGAAGATCTAGCAACACAGTGTACACCCTCACAACCAAAGCACGGCAGCCCCCACCAGGTGGGATTTAAGCTCTCCTTTCTGCCCGAGCCCCTTCACTCATGTCAACGCAAATAAGCTACTTTGCTTTGTACATCCTGCCTGTACAGGTATTTGAATTCCTGTATATACTAATCACATTCGACCTGGAGTGTTATGACATGCTGGCGTGGGGCTGGCCCATGAGGAAGAAAGAGGCCGAGTCTTAGAAAGCCAATGTCACTTGTCCACCACATGTTGAGAGCTATGCTCCAAACCACTTCGCTCGCTCACAATTAATCCCGTCCTCCACGCCTACTATAACGTCTCCTGCAGAGTTTTCTTGTGCGGTACGTGCAAGTCCATAGGAATGAGCAGTGTGATAATTAATGCTTAGGGAAAAGAGAGCACGATTATTTCTGCAATTATTAAGACAAAGAATTTTTAAACTGGGTTAATATTTTTTGTAATTATTGCCAGACGTGGTCACACTGCAATCCTTTTTCTTCCATTTCTCCACCTACTCGGGATTTGGGACTTGCATGCATATGTGTCTGGTGTTCTTTTATTCAAGCTAACAAGGCCAAGATTCAAACTGTCGGTGGTCGTGTGGGATCTGACTTTCTATGCACTGCACTACAGGGCCAACCTGGACTGAAATTTTATAAGAGAAGAGAAAGCATTTCAGACAGAAAGAAAGCAAAGGAAAAACCATGAATTTAGGAAATAGCAAACTATGTTCAAGGAACAGGAAGTGGACTGGTGTATTTGACCAAGTAACTCTAATTTAGGACTTGATAGAAACCACACATGTTAAAATAAATAAATAAATAAATAAATAAATAAATAAATAAATAAAAAGAAAGAAAGTTACAGATCATCTATTCTTGAAACTACTTTTACAAATGACAACCAAGATTTTGAGAAGGCAGGTGATTTGTTTAGTATTACCCAGCTAGTTGGTGAGGGAACTGAGATTAGATCGTGTGCTTTCCAATGTTCTCCTCCAGACTTGGCTGCAATGTGGGTCAAGCATATCATAGACAAACAAAAAATCTAAGGACCAGCCGATGGTATAATGGTTACGTCACTGGACTACCACATAAGTTGACCATGGTTCGAGTCTCAGACCCAGCAGCTTAAAACTCATGCCAGGTCCCTATGTTTACATACCCGAAATCCCTAGAGGAGAATGGCGAAGGGATTGCAGTGTGGCCATCCCCTCTCGGGGGTGATTTCTCACTTTCTGTCTCTACAGTGAGGACACATGCCCTATAGCAAAAATCTCTCTCAAATAAAACAAAACATTCTTCTCCTTATAAGACTGTGTACATCTGTTACTGTTTCCCTGATGTATCATTAATCACTAAACTATGAAACCCTTCCTTTATACCCATCGCAATAATAATAACAATAATAACAATAAAAGAAAGTAGACACATATTCACTATAAAATCTCCAAACACTCAAAAGTAAATAGTATGAGGGACCCAGGCAATGGCACAGTAATAACACAGTTGGACCCACCTTGAAAATTCTTGGGTATGCTGAGTATGCTGTATACGTGCATATGATCCAGGTCAGCTGAGGCTGGGTGTGGATTGCAACATCAAGTTTCTGCTCGGGATGTCCTCTGCCACAGTTTCTCTGTCATGTTAAAAATGAAAGGACCAGCAGTTAGCGTAATGGCTATGTCACTGGACTCCCATGTAGTCAATTGCGGTTCGAGTCTCAGACCTGGTGGCTTAAACTCACATCGTGCACATGTGCGTGCATGCCCAAGATCCCAAAAGGAGAATGGAAGAGAAGAGATTGCGGTGTGGCCATCCCCCCTGGGGCATGATTTCTCGCTTTCTATCTCTCTGTTTCTCTCTGTCTTTCTGGTGAGAAAATGAGCCCTGTAGCAAAAACCTCTCAAAAAAAAGAATACATGATAAAACACCATATACAACAATCCTCATATTCAACAGTTATCAAGATTTACCTCTTGCTTCATCTATCCCATAAATCTTAGCTAGAGTGTTTTAAAATAAATTGTAGATATTGTAATCTCGTGCCATGTACTTCAGTATGCAGCTATAAAAAAAGGAACAGTGAAGAGTAATTTTGAGTCAGTTACTGTAAATTCTACGAAAACCTAATGTGAATAATAGGTTATAAAAACTATGTACTATAACTGGACCATCAAGAAAGTGAAAACATAACCTATAAAACAGGATAAAATATCTAAAAATCATACATCAGTTAAGGAATTTATACTCAGATTAAATATATAAAGAACTCTCACAATTCAACAATAAAACAAAAATAATTCAATTTCAAAACTAGTATAGAGGGCCAGCCCTCTATACAGTAGTTACGGGAGCTGGATCCCACATGACTGACCACATTTTGGTCTTGGCCCTGGCAGCTTGAAAAACTTGTCAGGTACATGGACATGCATGCCCCAAACCTGACGGGATGGGGAAATGGAGAAAAAAGGTATATGCCCCATTGGAGGGTGCCTTCTCTCTCTGGCAAGAGTATGTGCTCTCTGATAATAAAATTAGCAAAGAACTTGGATAGATATTTTCCCAAAAATATATAAACGGTTAACACACTAATAATGGCTGAAAATATACTCAAGTGTATTAGTAGGGAAATGAAAATTAAGGCAATGAAGTACTATCTCATATCCAGTAGGATTAAAAAAAAAAAAAAAGACATAATAGCAAGTATTCAGGAGGATGTGGTGAAATCGGATCACTCCTACATTGCCGATTGAAATGCAAAACAGTACAACTACTTTGCAAAACTGTTTGACATTTCCTCACAACCAGTTCCACTCCTAGGTATATACACAAGAGAATATGTCCATACAAAACATGTACACAAGGGCCGGCAAGTGGTGTGGTGGTTAAGGGCCCTGGATTCCCATATGGCCAACTGTGGTTTGAGTCCTGGACCTGGCAGCTTGCTTTCTCACTTTCTCTCTCTCTCTCTCTCTCTCTCTCTCTCACTTTATCCTTCTCTGGTAAACTTAAAAAAGAAGTTGTACACAAACATTCATAGCAGTATTATTCATGGAGCCAAAAAGTAAAAACAATCCAAATTTTCAACAGCTGATTAATGGACAAATAGAATATGGTATATGCAAGCAGTAGAATTTATTTCTATATAAAAGGGAGAAAGTACTAATACACGCTAAAACAGTGGAGGAACCCTGAAAACATGCTAAATGAAAGAAGTCAGACACAAAGGGTCATATATTGTATATTCCATTTACATGAAATGACCTGAATAGGCAAATTAATGCAGACAAAGTAGATTAGTGGTTGCCTCAGGGAAATGTGATGGGGTACAATCCTATGAATGCATTGGATTGTACACTATACATTATTAGTCATTTAAGAAATTAATCAAATGTGGATCCGTCAATGGTATCTCTCAAACTTTCTGTGTTTGGTTTATTTGAAGACGGGCCGTCTCCGTGCCTCCCAGCTACCGGCTCAGTACCTGGAGCAGAAACACTGTTTAAGGACTAACTAGTCCACGTTTTTTAAGGATGTTACTAAAGTTAAAAAGAACAGACGTCCACCTTTGGAAGTTCGTACCGCAACCAGCAACTTCTCTCGGTTGGGACATCGCCCTTTACCACCACCTCTCCTCCCGCTGCGTTTTTCCGGAGAACCGAACACCTGTGCTCCCAGGCCACCCATCGGACAGACGCCAGACTCTGCACATGCGCTCCGCTCCCCGCCCCTTCCGGTTTTGCAAGGCCCGTGCAGTCCTGCTACCCTGCCTACGGCTCCTCTGCCTTCATTCACCTGTTTAGCCGTCCCCCCTGACGGATGTCACCATGACAGCACCCACTGGGGGCCCGGGTAAGCGCTGGTCAGATCCCGGAGCGAAGCTGCCACCAGCGCTAAGCACCAGGAAGCTGGACTCCGGCCTACACACGCAACCGGCTTTAGTTTAAGCCATCGGGTCTAGGACTCGAACCATGATCGACTACATGGACGTCCAGCGACATAGCCATTACGCCAACTGCTGGTCCCCCCTGGCATGAGTTTTAAGCCCCTGAGTACAGGACTGGAACCATGGTTAACTACATGAGAGTCTGCAGTGTATCCATTATACCATCTGCTGGTCTCAGGCTCTGTTTTTGTTTGTTTGTTTGTTTGTTTGAGAGGTTTTTGCTATAGGGCACGTGCACTCACTGGAAAGACAGAGAGAGAGAGAGATAGAAAGCGAGAAATCACCCCCGGGGGTTTGGCCACACTGCAATCCCTTCTTCTCCGTTCTCCTCTTGGGATCTTGGGCACACACCCACACACGCCCCGTGTGAGTTTAAGCCACCTGGTCCAGGACTTGAACCATGGTCGACTACGTGGGAGTTCAGCGGCATATCCGTTAAGCTAACTGCTGGTCCCAAGCTCTGTATTTAAAAAAAAAGAAAAAGAATTTTTTTTTTTAGGTGAATTCACCATGCCCTTCAGCATTGTGCAGTAGTATTTTACGATTTTTTAAAATTTATTCATTTTCTACATTAATTCACTATACACCATCACAACACACAAATGAATTTTCCATCCAAAATACACTGTGCATTGGCTCAATCAAGCACATCAACATACATGTTCTCAGCAAATAATTTTCCAATTCTTATGTCCTGCATACCTTGCCTTTTGTTTTGCCATCCTTGATTCCCCAAAAGAATTATTTTTCTTTAACTTTATTTATTTTAATTTGACCAAAGAGGTACAGAGTGAGAAAGAGAGAATATCAGAAAGCAAGCCACTAGGTCTGGGACTCGAACCATGATCGGCCATGTGGGAGTCCAACTCCCTAAAATCAATACACCACCTGTCAGCCCCTTAAGCTCTGTGTTTTTAATAAGCTTTTAAAGAAAAAAAATCATCTATATTAACCTGTCTATATATTACCTAGTTTTTAGAAAAGGATGACATTTCTACAAAAGGGCACATCCTTACGCTTTATCTCCTCTAGACAAACATTATAACCAGTTTCAGAGGTTATCTGCAAACTCGGTAAGTAGCTCTTGAAGTTAAGCAGCGCCACATTCGCAGCGATTGACTTGGTCACTAACCACACCTGAAGGAATCCTGCTGTCCAGTGTCGTTCTTCCCTCTTTGTGGATGTGGAAGGGGACTGCATACTTACGAAGTCGGCCAAGGAATCGGGAGTGTGGTCACCCAACTCCAGCTGCTGTGCACACAGGACTTTCTTCCTGGATGCAGCCTCCTGAGCAGATGACAAAACCAATTCTAACAACAGCGTGAGGGATAAAACTCCCACAGATATACTGACCGTAGTTGGCCATGACAACCATGTCCCCAGGCCCCTCTAGAACGTTTCAGACCATCATGAGAGAGGACTACTTTTGAACAATTCCTGGACGCTCTGATTCCACTTTTTTTTTTTTAGAGGTTTTTGCTATAGGGCGCGTGTGCTCGCCAGACAGAAGAGACAGAGAGACAGAAAGCAAGAAATCACCTCCCTCCCCAGGGGGGGATGGCCACACCGCAATCCCGTCTCCTCCGTTCTCCTCTCGGGGGGATCTTGGGCATGCACGCACACGCGCCCAGCATGATTTTTAAGCCACCGGGTCCAGGATGGGAACCGCGGTCGACTACGTGGGAGTCCAGCGACATTGCCATTAAGCTAACTGCTGGTCCCCTGATTCCACTTTTAAAAACAAATCTTTATACTTCAGGGACCATAAGAGTGTCAACTGATTAAACAGAACAGGAGCCCCCATGGTCTGGAGTGTCTGATGGAATCCATCTACCCTGGGACAGCAAGGTCCCAGGTCTTTCTCATGGCACTTTCTAGGTTAGATATAAAAGTCCAGAGGGGAAGTAAGATCTCAGCTGGCTCAGTTTGCACGCCTTGTGTAAAACAATGAAAGCTTTTATCCTGAAAACAGTTCAGGGCAAAGCCGGCCAGGATGTGCTGGGTGGTTTAGGAGAGGGAGGAGGAGCAAGCCTTGTAGCTGTTCTCATCCTGCAGCCCTTTCAGTTCTTGTCAAAGTTCTGATCTTGTTGTTGTGGCTGTGGAAAATAAGAACCGACTCAAGGTTTAGGATAGTTCTACAGTAAAAGAAAATAATTTTGTTTTACATAGGGCAACAAAATGTATGCCTATACAGAAAGTAAATAATAGTATCTGTGAATTTTCTGAGTTTACCTATAAGTATTATTTTTTCCTATAGGGTGCAGGTACTTGCTGGAGAGAGACAAAGAGGGAAAGTGAGAAATCACCCCCAGGGGGGCTGACCATGCTGCAGTCCCTTCTCCTCCATGCTCCTCTCAGGATTTTGGGCACACACACATATACCTAGTGTGGTTTTCAAGCCGTGTTCAGGATTCAAACAGTGGAGTCGACTATGTGGAATCCAGCTGCTTTAACCTCCACAACACCAGCTGGCCCTGTGTAAATAAATTTTTGTGAGGCCAACAGGTGGTGTGGTGCTTGGAGTGTGGACTCCCACATGGTTGACTGCGGTTCGAGTCCCAGACCTGGCAGCTAACTTTCTTGTTTTCTATCTTTCTCTCTGATAAGTGCACATGCCCTATGGCAAATTAAATAATAATAAAAAAATTAAATGATTCTTTAAAAAATAAGTTTTTGCTTGACTTATAAATACAGTTTTTCTAAGTTTAAATATGAATGGTTTTGGAACTGGAGTTTCGTAGAAATGTATTTTTTATTTTATAATAAAATCAATGACAAAATATTTTATTTAATGGACTGTGTTTTTGTGGCAAACTTTTCTGTAATGTATCTACTTATTAAAGCAAGAACCCTGCACTTATATAACACTTTAGAAAACATTACTGTGTAACTGTACATAATATATACCTATTTGTTTTATAGAGTTGCTTTTTAGAATATGTTATAAACTGTTAATTTGATCATTAATTTTATTATGTGATTTAGGATGCTTTAACATATGACAATTTCTTCAGAGTAATAGCATCTTTCATTAATATTTTCTTCAATTATGAAAAAGGTTTCACGTGTTCTAATTCACATCCTACTGAGCTTAATAGATAAAGAATATAATCTGAAAATGAAAAGATAAGTGGCAAAGTCTGAAACCTTAATTTGAAAAAGTGTTAGTAATAATTGCTAACAACAAATACTTTCATGTTCAGGACCACGTAAAGAAAATGTTAATGTGACACTCATGAGAAAAATCTCTTGGCTGATTTTCTTCCATTAAACCACTAGGTGGCAATGTCTTTGCTTCTTTGAGAATCAACTAGATAACGGTTCCTGAAGACATTCAATTATATTTTTGAAAGCTCTGAGCTTGGCTAGCGGATTGCAATTACTCAACTGTAAAGGAAGAAAAATACTGAGGAATAAGTACGACTAAAGAGTATTTGTATTTGGATTGCAGTAATTAACGTCCTTCCTTAGTAATCAGAGAAGCCACCAAGTCCCCAAGGTTAAAAAAAAAGCTTCACTTTGCGGAGCGCACAAACTTTGATGTTAGACCTATAAGGAGACTTAGTACCAAAATACAGCTGAGGGCCAGATAGTGGTGTGGTGGTGTCTGTGACACCAGACCCACTTGGGAAGGTCTCAGGTCCCCTATACCCACCCCATCCCACAGCCCCAGCCTGGCAGCCAGGCTGACTGAGGCTATGAGGAGGTGGGTCCCGTCTCTCTCTCACTCATGAAAGCAATAAACCTTGTCTAAAAAGAATAGTGCTAGGGCAGCCATGGCATAGTGCTTAAGGTACTGAATTCCCACGTGGCTGATTGCACTTTCAGTCCTTGACCAGACAGATTGAAACACACTGGGCATATGTGCATGCACGCCCAAAATCCTGAAAGGAGAATGCAAGAGAAGGGATTGCAGTTTGGCCAACCCCCCCGGGGGAGAGGGGGGTGAATTCTCGCTTTCTATCTCTCTCTCTGTCTCTCTGGCAAGCACATGAGCCCGATAGCAAAAATCTTCTTAAAAAAAACAAACCAAAAAAAAAAAAAAAAAAGACTAGTGTTTGATATGTTATCAGCACTCGGGAAATATGAAAGACACAGCTGAACCAATTACTCTTGATTATACGTTCATTTTTTAATCATCTTTTTTTCCTTTCTTACCTACTTTCACCATCTCCAAAACTTCATTTCCACTTTATGCATTAAAACCACATCCAGGGGCCAGCAGGTGGTGTGGTGGTTAAGGGCGCTGAACTCCCGTCTGGCAGACCATGGCTCAAGTCCTTGACCTGGCAGGTTTCTCTCTCTCTTCCGCTGTCCCTCTCTGGTCAAATGAAAATAAATAAAGTTAAATAAAATAATTCTTAAAAAAAAAATTAAAAAGCCACAGCCAAGGGACCGGCAGGTGGCATGGTGGTTAAAGTTGCTGGATTCCCACATGGTCAACAGCAGTTCAAGTTCCAGACCTGGCAGCTTGCTTTCTTGCTTTCCCCATTGTCTTTCTCTCTGGTCAAAGTAAATAATAATAATAGCAAATGGAATTAATTAAGTAAGTAATTCTTTTCAAAAAAACACACAGCCAAGAGGCCAGCAGGTGATGTGGTGGCTAAGGTGCTGGACTCCCACATGGCCGACCATAGTTTGAGTCCTGGACCTAGCAGCTTGCTTTCTCACTTTCTCTTTCTCTCTCTAGTGAACACACAGGCCCTGTAGCAAATTTAAAAATAATAATAATTATAACTAAAATTAATTAAATAATTATTAAAATGCACACACATACAGCCAAAGTTGGAAGGCAGGTTTTGAGAACAGATACCCTTGTTATAGAGATTTCTCTACCACAGAAAACATTCATACTGCATGTAAAAACTAGTCAGTATATCCAAAATGTTCTCAGGTCCAACAATTGACGTAATGGCTACGTCGCTGGACTCCCATGTAGTTGTGGTTCATGTCCCGGATCCGGTGGCTTCAATTCACGCCAGGGCACGTGTGCGTGTGTGCCCAGGATCCCAAGAGGAGAATGGAGGAGAAGGGATTGCAACGTGGCCATCCTCCTCGGGGGTGATTTCTTGCTTTCTGTCTCTCTGTCTCTCTCTGTCTTTCTGGTGAGAGCATGCGCCCTAGAGCAAAAACTTCTCTAAAAAAAAAAAGTTCTCTCTACCTCAGGGTCATTACCACAAGATTTGTATAATTTACATTTACGCATCTAGTAACCTGTTTTGTTTATTTTCTTTTTTTTGGAGAGGTTTTTTGCTATAGGGCACGTGAGCTCGCCAGACAGATAGAGACAGAGAGACAGAAAGCGAGAAATCACGCCCAGGGGGGATGGCCACGCCGCAATCCCTTCTCCTCCATTCTTCTCTCGGGATCTTGGGCACGCACGCACACACGCCTGGCATGAGTTTAAGCACCGGGTCCGGGACTCGAATCGCAGTCGAGTACGTGGGAGTCCAGCGACACAGTCATTATGCTAACTGCTGGTCACCCAGTAACCTTTTTTAAAAAACTGAATCCACTGAAATATAATCATCAAGCATTGTTTCATAAAACTGTAATGTTCAAAACATTTTTAAAATGTATATAATTTTTACTCTCATAAAAATATAAAATAAACATATGTAAAAGTTTTTATTCAATTAACTAATGAGGGAATCTGCTTAATAGAAAATTTAAACAACACATACAGGGCCAGCAGGTAGCATGGAAGTTAAGGTGCTGGACTCCCTTATGGCCTATTATGCGGTTTGAGTCTCAAACCTGGTGGCTTGAAAGTCACTCCAGGTGTGTGTGCATGTGTGCCCAAAATCACTGAAGGAGAATGGAGAAGGGTCTGTGGCTTGGCCATCCCCCCTGGGGAATGATTTCTCATTTTCTCTCTCTCTCTCTCTCTCTCTCTCTCTCTCTCTCTCTGGCAAACACATATGCCCTATAGCAAAAACTAACAAGACAAAAAACAAAAACAAAAAACAAAACAAAAAAAAACATCCAAACACATAATCATGAGTGCTGAGAGAACTTGCAAAACCATTAATATTCTATACGACAGTGAAAGTAATGTGTGGTCATCTTTTCTACAAGGCAAAGATCAGTTGTATTTTTAACAGACAAAATTAATTAGTTTGCATTGCTATGTATAGATTTTTTTTTTTTTTACCTCTGGTAAGATATAAAATACCTCCTCAACAGAAAGTCAAAGGTGCATAACCTTACATAGTCAGATAATATCCAGAAGGTCTGCTAAAATCAGTAATATCCTGTTTCCATTTATAAGAATTAAGGCAATTTTTCCGACAGTGTTTTTTTTATAAATAATTATGTTGACAGAATGAGCAACGGAATTCTAGAAGAGTCCTATAGGGTCCTATTCCACTTGCTGCAATACCAGGACACCACAAGGAGGCAATTTTTGCACTTGATTTTCTGCAGAAATGATAAACGGGACCAGAGATTAAATCATGGGCACTGTCAATAGATTTTAGAACAAATTAAGCAGACACTGGGTTTCCTTAGCTCTAGAAGGAGATGTCCTAGGAGATAAGTAAAGAGTTGTCCTTAAACTAAAAGAAAATGGAAATAATTTGATAACTTGTCCCTGACTTGGCTCACTATTTAAGTGTGATGTGGTGTGGCTCAGTGGTCTCAAATCTGGAGACGTGTCCCAATGTCTCCAGAAATTAGATTTGAGGGGAAAAATAAGAGAATACGGCACTGGTGATGCTACAAGGGCGAGGCAGGTAAGTCCAGTGAATGAAGCAGGCTGGGTGTTATACACACACCGTGGGGACCATGACACATGGGCAGCTCCTGCTCCATCGTGCTGCTTGCTGTCCAGGTCCAGACAGCTGACGTGGGGGAACACAGAGCCCAAACTGTAGGCTTTCCAGATTTTTTTTTTAACATTTATTTGTGTGTTTGTTGTGATTTTCAAGCCACTGGGTGCAGGACTCAAACCACAGTTAACCATGTGGGAATCCACAGTCTCCATCACCACAGCACCTGCTGGTCCCCAAGCGCTCCAGATTTTGCAAAAGAAACAAGAATAGACAAATTATGAGTATATTTTTTAGTTGTTTTTTGGGGGGTTTTAATTCCTTATTTAATTTTATTTCTTCTTCTTCTTTAATTTTACCTGAGAGAGAGAGAGAGAGAAAGAGGGCATAAGAAGAGTAAGAAAGCAAGCTGCCAAGACCAGGACTTGAACCATGGCCAGCCATGTGGGAGTCCAGGGCCTTAACCACCACGCCACCAGCCAGCCCCTTGAGTTGCCTTTTTAAGGTACTGGCCCTTTAACCAAAAATTTAGGTGGTTTTCCTTCTCCTCAAAAAATTTGCCTATGAGGGAACCAGCAGTTAGCATAATAGCTATGTCACTGGACTCCCACGTAGTCGATCGCGTTTCGCATCCCGGACCCGGTGGCTTAAAACTCATGCCGGGTGCGTGTGCGTGCGTGCCCAAGATCCCTAGAGGAGAATGGAGGAGAAGGGATTGCGGTGTGACCATCCCCCCTGGGGGGTGATTTCTCACTTTCTGTCTCTCTGTCTCTCTCTGTCTGTCTGGCGAGCGCACACGCCCTATACCAAAAAAAAAAAAAATTGCCTATGAGAATTTTCTAGAAATTGGGACCAGCAGATGACATAATGGTTATGTTGCTAGACTCCTACGTAGTCAACCACGGTTTGAGTCCAAGACCCGGTGGCTTAAAACACACTGGGTGTGGATGGGTGTGCATGTCCAAAATCCCAAGAGGAGAATAGAGAAGAAGGGATTGTGGCATGGTCATCCTCCCAGGTGCAATTTCTCATTTTCAGTCTCTCTGTGTTTCTTCAGCGAGTGCAGGATCCCTATAGACGATGTGTCTATGAGCACACAGGGAAACTACCAGAAATAAAGAGTCCTTTAGGAGCTTGGAATTCTCATGACTGAAAAAAAGTTTGAATGTCAAAGGTCAATTTTATCCCTTAGTGTCCTCATCACCTAACCCCAATGGTGTCTAGTGCCAAGCTCACAGACGGAATCAAGTAATTGCTGACTGAGGGCCAGCACTATAGCCTGTGCATAAGGGAGCTGGATTCCACATAGCCGATGGTGATTCAAATCCCAGCCCCAACAGCTTGAAAAACACCAGGTACTAGTGCGTGCGTGTCCCCATCCCGACAGGATGGGGAAATGAAGGAAAGGGATTGCAGTGTGACCATGCCCCATTGGAAAGCGCTTGTTCTCTCTCTCTGGCAAGCACATGCACCCTCTGGCAATTAAGAAAAGAAACAGTGAAACTTCAGAATTGAACTAGAATCTACCATCACTACACCTGCCTTACTCCCTTTCTCCCTAAAGATTTCATAAAACTCTTAATGATGGAAAGTGTACCTTGCCTGGCTACAGCCTCTGCAAAGGCATTTACCAAGGCCTCCACCACTGCTGCTGCCTGGTAGTCTGTTTGAAGGCACCTGGCCTAAACTGGAGCCATCAGGTTCTTTTTCTCAGGACTTCTGAGCATGGATATTGAAACAATGAGTAAAAGGGTGCTAAGTATTTGAACTGAAAGGTTAGGGCAAGATGCCAAAAAAATACAAGACCAGCAGGTGGTGTGGTGGTTAAGGCATTGGACTCCCACATGGCTGACAGTGGTTCAAGTCCTGGACCATGCAGCTTGAAAAATCATGCTGGGCCCATGTACATGCTTGCCCAAAATCCCAGGAGGAGAATGGAGGAGAAAGGGTTGTGGTGTGGCCATTCCCCCCAAGGGGGGCGGGTAATTTCTCACATTCCCTCTCTATGTCTCTGGTGAACATACATGCCCTATGGCAAAAATATATAAAAAAAACAATTTTTAAAATGGTAAGATAATTTATGGAAGCAGAGGGAACCAGCAGATGGTGTGGTGGTAAAGGCACTAGGCACTCCCACATGACAGACAACAGTTCGAGTCCTGAACCTGGTGGCTTGCTTTCTCACTTTCCCTCTCTTTTTCTCTCTGTGTCTCTCTCTGGTCAAATTAAAATAAATGAATGAATAAATAAAATTAAATAAATAATTCTTTAAAAAATATATTGTTTTAAAAAAAGCACAGAAATGCCCAAGTAAGCTCAAAAGCACAGAGAGAAACAGAAGCCACATCTGAGGAGAGAAAAGAAGGTGTTGGGTTTTAGCATTCCTTTTTCATTTTCCAGAAATTTTATTTCTTCAAATTTTTTATTGTTGTCTTAGGTTTTTGCCATAGCCTGCATGCTCTTGCCAAAGAGAGAGACAGATGGAAAATGAGAAATCACCCCAGTGGGGTTGGCCTCAACACAATCCCTTCTCCCTTCCGTTCTCCTCTCAGGATTCTGTGCACACTCGAACACATGCCCAGCGTGATTTTCAAGCTGCTGGACTTGAACCGCAGGTAGCCATCTGGGAGTTCAGCACCTTAATCACCACCTGTTGGCCCCTCAAATGTTTATAAATTGGCCAATGTTATCCTTTTAATAAGCTCCCCCTAAAAAGAAGGAGAAGAAGAAGAAGAAGAAGAAGAAAAAGAGGGATTGGCAGTTGGTGTAATGGCTATGTCACTGGACTCCCATGTAGGACCCGGTGGCTTAAACTCACACCGGGTGCACGTGAGTGTGTGCCCAAGATCCCAAGAGGAGAATGGAGGGGAAGGGATTGGATTGCGGTGTGGCCATCCTCCCTGGGGGAAGATTTCTTGCTTTCTGTGTCTCTGTTTCTCTCGTTCTGGTGAGCGCACATGCCCTATAGTAAAAACCTCTCCAAAAATTTAAAATTTTTTAAAATAAGCTCCCCTTTTTTTAACTGATTTCTGCATGCATTTGTTACTTGCAGCCACATAACTGACATCCCTGCCGCAAGCAGAGCACTGTCAGATCAGAAAACTCCTTGGAGAAATGGAGAAACGTCACTTAGGAAACCTGAGAACATGCTGTGTTCCCCATGGTGATTCTGACAGCTGATTCTCAAGTGCTTTTTATCATTTTGACTCTGCAAGTTATATTAAAATGTCTCTTAAAAGAAAGGAAATACAGGGACCAGCAGGCAGCATGGTGGGTAAGGCAGTGAACTCTCACATGACCAATCATGGTTCAAGTCTTGGACCTGGCAGTTTGCTTTCTCACTTTCCTTCTCTTTCTTTCTCTTTCTGGTGAGTGCACATGCCCTATAGCGAAATTAAATAATAATGATAAAATAATAAAAATAAATAAAATAATTTTTTAAGAGAGGTTTTTGCTGTAGTTGCACTTGTTGGAGAGACAGAGAAAGACAGAAAGCAAGAAATCACCCCCCTCCCCAGGGGGTAAGGCCATGCCACAATCCCTTCTTCTCCATTCTCCTCTCGGGATTTTGGGCAGGCACACAAATGCGCCCAATGTTAAAGTTGCAGAGTCCAGGACTTGAACTGCTGTCTACTACTTGGGAGTCCAGAGATGTAACTATTGCCATCTGCTGGTCCCAAAATTAAATGGTTCTTTAAAAAGACAAGAACCTCAGGGTTGTATTGTGTAATTCTTTCTGCATCATGTATTTCCATGAAAAATATCCAACTTGGGTCCAGCAGGTGCTGCATTGGTTACTTAGCTGGATTCCCAGCTGGCCGACTGCAATCCAAGTCCTGGAACCATTCACTTGAAAAATCACTCCAGCTGTCTCTGCATGCATGCCCAAGATCCCAGGAGGAGAATGGAGGAGAAGGAATTGTGGCATGGCCATATCCCGTGGGGGTGATTTCTCACTTTCCCTCTCATTGTGTCTGTTCTCTCTCTCTCTCTCCCTGGCAAACACATATGCCCTACAACAAAAACCTCTAAAATAAATAAAAACATCAAACTTGTGGCCAGCCAGTGGTAGTTGTTAAGGAGCTTGACCCCACACAGCCAACTGAGCAGTTCGAGTCCTGGAACTGGTGACTTGAAGGACATGCTGCACATGTGTGCGTGCATGCCCAAAATCCCAAGAAGAGAACAGAAAAAAAAAAAAGGCATGGTCATCCTCAACCCCTGCCGTGGGGGCATGAGAAATCATTCCCCACCCACTCCCCAACTCTCTGTCTCTCTCTACTGAGTGTACACACCCTATAGCAACAACCTAAAAAAAAAAAATGTAACCCTTGGTGGTCCTAGGCCTACATTTACAGATGTAATTTTTGCAGTTTTAGCTGGGAGAAATTATATTAATACTTAAACGTTATTGTTTGTTGAACGGTCAGGTGTTTTTAAAAGCTTGAAATAAGGGCCAGCAGGTGGCATGGAGGTTAAAAAACCTGGATCCCAGGACCAGCAGTTAGAGTAATGGCTATGTCGCTGGACTCCCATGTAGTCGATGGCGGTTTGAATCTCAGACCCAGTGGCTTAAAACTCATGCCAGGCACGTGTGCATGCGTGCCCAAGATCCTGAGAGGAGAATGGTGGAGAAGGGATTGTGGCATGGCCATCCTCCCTGGGGGGAGATTTCTTGCTTTCTGTCTCTCTGTATCTGTCTGTCTGGCAAGCACACACGTCCTATAGCAAAAAAAAAAAGACAAAAAAAAAAAAAAAAAAAAAAAAAAAAAAGCCACCCGGATCCCATGTGGTCAGCTGCATGGTTTGAGTCCCAAACCACGCAGCTTGAAAACGAGGCTGGGCATGTGTGTGGGTGTGCATGCATCCAGAATCCCAAGAAGAGAATGGAGAAGGAATTGTGGCATCATACCCTCTCTAAGGGGTGATTTCTCACTTCCCTCTCTCTGTCTTTCCTTATCTCTGGTAAGCACATGCTCCCTATGGCAAAAACAAAACAAAAAGCTTTAAATAATCTAGATAGCTCAATGGAAACAAATCACCTTCAAATAAATATGTTTCTTCTTGATTCAGTTTCTTTTTTTCCTACTTTCTCCATCATGTCTTGTTTCCTCAGTAGCTACCAGAATCACTTTTTGGCTTGATAATGTAGCACGCATTCCCAAATACTTTTTGTTTATACATTCATTTGTTTATCTCCACAATATTTAAAACAGTGCTATGTATCATGTTGGTGTTAAAAATAATTGAAATGAATTATATAAGATGTATATAGAAGCATAAAACATAATTTTCTGAAAAATATTTTTTCCCAGGGCCAGCAGGTAGCATGGTAGTTAAAATTCTAGACTCCCACATGATGGACTGCAGTTTGAAACTCATGTTAGGCACACGTGCATGCATGCTCAAAATCCCAGAGAGGAGAATGGAAGAGAAGGGATTGTGCCATGGCCATCCCTCTGGGGGAGAGTAATTTCTCACTTTCTGTCTTTCTCTGTCTCTATGGCGAGCTCATGTGCTCTATAGCAAAAAAACCTCTCTCATTAAAAAAAAAGTATTTAGGGACCAGCAGATGGCATAATGCCTA
>NW_006160010.1:671962-675191 GCF_000334495.1 Tupaia belangeri chinensis
CACACTCACGTGTGCCCGGCATGAGTTTTAAGGCACGGGGTCCGGGATGCAAACCGCGGTCGACTACGTGGGAGTCCAGCAGCATAGCCATTACGCTAACTGCTGGTTCCCTGTACTTATATATTATAAAATGTATCTTTGAAATAATTATTTGCATAAATGAAGTTTAGCTTTTTAATGAGAATTTAAT
Organism: Tupaia belangeri chinensis; assembly: GCF_000334495.1. NCBI lineage: Eukaryota > Metazoa > Chordata > Mammalia > Scandentia > Tupaiidae > Tupaia > Tupaia belangeri. The sequence goes on from NW_006160010.1 coordinate 672,153, forward strand.
GACTTATAACTTAAATTCTCATGCTTTTAGTGATTTTCAACTTATTTCCAGTTTTTTTAAGAATTTGATATAGGCTGGGTCCAGCAGGTGGCGTGGTGGTAAAGGCACTGGACACTCCCACATGGCCGAGCATGGTACAAGTCTCGGATCTGGTGGCTTGTCTTCTTCTGACTTTCCCTGTGTGTGTGTGTGTGTGTGGGGGGGGTGTCTGGCCAAATTGAAATAAATGAATGAATAAATAAAATTAAACAAGTAGTTATTGAATAAAAAAGTTGATATAGGGCATGTGTGTTTGCTGGAGACAGAGAAAGAGAAAGAGAAAACATCCCTAGAGGGGATGGCCATGGCATCTTGGGATTTTTGGACATGAATACACATGTGCCTAGCATGTTTTTCAAGCTACTGGGTCTGGGACTCCAACTGCACAGTTGGCCTTAAAGAATCTAGTTGCTTTAACCACTGGCTGACTCTATTTCTACTTTTTTTTTTCCCTGTAACATGCTGGCACTGGCTGACTCTATTTCTACTTTTTTTTTTTCCCTATAAGATGCTGGGTTTTTTTTCCCCCTCCAGTTTATTTTTTTCTTCTAAGAGATATATAGAGACAGAAACAGGAATACTCAAGGAGTCTTTACGCTGTGCGCCCTAGTCTCAGCTGACCCAGGGCACAGGCACAGATGCACTCAGGAATCTCCTGGGATGCAAATCCAGGACTTTCCCCATGTGGGTCCAACTGTATTACTGCTAATCCACTGCCTGACCCCAGATGCTGTGGTTTTGTTTTGTTATTTTGGTTTTTGTCATAGGACATGTTTGTTCACCAGAGAGAGACAGAGACAGTAAGAGGGAAAGTGAGAAATTTCCCTAAGGAGGATGGCCACACCACATTCCCCTCTCCTCCTTTCTCTTCTTGGGATTTTGGGCATGCATACCCATGCACGCAACGTAACCCTCAAGCCTCCAGGTCCAGGACTGAAAACACAGTAAGCCATGTGGGAGTCCAGTGTCGTAACTACCACGCCACCTACCGGCCTGATGTTGAATTTTGATACCTGTGTTTGAACAGTGCAGGATTTTAGATTCAACATGGGCTGCTTTGTAGGGTGTTCTCACCGAGAGAATACCTTTCCTTGGGATCTCAGATTCGAGATTATTAGCTCTTTTCCTATGGGGGTAACATTTCAGGAAAAAAATTATTTGATTTTTATTTCATTTTATGTATTATTCATATTTTTAAATTTGACTAGAGAGAGACAGAGAAAGGAAAAGTGAGAAAGCAAGTTGCCAGGTCTGGGACTCAAACCGTAGTTGACCATGTGGGAGTCTAGCGCCTTAACCACCACACCATCTACCAGCCCCCTGGAGAAGATTTTATACAATCTTCAAGCTGCTAGCATTTGTCGAGATAGGTCAGGGGAATGGGGGGAGGGAGGGAATGCTTAATATATTGTACAGACTTTCACTATGTATAAACTTTAGTAAAATTTCTCTCTTTTCAATATAGAACCTCAGCCTTAACAAGATTTGGTCTTCTCCAAATAAAAATCTTCTGTTTTAGGGCCAGCAGATGGAACGGCTGCTGAAGCACCAGACTCCCACATGCCCCACTGTGGTTCGAGTCCTATACCTGGCGGCTTGCTTTCTCACTTTTTTTTTTTTCCCCTGCTCACTTTCTGTCTCTCAGTGTGTCTCTCACTGGTAAGCATATGTTCTCTATAGCAAATTAAATATTAATAATAACAGGGGCCAGCAGGTGACATAGTGGTTAAGGCTCTGGACTTCCATGTGGTTAACTGTGGTTTGAGTCCTGGACCAGTGGCTTGAAACTCACACTGGGTGCATGTATGCGCAGGTCGAGAATCCTGAGAGGAAAATGGAGAAGGGATCGCCATGTGGTCATCCCCGCTGGGGGGTATTTTCTCTCTTTCTGACTCTCTGGCAAGTGCATGCACACTATAGCAAAAATCTCTCTGGGAAATTTTGTTTTTAATTTAATTTAATTTAATTTAATTAATTTCACTCACCAGAAAGAGAGAGAGAGAACACAAGCGAGTGGGAAAATGAGAAAGTAAGTCACTAGGTCCAAAACTCAAACTGCAGTCAGTCATGTGGGTGTCCAGAGCCTCAACCACCACACCACCTGCTGGCCCAGAATACAAAAATTTCTAACCCTCTTTTGTGGCTGTGGGTTGAAGGCTGGATTGTGTAGTAGTAACATGGTTTCTTGGCTTTCCTCATTCCTGGCTTAGTTTCTGGTCTTCCTATATTTGCCAAATCAATCTTTATTCATCCATCAGCTTTTCGATGACCAAAACATTGTTGTATTGTTTCCTTTACCATTCTCGTTGTTCCTGTAAATTTATGGTACTTTTAAAAAAAATGTCTTTCTGTGGCTGGCAGGTGATGGGGTCGTTAAGGGTGTTGAACTCACACATGGCTGACTGTGGTTCAAACCCCAGACCTACAGGCTTGCTTTCTCACTCCATCTCTCTCTCTCCTTTCTCTCTCTCTCTCTCTCTCTCTGGTAAAATTTAAATAAATAAGTAAATAAAGTTAAATAAAATAATTATTAAAAAATGACTTTTCTGGGACCACCAGATAGCATAATTGTTATGTCACTGGACTTCCACATAGCTGACCACAGTTTGAGTCCCAGACCCGGCAGCTTGAAACTCATGCTGGGTGCATGTGCCTAAGATCCTGAGAGGAGGATGGAGGAGAAGGGATTGCAGTGTGGCCATCCCACTGGCAGGTGATTTCTCACTTTCTTTTTATCTGTCTCTATCTCTCTGGTGAGCACACATACCCTATAGCAAAAATTTTTCTCTTAAAAAAAAAAAAAGCCTTTTCTGTCATTTTCTTAAGAATTTCAGAAACAGGACCAGCAGATGGCATAATAATTACATCATTGGATTCCCACAGTCTACTGTGGTTCAAGTTCCAAGCCCGGTGACATAAAACACGCTGGGCGGGGAACCAGCAGTTAGCGTAATGGCTATGTCGCTGGACTCCCATGTAGTCGGACGCGGTTCGCCTCCC
>NW_006160010.1:675352-689689 GCF_000334495.1 Tupaia belangeri chinensis
CACGCCTAAAGCCAAAAAAAAAAAAAAAAAAAAACCTCTCAAAAAAACCAAAACAAAACAAAACACTGGGCGCATGTACATGCATGTACAAAATCCAACAGGAGAATGGAGAAGGGATTACGGTGTGGCCATCTCTCCAAGGGGGTGAGTTGCTTTCTGTCTGTCTCTCTGGCAAGTACACATGCCCAATAATAAAAGTCTCTCCAAAAAAATTTTTTTAAAGGACCAGCAGAACACATAGTGGTTACCTCACTAGACTCTCGCAGTCAACCATAGCTTAAACTCATACCAGGCGCATGTTTGTGTGTGCCCAAAATCCTCAGAGGAGAGTGGAAAAGGGATTGTGGTGTGGCCATCCCCACTGGGGGGGGTGATTTCTCATTTTCTGTATCTGTCTCTCTGGTAAGTGCACATGCCCTATAGTAAAATTCTTTTTTTAAAAAAATTATTTATTTAATTTTATTTATTTATTCATTTATTTTTATTTGACCAGAGAGAGCCAGAGAGAGAGAAAGAGAGAGGAAGTGAGAAAGGAAGCCACCAGATTCAGGATTTGAACCATGGTCGGCCATGTGGGAGTATCCAGCACCTTAACCACCACGCCACCTGCTGGTCCCAAAATTCTTTAGAAAAAAGAATTGTAGAGCACTGCATGATTGCTGGCTGCACTACTATATCTGGGCCTTAATGTATCATTTTTCCTTATTATTTTTTTAATAGATTTTTGCTATAGGGTGCATGTGCTCACCAGAGAGACAGACAGAAATCACTCCACAGGGGTAATGACCACACCAAAATCCTTTCTCCTCCATTATCCTCTCGGAATTTTGGGCACACACACACACACACACACACACACACACACATGCCCAGTGTGAGTTTCAAGCCTCCAGGTTCAGAACTCAGGCCACGGTTGGCCATGTGGGAGTCCAGCAACATAACCATTATGCCATTTGCTGGTCCCTTGATGTGCCATTCTTAATCCAGTGTCTGAATATGGCAAATTGTACTCCAAAATCGTGTCCCTAAATGGCTGGAGAATTTTACACTCATAGCAGCACAGCATAAAGTATTCACGTATGGGTCCAGTAAGTGGTGTGGTGGTTGAAGCGCTGGATCCCACATGGCTGACTTCACAGTTTGAGTCCTAGACCCAGTGGCTTGAAAATATGCAGGGTGCATGTGCATGTATGCTCAAAATCCTGAGAGAACAGAGGAGAAAAGATTGTGGCATGACCATAGTGATGTTAACTTACTCTCTCCAGCAAAATACTAAAGAAGAAAAAAATCCACTTACCCTTACCAATACTTCATATTCTCAAAATTTCCCAACCTGATTAAACTGTATCATTATTTTCTATCTCCCTGAATACTAGTGAGGAAAGCATTGTTATTTTTAAAAAGAATTATTTAATTTTATTTATTATCATTATTCTTAAATTTTGACCAGAGAGAGACAGAGAAGGAGAGCAAGAAAGCAAGTTGCTAGGTCCAGAACTCGAGCTGTGTTTGGCCACGTGGGAGTCCAGCACTTTAATCATGCTACCTGCCAGCTCCTGATGAAAGCGTTATTATATGTTTATCGGAGCTTTGAATTTTCTCTTCTATGAATAACCTCCTTACATAATTTACCCATTATTGAAAATAATTATTTAATTTAATTTGTTGTTATTCTTCAACTTGACCAGAGAGAGAGAGAAAGCAAGTCGCCAGGTCTGGAACTCAAGTCTTGGTTGGCCATGTGGGAGTCCAATGCCTTAATTACCACGCTACCTGCTGACCCCAATTTACCCATTTTTATAATAAGCAGTGAAAGGGATCAAAACACGCCACCTCAAAATATGCCAGCGGACACATTATTTTAGCTGAAGGTAACTGAGTAAATGGAGATGCAGGGAGATCACTCTGACCTCTCCCTTCTTACCTAAAAGCAGGGTACAAAACTTCCCATGAGTGGACCTGCTAGTGGTGTGGTGGATAAAGCAGCAGGATTTCATATGGCTAAATTCATGGTTCAAGTCCTGGACCCAGCAGCTTGAAAAATATGCCAGGGGGGCCGGCAGGTGATGTGGTGGCTAAGGGTGGTGGATTCCCACGTGGCTGACTGTGGTTTGAGTCCCAGACCCGGCAGCTTGCTTTCTCACTTTCTCTTTCTTTCCCTCTTCCCCTCCCTCTCTCTCTGGTCAAATATAAATAAACAAATAAATAAAAAACAAACTAATTAATGAAAAGAAGTTAAAAACAGAAACAAACTCCTAACTGTTCTTTAAAAAAAAGAAAGAAAGAAAGAAAGAAGAAAGGAAAAATATGCCAGGCGTGTGTGTGTGTGTGTGCGTGTATACAAAATTGCGAGAAAAGAGTGCAAAAGAAGGGACTGTGATGCCATCTCTCCTGAAGGGTGATTCTGGATGATTTCTCATCCTGTCTTTCTCTGGTGAACACATGTACAAAAAAATATATAAAAACAAAATATCAGAAAAAAATCCTCATAAGAGAAGTACCCTCCCTACTCATATCAAAAGAGAACCATTCTTATCTCTGAAGATGGAAATCCAGCACCAAGATGCATCTGTACAAGCAAACTGCTAAAATAACCCTTGTCTTCCATTTGTTCCTCCTACATAGCTCTTTTCTTTTTTTCTTTTTCTTTTCTTTTCTTTCTTTTGAGAGGTTTTTGCTATAGAGCCTGTGTGCTCACCAGAAAGACAGAGACAGAGAGACAGAAAGCAAGAAATCACTCCCCGGGGGGGTATGGTCACACCGCAATCCCTTCTCCTCCATTCTCCTCTTGGGCACGCATGCACACTGCCTGGCATGAGTTTAAGCCACTGGGTCCGGGACTTGAACCATGGTTGACTACATGGGAGTCCAGCGACATAGCCATTACGCCAACTGCTGGTCCCCCTCCTACATATTTCTTAGTCACCTTCCCACAATTTACTGCCCTCATTGAAACCTCTTTTGTGTTACTTCTCACATAACAATGTATCATTCTTTGTTAAAATGGCATACAACTTCTGGCCTACTGGCTTCTGTGCGGTTTTCATTTCTTCTCTATGAAGAATGTAAGAATGTAACATGTAATAATGTTAACAGAAATAAAATGTGTATGCTTTTCACTTGTTAATCTGTCTACTGTCCATTTAATTTTCAGACTCAGCTGCAGAACCTAAGAGGATAGAAGTCTTTCTTTTCTTAAGTACTTTTACTTATTTTGTTGATTGTAGGCATTCTTTATATTTTCTCATTTTTTTCCTGTTAAACAAATTATAAATATTTTATTCTCACCTCTCTGTAATGTTCATTTTAGCAACTAAATTCTAAGACATTTTAAATTCTTATGTAATTTTTCTTTTTGTTTCTATATAAAGCAAATATTTTTATCGTAAGGTATTAAACATGACTTAAAATTTCTTTTAATACATGTTAGTTTGATGGTTCTGTTTTCACATTTATATCTTAATTCATTTGGAATTCATTTTAAGACTGCTGAGAACGCATTTCCCCCATCAGCAATTGTAACACTAATTGAACGGTCCATTTCTTTTTTAAAATTATTATTATTACTATTATTATTATTATTATTTTGGAGAGGTTTTTGCTATAGGGTGTGTGTGCTCACCAAAAAGACAGAGAGAGACAGAGAGACAGAAAGCGAGAAATCTCCCCCTAGGGGGGATGGCCACACCGCAATCCCTTCTCCTCCATTCTCCTCTCGGGATCTTGGGCACGTACACACACATGCCCAGTGTGAGTTTAAGTCACCGGGTCCAGGACTTGAACCACTGTTGACCACATGCGACATAGCCATTACACCATCTGCTAGTCGCCAGTCCATCTCTTATTGATTTGAAATGCCCTATTTATTAATTCTTTCTTTTTTTTGAGAGGTTTCTTCACCATAGGGCGCGTGAGCTAGCCAGACAGACAGAGAAAGAGAGATAAAGAGACAGAAAGCGAGAAATCACCCCCCAGGGGGAATGGTCACGCTGCAATCCCTTCTCCTCCATTCTCCTCTCGGGATCTTGGGCACGCACACACACACGCCCGGCGTGAGTTTTAAGCCACCGGGTCCGGGACGCGAACCGCGGTCGACTACGTGGGAGTCCGGCGACATAGCCATTACGCTAACTGCTGGTTCCCAATTCTTAAGGACTGTATTGGTGTTTTTCTGTTTCTGGGTTCTCTATTCTTTCCCATGGATTTGACATCCTATTTATCATGGGCTTTTCAAAACTGCATTTTATATAACAAATGTCCTCACAAGCAATTAAAAAGAAATTTCCCAATTTTATAAGGAATACCAATTATATGTTGAAATAAAATGTCCACTTTAATATTTATTACACAAATGTTTAGTTACACTTATTTGAAAGTTACATGAGGACAATCTGTGCATGTCACATTCATATTACTATCCATATAAGAACGAATACACATAATCATTTACTCGGCTATATTAGGATAACACACAAGGTTTTTGTTAGTATTAGGCTTCTCATTTAAGAGGAAACATCGAATAAGAAAAATGAATTTCCAAAGATTAAATATTAACAATATAAATGATAAAAATTATTTCTGAATGTCTTACATGTTGATAACTTTGAATTATACTTACATACTGGTATTTCCCCAAATCATAAATTACAATAAGGGTCACTGTCAGGGTGAAAATATATATTTCAGAAGCTTTTTTAAAATATGTTCTTATGCTCTAACATCATTTGATTTATTCTTGGCACATATGGCATCTTGGAAAATAAAAGTACCTTTTGCCAATTGTATGTCATTGTGCAGGCAGGAGGAAGAGCACAGTTTGCGGGCAGGCAGACCTGTGAGACCTGCGTTCAGTGACCAGCTCTGTCCAACGTTGTGCTGTGTAAAGCTGGCCAGTTACCTCTGGTGCAGGGAAGAGGACTAAATTAAATAACGCATATTTTGAATGCACAGCATGGACACTGAATGAATGATGCCCTTTCCCCAATTCCATTCATATTGAAGTAAAAGTAAAACATCACAGTCATGTTGTGGTACAACTGGAGAAACGGAAGCAAAAATGAGAAATTAAAGAGAGAGAGTATCATTTTGTTTTGGACAATTGCACTTTGAATAAATAAGGAAAATCATCAGCAGGTTTAAATATTTCCTAATAAAGCCTAGTGCCTACTATACCCCGATTTAAAAAAAAAAAAAATCCTACAATATGATACAATGGTCAATGGTTAAGGACTTTTGGTTTTCTTTTGTGCTACTGATATAAAAATAATGGCTATATTTAAGGCTCATTAAGTGACCGTAGTTGCCCTGAACCAGATGTTTTCTTGATGTTGTACGGTCAGTTGAAGCAGACTGAGTGCCTTGAATGACCATCACAGAGAACCCCCATGATGTTCTCTGTCTGAGTGTATCATGGCCTCCTCCTTTCTAAGTGAAGGTGCATTTGGTGGCATGTGGCAGTTCAGCTTATCTGTCATTAAGGATAACTCAGATACACAATCACAAACTCATCTTTCTCATGCTAAATACATGGTGTTTGGAAGATAGAGGATTCTTAAAAACTAAATTTATATTTTCACAAAAAAATAGACTGCTCTAGACAGCAATGCTAACATCCCTGTTTTTAGAATTTTCTGTTTCCTGCTCTGACCACCTAACAAATCATCCTTCCAAATCTGACTCAAAAATTCCACCCCAGGAAATGTTCCCTAAACCAACTTCATAGCCCTCCATTTATGTCCCTTACACTCATGTGTAAGGTACGTTAACTTCACCTTGCATATATTTTTATTTGTGTTTTGTATGCCTTCAGCTTCTAGCTAAAAGGTTGTCTCTTGGACTTTTTAAGCTTCCACAGTGTTTAGCGCAGTGCTACGTATATATGTACATGATTGTGTGTATATGCATGTGGGGTGCGTGTGAGTGTGTGTGTGTATGTGTGCAGATATATATGTGTTGAATGAATAATAAAACTAAAGAACCTGGGTTTCTGTAGGACTGAAAAAGTTTCATAATGTTTCTTAAATCAAAATTGCTGGACCTTTCTAATAATAAAAATAATTATTTCCAAAACTACCGCAGTTTGGTTTTAGACATGTCAGTAATAAAAAAGATAGTGAAAAAAACTGTTTAAAAAATCTCTATGAAATATTCCAAAAGGCTTTTAAATAAAATATTATTAAGAGCACCAAACCAAAACATTTTACTAAATAGTGGTAAAACATTTCCTACAACTTTATGAATGTAGACTTAATTTAAGACAAAGAATACTGAACAGGAATAGGTGTTGTGAATCAGGATAAAAAATTAATTCTAATTTAATATCTAATGTACATTTTGCAATTAACTTGAAAATCCTTCTGCAATATATATGAGTATGTTAAGTAAAAGAATGTTTTTGTAGGATGTTACAGATCTCTGTAGTTATTTTGATACTGTAAAAATGACACAATACTGAAGTTGCTATTATACCTAACAAGAAAAATTTTGTTTATAACAACTGTTAATATTAAAATAGGATACAATAAAAAATTATTCTCAATGTGTATATTTTCAATTTGCCTGACAGTGTCCTTTGGAGAAATCTGACAATTTGTATTTAGATTACAGACAACTGAATCTCACTTTTATGACCGAAAATATTACTTGTGTAAAACAACAATATATGGTAGCTTGTTACTGAAGCGCTGCAATTTATATTTAAAGCTTCATAATACAACAAAATTCATTATACCTTTCATAGTTAAATTACATGACATAGAACATATGCTATAATTACATAAAGAATAAATAAATAAAAGAAAGCATAAAAAATTCAGGGCTATAACAATGCAATGTTTCAGCTGTCATTTGAAATGTTAGTTTAAATATTTGTAGTGAGGTCTAATGTATTGTAAATCAAGAACCTCTATCTTTAAATAGCATAATAAAAATATCAAGTCTGAAGCATAAACACAGCACTCTGTATGCCTTTTTTCCCTAGGCCATTTAGACAACAAAATTAAACAAAAGGGAAGCAAATAGTTCTTTCTCTTGCTGAAAAATACCTCGTTTCCCCATATATTTCTATGTCATTTCTAGAGCACATATTACAAGATGACAGCTTTGGCAAATTATAAGCTTATTTAGGTGATTTCTTAGAAGAAAAAAAATACTTACTTAGGAATTTTCTTTTTGGCTTATTCTCGATCTTTTTTCCTCTAATGTACAAGTGGTATAAAAGCACTTGAAATGCTTAATATTAATCATTTTAAACAGCACAGCATGAACTGGATTAACTTACATCATTCATCAAAACAGATTATTAGTATAGGTACTAGGGTGAGGTCCTAGAATTTGTTACGCGGAGGGCTAAACTTGCAAGAGACCGCATGGCAAAAGTAGAAACTTTGTGACATATCCCAGCTTTTGAAATATAGTTAGATGCCAATCGAAAAAGCCTTTCTGCACCAAAGGTATTGAAATGCCCAGGAAGTACCTTCTCTACCAGACCTCTGTCCACTAATTCTATCAGACGTTCACAGGTTCCAACGTAATCACTTATCCTGCTGTAGGGCAGCCAGTCAATCAGAGATCCATCATACACGACGTCTCCACTGAAGAGAATCTTTCGGTCTTTGTCATGTAAGCAAATACTGCCTCGGGAGTGTCCTGGCATGTGCATAACAGTGAGCTGCCTGTCACCAAGGTTGATCACATCCCCTACAAATGGAAACAAGGTTTACAGATAAACATGTTGCATACTTGACTTCAATCGTTTCAAGAAAACAGTCAATGCTTTCAAAGTGATTGAGAAAGAGGACACCCATGGGGGAACCAACAGGTGGCATAGTAGTTAAAGCGCTGGACACTCCCACATGGCTGATCACAGTTTTGAGTCCTGGACCTGGTGGCTTGCTTTCTCACTTTCTCTTTCTCTCTCTCTCTCTCTCTCTGTCTCTCTCTGGTCAAATTAAGATAAATAAATGAATAAATAAATAATAAAAAAAGAAAGAGCACATCTATTTTACTTGTATTTCATAAATACTTTGTTTCTTAGTATTTTTAAATATCTGGCTATATATATATATATATATCATCTCTATTGTCTGCTATACCTATGCCTGCCAAAGTGAGTAATGTGGAATACCACTTCTGCACATCATTAGGATTTATAAAAAGATGATTCTGAGTAATTTTGGAAACTGTGGCTTTAAAAAATTTAGCAGCTTTCTTTGCTGTAAAACTTCTTGAATATTTAAATATACTAATGCATATACACATTGTGGACCTATATGAGGTAGATAAAGTTGTAAAATTCCTCAAACCTAAATTTGACAGTGAAACTTTTACATTTCAGAATATCCACAGTACCAGCATCCTCTTGACATAATTCACGAATCTTGCTCTAGTGAATTGTATTATATTCTAGTCCTTGTTCTGTCACCCTCTGGGGCTTAGGACTCAAGGAGTTGTTACAAGTACTCTGGCTAATGCTATTACTGGGAATAATAAACTGTCTTTGGTCTCTGACCCAAGAGTCTCGTATCTTCTGTCAGAATCCATTAAAGGGATAAAATCTCAAACTGCTGCCAGTTGTTAATAATGAAAAGGAAATTAAGCTATATGGGTGCAAAATTATTATGTTTCACTGGAATTAAATCAGTACTAACTTGAAATAGATTATAAATGAAAAGATTCATATGGTAGTCTCTAGCGTAAATACACACGAAGGGGAAAATTTAAAAGAAAGCTAAAAAAGTCAGCAGAGGAATTAAAATGGTGTAATGATCAGGATTTGCTAAACATTAAAAGGTAACAGCATGGACCCAGTAGGTGGAGTGGTGGTTAAGGTGCTGGACTTCCACATGGCTAACCACAGTGCAAGTCTGGACCTGGTGGCTTGCTTCTCTCTCTCTCTCTCTCTCTCTTTCTGTTTCTCTCTGGTGATGGCTTGTGCCCTGTAGCAAATTAAAATAATAATTTTTTTCTTTTTCTTTTTAAAGAGTCCAGCTCTGTAGCTTATTGGTAAAGAAAGCTGGATCCCACATGGCTGACTCTGTGGTTAAAATCCTGGCCACAGCAACTAGAAAAACATGCCAGGGGCGAGTGTGAATGCCCAAAACCCAATCAGGATAAAGAAATGGAGGAGAAGGCATTACGGCATGACCATGTCCCATTGGAGTGGTGGCTTCTCCCTCTTTGTTTCTCTCTCTGGTAAGCATATATGCCCTCTGGGAAATTTAAAAAAGAAAAGAGTCAAAAAATAAAATAGCACACCTAAAGTCAATTATATCAATAATAACACAAAATATAAATGGAATAAACACTCTAATAAAGGCAGAAATTGTTAGACTGGATTAAAAATCTCGATATATGCAGTCTACAAGATAGAAACTATAAGGTCAAAGACAAAAATAAGGTGAAAATGTATCTAAATACTAATGAAAAGCAAATTAGAACAGCTATATCAGTAGAAGACAAAATAGATTTTGAGTCATGGACTTGGCAGCTTGAAACACACATCAGGGGTGTGTGCATGTGTGTGCGTGTGTGTGTGTATGTGTGCCCAACGGGAGACTGAAGGAGAAGGGATTGTGGTGGGGCATCTCCCCCCTGCAGGGTGGTTTCTTGCTTTCTGTCTGTCTCTGTCTCTCCAGCAAGCACACTGCCCAAAAAAAAAAAAAACTTTTTAAAAAAAAAAAAAAAAAAAAAAAAAAAAGTAGGATGGTGGCTGGGACACAGGACTCCCACATGGCTGGCCAGGGTTCAAGTGTTCAAGGCTTGGATGTGGTGGCTTGCTTTATCACTTTCTCTTTCTCTCTCTCTGGTCAAAATTTTTAAAATAATAGTAACAACAAATTAAATAAATAGTTCTTTAGGGGAAAAATGCAAAATGGTATAACCACTTTGTAAAACAGCTGGGCACTTGCTTAAAAAAAAATATATATATATATACACACACACATATATATATCCATATATACATATTCATAACCACTTCAAACTGGAAAGATTCAAATTTCTTTCAACATGTGAATAAATGAAACAAAATATGTTATAATCATACATCAGAGTATTTCTTTTCCTTTTTTTTTTTAAAGAATTATTTTTTTTTAAGAGAGAGGTTTTGCTGTAGGGCATATGTGGTCTCCAGAAAGACACAGAGGGACAGAGAGACAGAAAGTGAGAAATCGCCTCCCAATGAGATGGCAACATGGCAATCCCCTCTTTCTCCTTTCAAGATCTTGGCATGCATGCACACAGGCTCGGCCTGAGTTTAAGTCACCAGTCTGGGACTCAAACTGAAGTCGACTACGTCACAGAAGTCCAACAACATAACCATTACACCATCTGCTGCTCCATATTTATTTAATGTTACTTATTTATTATTATTTTTTAAATTTGCTATAAGGCATATGTGCTCACCAGAGAGAGAGAGAGGAGAATGAGAAAGTGAGAAACCAAGCTGCCAAGTATGGGACTTGAACCATGGTTGGCCATGTGGGAGTCTAGCACTTTAACTACCATGCCACCTGCTGGCTTTGAATAAAATATTTCTTAGCAATAGAAAGGAATAAATTGTGAATAGATGGAATAACCTGGAAAACATTTCCAGACCACATCTTAGGGGTTTTTTTTAATAATTATTTTATTTAACTTTATTTATTTACTTATTTTTTAATTTGACCAAAGAGGGACAGAATGAGAGAGAGAGAGAGGGAAAGTGAGAGAGCAAGCGACCAGGTCCGGGACTCGAACCGCAGTCAGCCATGTGGGAGTTCAGCATCCTTAACCATCAGGACACCTGCCAGCCCCAACAGGTGTAATAAATATGGAGATGCAGATATCTCTTTGACACACAGATTTTTATCTCTTTGGGATATATCCTCAATAGTGGGAGTATATCTGGATCAAAGGTAGTCGAACTCCCCAAATGTTTCTCTCTCTTTTTTTTTTTTTTTTGGTTTTGCTTCAGGATGTGTGTGCTCACCAGAGAGAGCAGCAAAGTGAGAGACCACTCCCTAGGAAAAGACTACACCACAATCCCTTATCCTCTTGGGATTTTGGGGCATGAATGCATACGTGCTTGTTGATGTGTTTTACAAGTTGCCCAGATTCCAACTGCACAGTTGGTCATATAGGATAGAGCAGCCTTAACTGCAACATCACTACTGCTCCCTCACAACTTTGCTAACAGATAATGCCATGGACTATGGAACCACGGGGCAAAGGGTCTGAAAGAACTTTGGGCCTACCTGTACTCCCAGGACACCAGAGCAAGAAGCCAGGGTTGTGGAATCTGTGCTGGGTAGCTAAAGTCTATTTCAAGGCATGAAACTAACATAACACGGAGTTGTATTTGCTGCTTCATCTTCCTATCTGATCTAGACTTTTTTTGAGAGAGAGAGATTTTTGCTAGATGGCAAGTGCACTTGCCAGAGAGACAGAAAGTGAGAAATATCCCTCTCCCCCAGGGGATATGGCCTCACTACAATCCCCTTTCCACTCTTCTCACAGGATTTTGGGCATGCACACATCCCCCCAGTGACATTGAAATGGGATCAAACACTCCCAAATTTCTCAACATTCCAATCATAAGGGCCTAGAATATCCTTTTAGGGGAATCAGTCCAGATGGAATTTATCTCTAAATCACTATTTACTGTAGGAGTGGCAGGTAAGGCAAAGAAATGATCACTAAGTGATTTAATCACAGAAGTATTAAAGATCAGGTGTCCCATATATGTACATGAAGAAGAGATCTGAGGGAAGTTTGACTGCAAAAGGAAGCTGTAGAGAACTACCAATGTAGGGAGAGTCTAATTGATCTTGGGTGACAACCAGGTGATACTCAAAATATTTAGCAACAGGTAAGTACCCATCCATCAAAACAAGTAACATGGGCCAGCAGGTGGCATGGTGGTGACAGCACTAGATCTCACAAAGCCAACTCTGCAGTGAGTCCTGGGCCTGGCAGCTTGAAAATCACGCCCACTGCATATGAGCGAGTGCCCCAAATCCCAAAAGGAGACTGGAGGAGAAGGGACTGCAGTGTGGCCATCCCCCCGGGGGGCTGATTTCTCACTTTCCTTCTCTCTCTGTCTCTCTCTGGCGAGTGCACACTCCCTATGGTAAATATTACAAAAAATTTAAAAAGCAAAACAAAAAAACAGGTAGTAAAGTAACTGGTTAAGGCCATAATCTCTGAGTATTATTAGCTCTGCCATTTTCCTGTGGCTTAAATAACAATTCCCATATGTGGATAATACTCAAAGAATTTCACGAAGACCTCTTTTGTGGAGAGGTTGTTTTTGTTTTGTTTTTGCTATAGGGCACGTGCACTTGCCAGAAAGAGAAAGACAGAGAGACAGAAAGTGAGAAATCACCCCCCAGGGGGAATGGCCACGCCGCAATCCCTTCTCCTCCATTCTCTTCTCGGGATCTTGGGCACGCATGCACATGGCTCCGAGACTCGAACCGCAGTTGACTACATGGGAGTCCAGCGATGTAGCCATTACGCTATCTGCTGGTCCCTCACGAAGACCTCTTTTAGGATTGAACCAAAAGTGCCTGTGAAATGTATCACAAGTGCACCTCCATACAATCCTCTCAAGCTTCATCCTGATCTCCTTGTCCAGATTTCAACTATACCAGATTTCTCTTGGTATATCCAATATCTTTTGCCATGTTAACACCCTCCATCTTCTTAAAAATTATAATTTGTAATCATACACACACACACATGCACACATACGTAGTTTAACTATTTCAGGAGGGCTTGCAATGTAAGAAAAATTGCTTTGCCCCATTCTTAATTACCAGTCTTGTTCTAAAAGGCAACCCACATTTAACAATTTGGGCTATTTTTCTGTTCGTGACCTCCACCAGCTACAGTTATCTCAAAATAGTGCTTATAATACATTATTGATTTACCAATTACATATACAATACTCTACTGAGTTTGTGCATGCATTGTTTCTCGGTTTTAAAATTGTGTTACTCATTGACTTCCACTATGAAACAGAAGGATTTTTGTCTGTCTGTATTCCCCACTCTCTACCCACACTGTCACAACACATGGATACACTTCTCGTTCTTTCATCTCTCCACACAAAAGAATTAAGATTCAACTGCTCCAATCTGGGTCTATCTAGGCCTGGGCTACTATCATCCAAGTATTGCATCATGCTATCACACAGAGGCTTTCTTTTGACATTCCTTTTTTTTAAAAGAGGTTTTTGCCATAAAGTACGTGCGCTCGTGGGAGAGACAGACAGTGAGAGGGAGGGAAAGTGAGAAATTACTTTTGGGGGGGGGAGGGAATGGCCATGCCATAGTCCCTTCCCCTCCTGGGATCTAGGGCATGCACACACACACACACACACACACACACACACACACACACATCTGGTGTGATTTTCAAGCCACCAGGTCCGGGACCTGAACTGCAGTCGACCACGTGGGAGTCCAGCGACAAAACCACTAAACCATTTGCTGGCCCTCTTTTGACATTCTTGAATTAGATTTCCTGAAAACTGTATTAGATGTGTTCCTCTTTTGTGCTTTACTCTTAGTTTGAAGATGCATGTCCCAGCAGCTTTCTAAGCAATAGCATGTAGGAAGCTGTTTGAGAACTTGATAATGGGATGAAGTTAGAATTGTAGGTAGGTTATTTTCATGCAAATTTGAAAGCAAAACCTCTTCTCTAATTCCCAAGCCATTTGGATCTGAATAATGACCCTTTGTTTAAATATTTCTGGAAACTTGTAGAATCTTTTTTTTTTTTTATCCTAATGTTCTGAAGCTTTACAACAATGTGTTTCAGTTTGGATGTGTTTTTTATACATTGTGCTGGAACTTCTAGGTCCTTTCAGTCTGGAAATTAGCATCCTTTAATTGTGGGATGTATTCTTGGGCTATTTCCACCTCTTCTGTTCTATTTCTTCTGTAACTTCTCTATTCTCTGCTCCTATTGTTTCCATGTTGACTTTTCCAGACTGATCATCTCTCATTTAGTCTTTTTTCTGGGTCCTAATTTCCATTTTTTGTCTCTGCTCTTTCATACGTTTTTCAACTTTATCTTCTAGAGCTTCTTCTAAGTAATTTTTAATGTTTTAAATTCCAAGGGCGCTTACTCTGTGGACACTGCCATTTATTTTGAAAGCATCCCTATGATCTCCTGGATATCTTAAAAAGAATCGCTTGTCTTATCCCCCTGTTGATATTGAGAACAGTTCCCCTGTCAAGCTGCTTTGTTTTTTGAGAGCTTTTTGCTATAGGGCTTGTCCGCTCTCCAGACAGAGAGACAGAAAGCGAGAAATCACCCCCCCCCCAGGGCGGGGGGGGGGGGGGCGCCCGC
>NW_006160010.1:689720-694455 GCF_000334495.1 Tupaia belangeri chinensis
ACCACGCCGCAATCCCTTCTCCTCCATTCTCCTCTAGCGATCTTGGGCACGCCCACATGCGTGCCCGGCGTGAGTTTTAAGCCACCGGGTCCAAGACACGAACCACAGTCGACTAGGCGGGAATCCAGCGACATATCCATTATGCTAACTGCTGGTCCCAAGGTGCTTTGCTTTTTAAAATTCTATCTCATGGTAGAGAATTCGCTCAGATTTCTCACAATGCTTAGTTATCTGTTTAAGGGTGGGGGATTAAAAAGGTTTCTTGGAGCTCAAATGTGGGGCCTGGTGATCTGGTGTTGACAATAGAGAAGTAAGATAGATTAATTAGCAATTCCTGTGTAAGGGCATCTTAAAAGTCTTCCCTGAGTGGGCAGATCCTAGATAAGACTTTTCTAATTTCTTACTGGGGGGGGGTTGTGTGGTGATGATGGTGGCAAAGGCCTGACTCTCATCTTTCTGGAACACTAAAAGGGAATGTGTATACACACACTTAATAATAAGAAACTAGGAGAGAGAATGTGTGTGTATACATTCTCTATGAGTGTCTCAGCATACATTCCTCCTATTTTTCATACTGAACCTCTGAACTCAATAGTGCTTGGCATTTCTGGGGACCAGCAGTTAGCGTAATGGCTATGTCGCTGGATTCCCATGCAGTCGACTGCAGTTCGCGTCCTGGACCAGGTGGCTTAAAACTCACGCTGGGCACATGTGTGTGTGTGCCCAAGATCCCGAGAGGAGCATGGAGGAGAAGGGATTGCAGTGTGGCCATCCCCCCGGGGGGTGATTTCTCGCTTTCTGTCTCGTCTGTCTGGCTGGCGAGCGCATGCGCCCTATAGCAAAAAACCTCTTCAAAAAAAAAAAAAAAAATAGTGCTTCGCATGTCTTAATCAAGAAAACCATATGGGGGCCAGTAGGTGGCGTATGGTTAAGGTTGGATTCCCTCATGGCCGACCATGGTTTAAGTCTTGGACCTGGTGGCTTAAAACTCATGCCAAGCATGTGTGGTGTGCGTGTATGTGTGTGCATGTGTACCAAATCCCAAGAGAATGGAAGAGAAGGGATTATAACGTGGCTATCTCTCCCGGGGGGTGATTTCTTACTTTCTCTGTTTCTCTGTCTCTCCAGTGAGCACAGCACCCTATAAGAAAAATCTCTCTTAAAAAGAAAAAGAAAAGCACTGGATGATATGGCTATTCTCTCCCTGTCTTCTCTTTCCTCATTTGTAAGTCAGCTTTTCGGCTAGAGATACGGTGCACAGATTTATAGCGCTCCATGACAGGTGATAATGAAATGTAAGAAAGATGATTTCAGCCTCCTTGTGCTCCAACCAAGGCAATGAAGAACACAATGCTTTCTGCTTACATGTTGCTCTTATGTGTGTAACTGTATATGAATTTTTAATATACATATTTTATATCTCCTCGGAAGCATCTGGATTATGCTAATAGCAAGTTAGCAGGCCACATCATTCAGAAGAGACAGGAAATTAATATTCCTAAGGGGAGAGGAAATTAGATACTATTTGAGAGAGTGAGGCATCCAGCTCCTAATGAAAAACAGATTTTGATAAGGCAGTATTACCACCCTCAATGTGTTTGGTGAATATTAAGCTTTATTTACTTTTTTCGTTGTTTCCACACCTCCAAAGGCTTAAACATACAGGTAGCTGGCAGACCCTCAGCAAGTCCCAAAATGCCACAATTCTCCCAACAACGAGGATTCAGGAAACTTGAGTCCTAGCCCAGCTTTTTGCCAAGCAGGCTGAGATCTCAGGCATTATATTCAGGCCTGAATCGATCCTCTCATCATCTATAAAATAATAGTTCCAGGACCAACAGATGGCGTAGTGGCTACATGGCTGGACTCCTTCCCACATAGTCCACCATGGTTCGAGTGCCAGACCTGGTGGCCTTAAAATCATGCCAGGCATATATGCGTGCATGCCCAAGATCCCGGGAGGAGAATGGAGGAGGATTGCGGCATGACCATCCTCTCTGGGGGGTAAATTTCTCACTTTCCCTCTCACTGTGTCTGTCTCTTCACCTCCCCACCCCCACCACCACCCAACCTCCCTGCAAGTGCATGTGCCCTAAGGCAAAAACCTTTAAGAAAAACTAATAATAATAATCCCCACAATTCTTTCACTCGTAATTTTTCATTATTGGCAAACAATCGAAAGTAAAAAATTAAAAGTAATTTACTCTTTTAAATCATTTGCATTTACTTAATACTAATGCAGGACCAGCAGTTAGTGTAATGGCTATTGTCGCCGGACTCCCATGTAGTCAACTGCGGCTTGAGTCCCAGACCCAGTGGCTTAAATTCACACTGGGTGTGTGTGCGTATGTGTCCAAGATCCCAAGAGGAAAATGGAGGAGAAGGGATTGCAGGTGGACATCCCCCCAGGGGATGATTTCTCACTTTCTGTCTGTCTCTCTCTGCCTTTCTGGTGAGCAAACACACCATATAGCAGAAACCTCTCAAAAAAAAACCCTAATGCAAACCTTTTTTGGGGGATGGGTGTGTCTAGGTACCAGAATTTAGTCTGAATATCAATCAACTGCATGGAAATCCTACTCCTAAAACTCAATTTTACCAAGAAATATAGTTATTAAAAGTACATTTAATGTAATTTCTTTCATTTCAGATTGTCAGATAATGTAAGACTACCAGCTAAAGACTTGTTGGGAGGGAGTTGAGGTATAGATGCTCACAATTTTTTATTATCTCAAACTATCAAAGTTCCATCTATAAGCTAAACTGATTTTTGTCAAAGATTTTATAATTAGCCATATTGTTTGTTCATCAAGTGAGCCTCAGTACCGCAGCAACTGGATTTTCCTGCATTACAGGGGGACATTTTAATAAACTAAAAATTGGCAGTTAAGACGGTTTCAAAAAGGAAAGGAAAGAAGGGGCATTCTTTCACATTTTGCTGTCTTATCATAACATATCCATGAGGTAAGATTTATATATTTTCTGCATGCTTTGATGTACTGTGCCTTGGTGTAAATCCTAAGTGTTGTTTCTAAATAATTATTATTTTTTCTTTAATTTGACCAGAGAGAAACAGAGAGAGGGACCGTGATAAAGGAAGCCACCAGGTCCTGGACTTGAACCACCATCAGCTATGTGTGAGTCTAGCGCTTTCACCACCATGCCACCTGCCCACCTCTCAATTCTAGTTTTCATCATGGACCCTGCTCAGCAGACTCCAGGAAAGTCATTTAATTGGGGGTCAGTCGCCTCACTTTGAATTTGTGAGGATAAAATAATAAAATCAAAAGCATTCTAAAAACAAAATAGGAAGGACACATATCAAAGATTGCCGCTGTGGCTAATTAGCTTAATTATGTAAGTGCCTGCGAAGAGGACATGGCTGGGCCTACCGCACGTCTTGGGTTTTTGGGCGCAATGCGCTCTGAACCCCATCCTGTCTTTCAGAGCTGAATAGGACCAACGCTATCCTTGCATTAGTCCACTATACTTGACCTACTCCGGAAATAACATCATTATCTTAGGCATTCCTCTCAACCAGACCAGATATCTGTCACAGCGTAAGACTCACATTCACTATCAAGCTTTTTCTCTTGGGGCAACCTCAAGCACAGAAATCCATCTGAAAGATAAGGATGCATAAGCAGATAGGAATCACTACTCTGCTGGCTTTTTATGCCTACAGGTGGTAACTGCTCATAACCAGTGGTGACCCAGCGGGTGAAGTCAGCAGTTTTCAAAAACAGAGCACGACGTGCATTAGCCGTGCAACACCATTTCTTAAAAATCTACTGCTACAAAAGCACTTGGAATTGTCAAATAGGTGCTCAAAGGAAAAAAAAAGGGGGGGGGGAGTCCTTAGCCACAACTCTGTAGTGTTACTACTGTAACAGACAGAGGAAACTGACTAGGGGGTGGTGCCAGTGCCGGCTTTCTAGAGTCCTCGGAATCGCTACACCGTGCGTGCCTGAAGCTGGTCTCCCCGCAGCCAGGGCTGCGATGGCCTTAGCTCTGGTAGCATGGACCTTTACCTCGGGAAGGGTGAACCAGCAGTGGCGTTACTGCGATGGGTCACAAAAATTGCCATTATGGCCAAAGAGTTCTGCAACCTGAGGCCTCTGTTGGGCTCCCCAATCCCCTCCCTTAAGGAGAGCGCGCGCGCCCATGGGGGCCCATTACCATCCTGCAGGATGAGGGTGGGCTAGGCCTGCACCGCCTGCACTCGGAACTGCCTGGCCCTCCAGCCAGGGCTGGGCGCCCGCACCACCTCACTGTCGGACAGCCAGGTCACGGTCTCAAAGTTGTCCCCGCGAGCCAGTGCCTCGGCCTCGGCGTGGTGCACTGCCACCCGGTCGAACTGGTAGAGGCCGCCGGAGTGGTCGAAGTGCACGTGGGTGGCCACGGCCAGCAGCGGCCGGCGTCCCGCATCCTCTTTGGCCCCGCGGTCCTGCAAGAGGCCGGAGGAGTACAGGTACTCCGGGAGGCTGCGCAGCCCCAGGCCCGTATCGATCACCACGTCCTGCTCGGAGCCGCGCACCAGCCAGATATTGGCGCGGTTGCCCGACTCGTAGAAACGTTCTTGAATCCAAAAGATGCCGTCGCCCAGAGATTTGTGGGCGTACCACTCAAGCGCCGACATGCTGGGCACGGGTGCGGCCAGGCGGGGAGGGTGTGGGCGTGCGTGCCTCCCACAGGCTATCCAGACCCTGGGCGCTGCGGCGGTGTGCAGCCGTGT
>NW_006160010.1:694564-706639 GCF_000334495.1 Tupaia belangeri chinensis
CCCACCGGGTCCGCAGGGCCCAGGGGCGGCGCTGTCCGCACGGGGCGCTGGAGCTGTCGCAGCAACAGCACCGGAGAGGGTTAACGCAAGGACTGCGGCAGACGGGAGACCCAGAAGACACGCTCTCCCACTCCGGGAGTCTGACTGCAAAGGCCCGGGCGAGAAGTGGACCCCGCGGCTCGCCGCGATGCGCACTCGCAGCCGGCGCAGAGTCAGGCCGATCCGGTTGGATGACGGCTACGGCGCCTGCCAAGGGCTAAAAAGCTCTTGGCCCAGGGGGTGGGGCCTAGCTAGGGAGTGGGCGGGGCTCACTGGTTGGGATCCGAGCGCGGCGCTGGGACCTCGTGGAGGGCGGTGCGCGCTGCTCGCGGTGTGGAACTCGCGGCTTCTGAGCGCCGGCTCCCTCTGCCCGCACCCTTTCTCTGCCGGCCGGCGCTTCAGCTTCAGTTTTGCTCTAGCCTGGAGACTTAGTGAGCAGGTAACAGGAAACAATCGAGGACTCGGAGCAGGGGTGCGGGGAGAGGGTAAAGGGAGTTGAGAGGCACACGAACAAGCTGGGGAGAATTCGAGGGTGGAGATTCATTAAAGCGCCCCTGGGTTGAGCGGTGTTGGGAACTAGCCTGCTCGTCTGCTCCCTTCAAAATCTTAAAATCATCCTTTCCAGGCTTTCCCAGTCTCCACTTCGGGACTGTTTGCAGTTAGTAGGGAATTCGTGCTCTTGCCGATGGCAGCTTTTCCAAATCCGGAGACTACGGTTTGTTCAGGCATTAATCATCGCCGCAGTTCGCAGCTAAGGGCACACTATTAAGATTCTGCTTTTCCTAACTGTTGGCCTTTTACCCTGTATCGTGGGGGAGGGGGCTAATATGGTTTGCCTTATTTTCAAAGAAATTATCTGTATACTTCCCAACGCCTTTTTTTTTTATGGTTAGTTTTTCTGCTCTTGGAAGAGAGCAAAGAAAGTTGGTGGAGAGGCTCAAACTAAGGAACGGAGGAGCGTCTCATGGCTATAGAAAAAGTGATGATGCCTGGGTGTGGCCAGCCAGCCGCATACACTACCCCCACTATTAACTTCGGGGCCCTCTCCTGACTCTCCACCTATTGAAGCCCTGTATAGGCATCAGAAATTCCCCTGAGTACTTGACTAACCTCCCTACTTAGTCAGGAGAAATGCTGGAGACCCATGAGACAGCATTATAGAAGATAATTAGGAAAACCTTTATTGTGGCAACTTCTAATAAGCCTTCATAGAAGGAGCTCCACTATACTCCTAGAGTCTGTGATGGGGATGCGGCCTTGATGACTATTTGGCTAATCTAGGTAGAAGTTACTCAAGCAACTCAATTGAAAGTTAGCTTTATGCACAAGTGCCTGAGCTAGGTGATGTGTGAAAAACCAAACTGTAGAAAAAAGTAATAATCTGGATCTTCAAGATCTTCAGGGAGGCGAATGTCTGTACAACTACTGCACTGTATTTCTTGTTCAGAATGCCCTTGAGTATTAGGCAACGTGAGATCTGTACCTCAGGAAGTAAAAACCAAGTGCAATAAAGAATGAGGATCGAAGGGATTGTTGAGTGGCCTTTGAGCTGGCCTTAAAAGTTCAACTAGGGGGACCAGCAGTTAGCATAATGGCTATGTCGCTGGACTCCCATGTAGTTGACCGCGGTTCGCATCCCGGACCCGGTGGCTTAAAACTGACGCCGGCTTAAAACTGACGCCGGGCGCGTGTGCGGGCGTGCCCAAGATCCCAAGAGGAGCATGGAGGAGAAGGGACTGCAGCGTGGCCATCCCCCCTGGGGGGGTGATTTCTCGCTTTCTGTCTCTCTGTCTGTCTCTGTCTGTCTGGCGAGCGCACGCACCCTATGGCAAAAAAACCTCTCCAAAAAGAAAAAAAAAAAGTTCAACTAGGAAGGGCATTCTCAACAAGAAATACAGTGCCTCTGTAGTTGGGAGTGTTTTCCTCTATGCAGAGGGGACCCGCTAGAGGTAAAATGGATTGCTATTTACACCAGGCCATGAGCTCAGCAGTAATTCACCCAATAGGGGCCTGATGGCAGTGAAAGTTACATTCTGCCAGGCTGGACCATGTGGAGAGTTCTGGTTGGCATCTGGAGACCTCCCTGAGCACACCAGGCGTGTGCGTACCCATGATCGGGGCTAGCTGAGGGCAGTGGTGAACTACAGCATGAAGACCCTGCTGGGGATGTTGTCTATGTCCTTCTCTTGCTCATGGAATAAATAAAAAAACTTAAAATGTATTCTACAAAGATGAGCAGAGAGTGGATTGAAAGAGGTCGTCTGACTGAAGGAGGTGCATTTGTTCTATTTTAGAGGTCCAGGGAGAGACATGAGGGTCTGAACTAAAGCCGAGAGAAGGAAGGGATCCATAGGGAGAGAGCACAGCTGATGGCTACTATGCGGTGACAGGAGGGGCAGGGTGGCTGTCAGGCTTCTGACGGGCAGTGCAGGGGCCATGCATCAGGAAAGTTCCTGTGACCTGCCTTTCCCAGTCTCCGTCAGCTTCCATGCCTGGTTCTTTCTAGTCAGTTGTTCACTGAGCTAACGTGTCAGGAACTGGGTGCAGCCTGCAGGACCACACATTTACCTCTCAGTGGCAGTTTGTAAAGTGTTACCCCTAGGAGGAATCTCAGCGATGAGCTCAGCCTCTGCCAGGAGTTCGTTTTTGTTGCTGATAGAACTGGCTTTCTCATCTCAGCTCTTGGGCGCTTGAACTACAGCCATTTTCAAACCTCTCAGAGAACAGTTCTGAAGAGGAGTTTTCTGGAGGCAATCAGACATAGCGGGGCAGTGCTGCTGACTTTGCCTATTTACACAGACATAGCGGGGCAGTGCTGCTGACTTTGCTTCTTTATGCTTAGTCTATTTTGCACTGACTCATTTACTTCATCCGCTAAAGACATCCCTGGGATTCAGATGGTATTCAACTAGCCAAGACATGTGCTTCAGGCAGCTACAGGAGATGACGGGATAATGGAAAGGTTTTCGATGCCTTCATCTTGTTTTGCTTTGTTAGGAATTCATTGTGTGCCCTTAACTAATGGGCTAACCTGTTTGGGCCTCACTTTTCTGTAAAATAGGTTTAATCACAGTGGTTCTAAATTTAGATTTCACATTTTCATCTCCTGGGGATGACTAAATTCTTCCTGTAGAGATTCTGATTTTATTGTTCTGGGATGAAGCCTGAGCTTCCTTTTTTATTCATTTATTTGTTTTTAGGTTTTTGCAATAGGGCATGTGTGCTCACCAGAGAATACAAAGAAAGGGAAAGTGAGAAATCACCCCCCAGAGGGGGATGACCACACCATAATCCCTTCTCCACTCTTGGGATTTTGGGCATGCATGCACACGCATCTGGCGTGAGTTTCAAGCCACTGGGTCTGAAACTCAAACCATCAGGCATGTGGGATTCTAGTCTCTTAACTACCATACTGGCCTTTGGGCTTTTTTTTTTTTTTTTTTTTTAAGTTTCCTGATGATTCCTCTGTGCAGCTAGATCCCAACTTATATTTCAGAAAGTTCAGGAGAGAAAAAAAAAAAAAACAATAAGTAAGCTGACTGAATTGTACTTTTGCAGATAAATTTCTTCATCGAACCATAATCCATAAATAAACAAATAGTGACAGCTTAATGTTAATTGTGGAGCCATTAAGTATGCAAAGCATTGTGCTGGACAGTGGGGGTTATAGAATCTGCTGTCAGTGTAGCTAGAGAAGTCAACAAAAACACAACTGAAATGCCTTTCCTTTGGGGAAAAGTTCCTTTTTCCCTAAAAAAGGCATTAGCTGTATTTCTTTCAGAATTAAAGAGTATAGCAATATTTCTGAAGGGATCTCAAAAGGTTCATGGAAAAATGAAATTAAAGTACAAGTTTATTTTGGTACAAAAAAAAAAAAAGCCTTTAAATTCATGTGTTATTTTTCACAATGTGCATTTTCTTTCTTTGTCTTAAATTCCCAGAGTGCATGCACCCAAAGACGGACAGAGGCAGAAAGCATCCCTCATTGGGGCATAGTCAGGCATAATCCCTTCTCCATTTCTCCATCCTATCAGGATTTTGGACACACACATCCTGGTGTGTTTTTCAAGTCACCAGGACTGGGATTCAGTCCTCTGTTGGCCATGTGAGATCCCAGCCCCCTTAACCTCTAGGCTGCAAGTCTGGGCTGATAACAGGCATCATCATGAACTTTTTGAAGACTGCTTATTTTACCTCAGTTTAAAAAAAAAAATCCATATAAGGGGAAAATTTTTCAGAAGCAAGATAGGATGAAATAACCATTTTAGATGTTGAGGATTTTCTGTTTGTTTTGTTTTTTGTTTTTGCTATAGGGTGCATGGGCTTGCAGAGAGAGGGAGAGAAATCATGCCTAAGGGGATGCGATCTTGTCTCCTCATTGTCTTCTCAGTATTTTAGACACACATACACATACACATGGTAGGATTTTCAAGTTCTGGTTCAGGGACTCTTAACTGTTGTATTGGCCTTGTGGATCCAGGACCTTAACCACTATGCCACCTGCTGGTCTAATGTTGAGAAATTTAAACTGGATCTTTTTTTCTTCCATGAACAAGAGAAAGAGAGAAACAGCAACCCCTAATAGGTATTGACGTCACAATCTACCCCCTAGTCTTCAGCCCCCGGATCACGAGCAGGTGTGTGCATGGTGTACTTTGGGAGGTCACCTGCCTTGAACCAGGAACCCTCTCACGAGATTTCTCACAGAGCCTCATGTTTTACTGCTGCACCATATTATGGTGAGAAGGATGCAGGCAGGAAGAGGCAGAAAGTTGCAGTGGAGAGATTTTTTTTTTTTTTGGAGAGGTTTTTGCTATACGGCATGTGTGCTCACCAGAGAGACAGAGAGAGACAGAGAGAAAGTGAGAAATCACCCCCCCAGAGGGGATAGCTACACCGCAGTCCCTTCTCCTCCATTCTCTCAAGGTCTTGGGCACACATGTACGCGTGCCCGGTGTGAGTTTAAGCCACCAAGTCCAGAACTCGAGCCGCGATCGGCTACATGGGAGTCCAGCGACATAGCCATTATACCAACTGCTGGTCCCCGAGAGTTTGGTTGTTAAGAGGTAATTGCTGTCTAATAATAGGTCAGGAGGACAGCTTGGAATTTATCTTGAAAGGGCCCTGGATATTCAGATAGGCAGTTTGGATTTAACGCACTAGCCAAGAGGAAAGATGAGAAGAGGAGCATCATCACAGCTGTAGTTTAGAGTAAATAACATGGAAGGATCAGTTAAACAGGAACAAGACACTACCGTAAATTTCCAGGGAATCAGGAATGGGGTAGAAAGGAGCTGAGAGGGACTGTAGTAGAGAAATTGCAAAGGAAAGGACATTTTGAAGGAAGAATTCGATGATCCATTTGGTCATGGCTCTCTGGCTCCTAGCACAGTGCCTGGAATGCTCAGTATTGATTGAATGACTCAATGAAATTGGGCCATATGAAGTGGATGAAGATTTGAGTAATGAGGAACTAGAGCTAATAAAACCCCTTTTTGTAAGAAGTTTGGCAAGGTGAAAAGGAACAAAATGGTAGTTGAATCCACTTAAAGAGTTTTGAAGAGAAATGCTTAGGCCTCACTGGAGAGCCATTTCCTTCACGAAGAGTAAACCAGGGTCCAGGACTGTCTCTCTGCTCTGTAAGAGAAGAAAATGAATTTAATAGCTTCTCTGAGTACAGGGGGAACTGGCTTATGATAAACTAACTTAGAGGAGATGGATTTGTAGGCCCAAATGCCATGTCATTATTAAGGATGTTTTTCTGCTTGGGTCAGTACATTTGTAATGATGCCAGTTTATATACTGGAAGATTCTTGATCAAAACAGGAAGCTTAGAGGGACTGGCAAGTGATGTGGTGGCTAGGGCACTGGACACTCCCACATGGCTGACCACAGTTCAAGTCCTGGACCTGGTGGCTTGCTTTCTCACTTTCTGTATCTGTCACTGGTCAAATTAAAATAAAATGAATAAATAAATAAAATTAATACAAATTCTTTAAAAAATATAATAAAACAGGAAGCTTAGAGTCAGCAGAGCTTGAAGTTTTTCAAGGTGTATGCCACCAAGCAATTCTAGCTGATACATTCTCTTTTTAGGGTGAGTTTTCCAAATTGTTTCCCAGGGCCCACCTTGTAAGATCCCACTGTAGTAGGTGTGAGGACCTGAAGGTCATCTGGGTTTTTGTATGTTTACCGATTCCTCCAGTTCATTTTCATGATCAGACAAGTTTGGTAAACTTTACATAGAAAGATTCTTCATCTTTAATTAGTGGCAAATCCTGGATTGGAATGGAGCCCAGCCATCTTGACCACGCCTCCTGGACTCCTGCTGTTGTTTCTTAGAGCGAAGGTGTGATCCCTTCTGCTCAGCAGTTTTCATACAGGGAAGACCTGCTTTCTGTCAACTTAGCATGTGCTTCAGTGACTCAGCAGTTGACACAAGGCGATTTGGATATTTTCCCCTTCCCTTTAATTTTTCTTAGAATTACTTCTTTATTTTTTGGAGATTTTCTTTTTTGCTATAGGGCTCATGCGCTCACGAGAGAGACAGAAAGTGAGAAATTACCCCTTAGGAGCGATGGCCACTCCACAATCTCACTCCTCCACTCTCCTCCTGGGATCTTGGGCACACATGCACCCACACCCGGTATGAGTTTGAAGCCACTGGGTCGGGGACTTGAACTGTGGTTGGCTATGCAGGTGTCCAGCGACATAACTGCCACACCATCTGCTGGCCCCTATTTATTTTTTTGAGTTTTTTTTGCCTTACGGCACATATGCTTGCTAAAGAAAGAGACAGTAAGGGAGAGTGAGAAATGATCCCCTGGGGGAAATGGACACACTGCAGTCCCTTCTCCATTCTCCTTCTGGGATCTTGGGCACGCACACATGCCCAGCGTGAGTTTCAAGCCACCAGGTCTGGGACTCTAACTGCTGTCTACTATGTGTGAGTCCAGTGACTTACCCGCTATGTCGCTGCTGGCCCCTATTTATTTCATTTTATTTACCATTACTATTATTTTTTAGTTTTGCTACAGAGCTTGTGAGCTCACCAGAGAGAGACAGAGAGCGGAGGAAAGTGAGAAAACAAGCCACCAGGTCAGATACTCTAACCATGGTTGGGCATGTGGGAGTCCATTGCCCCAACCACTTCGCCACCTGCTGGCCCTTCCCTTTCTCTTACAGTGTGGACAGATAAAATGAATTTGGTTATCAAAGTCATTATTGGGACCAGCAGATGGGGTTATGTGCTGGATGACCATGAAGTCAGCTGCAATTTAAGTCCCAGACCCAGTGACTTAAAACTCATACCTGGCATATGTGGGTGCATGCCCAACATCCTGAAGGAGAGTAGAGGAGAAGGGATTGCAGTGTGGCTATACTCCTCTACGGGGTGATTCCTCGCTTTCTGTCTATCTCTCTGTTGAGCGCACATGCCCTATAGCAAAAATCTCTCTTAAAAGAAATATGTACTTAGTTTTAAGGAATTTTTTTTTTGAAGAGGTTTTTTTCTATAGGGCATGTGCGCTCGCCAGACAGACAGAGACAGACAGACAGAGACAGAGAGACAGAAAGTGAGAAATCACCCCCCAGGGGGGATGGTCACGCAACAGTACCCTCTCCTCCGTTCTCCTCTCAGGATCTTGGGCACGCACGCACACGTGCCTGGTGTGAGTTTTAAGCCACCAGGTCCGGGACGCGAACCATGGTCGACTACATGGGAGTCCAGCGACATAGCCATTACACTAACTGCTGGTCTCTGTACTTAGTTTTTTAAGTTTATTTCTTCCGTAAGTGACAGACATAGCACACCAGCAGCAGGGTCCTGGTGCTGCCATCCAGCCTGAGCTCTCAGCTAGCCCTGGATCATTGGCAAGTGTGTGCCAGGAAAACTCAGCAAGGTTTCCGGACTTGAACTGGACACCCTCCCATGTGAGACTGCCTCATGGTGTATTGCTCTTTACCACTGCACCACCATCTGGCCCCTCTTTTGGGGATAACGTTTATTACTGAGTGAGAGAGAAAGACAGCATGCCCAGTAGGGTCCCGATGCTGGGATCTGCCCACGTCTTCAACCAGCCAGCTCATGGGTACACATGTGCCCTGCGTGCTCTGGGCGGTCTGTGATGTGCACCAGTAACCTTCCGGTGTGGGTCTGCCTTGCAGAGCAGAGCGCTGTGTTGTCCTGCTGTGTCACCACCTGGCCCCATCTCCTTAAATATTCTTGCACTGCAGTGAATATGAGAATTATGTTAAACCACATCTCAGGGGTGCAGTTAGTCCAATGCAGAATATGGGGAATTGGACAGCCTCGTGACTCTCAAAGTGTGTTTGCAAACCAGCAGCTTTGGTGTCTCCTGAGCCCTTGACAGAAATGTAGATTCTCAGCCTTTGGCCAACTGAATCAGTCTGCATTTTAACAAGACCCTCAGGTAATTTGCTTGTATCTTAAAGTTTGAGAAGCATCGTACAGGACAGTGACCTTGTTTATTTGACAAATAGATAATAAGAAAAACGGGAGAATTATTATAGTTGAAAAGAAATGTAAAAGAAATGTTAATCAGGGCTAGCTAAATGGCGTGGTGGTTAAGGGAACTGGATCCCATAAGGACTAACTGTGCAATTTGAGTCCTGGACCCAGTGGCTTTAAAAACATCGGGCATGTGGGTGTGTGTGCCCAAAATCCTGAGAGGAGAATGGAGGAGAAGGGTCTGCAGCGTGGTCTTCTTTCCTGGGGTGTTTTCTCACTTTCTCTCCTTCTATCTCTCTCCTGTGAGTGCACACATCTTATAGCCAAAAAAAAAAAAAAGAAAGAAAAAGAAAACAGAAGGAAAAAAAAAAACATGTTAATCAAATGTATGAGTGGATTTTTTTTGTATCTTTAGCAAACTAACTGTAAAAACATTTATGCAATAACTAAGGAAATTTGAATACTGAATGTATATAAGATGATGGTAAAGAATTTTTGTAAAATTGTAGATGTAATGTTGTGATTCTTTTTTTTTTTTTTTTTTTTTGCACATAAAGCCCTTACTCTCAGACAATACATACTGATGGGTTTAAACTAATCCGAGTCCTAGGAGTGGGAGGATGTACGTGTAAGATGGGTAAGATGGGTCATATGTTGCTAATTGT
Source organism: Tupaia belangeri chinensis (assembly GCF_000334495.1). Lineage (NCBI taxonomy): Eukaryota > Metazoa > Chordata > Mammalia > Scandentia > Tupaiidae > Tupaia > Tupaia belangeri. Next base: position 703,739 of record NW_006160010.1, read on the forward strand.
TAGCTAAGTAGGTCCATGGGAGTTTATTCTACTGTCGTCTCTACTTTTCTATAGGTAAGTATAGTAAAAGTAAGCACAAGTAAAAAGGCATAGAGCTGTAGTTTAAAATGGCAACAATAAAAATAACAGAATCAGGGGTCGGCAGGTGGCATGGTATTTGGGGCACTGGACTCGAGTCCCACGTGGCTGACCAGGATGGTCCGAGTCCCCGACCTGGCTGCTTGCTTTCTCACTTTCCCTTTTGACACTCTCTGGTCAAACTAAAAAAAAAAAAAGTAATGATCAATAAAATTAAAATAATTATTTTTTAAAAAAGATAACAGAATTAGCTTTAAATGTGCAAGCAGTTAGTAAGGAAAACTTTCAAATATGAAAGCACATAAGAATGAATTTACGAATGTAAAAGATGTGTCTAATAATGTCCTGAGTATCATAGCCATTATAACAAATCAGATGCCATTCTACTTGAGAAATTCACAGAAGAGAGAGATTTCATCATAGAAAGACGTTGAATATGCAATTTGATTCAATGTGTGTAATGAGAGCCTTAAATGTAGACATACATTAGAATCGTCTATCTCTGGACCTTTAGAAGTACGATGCCTTGATTCCATGTAAATAAATTAAAAGGTTGGGGGGCCTACAGGTGGCATGGTGGCTGGACTCCCACATGGCTGACCATGGTTCAAGTCCTGGACCTGGTGACCTGCTTTCTCACTTTCCCTCTTTCTCTCTCTGATCAAAAACTGGAAAATAATGATAACAATAATGATGAAAATGATAACAAATAAAGTTAAATAAAATAATTCTTTTAAAGAAATAAATTAATTAAAAGGTTGGACTCTTACTCTTAGATTTACAGCAGTTGGAGTAATTTCCTCTTTACTGAGGATAATTTTGGACCAAACTGTATTCACACTGTAGACAGTCAAAAAAGATACAAAGGGACCAGCAGATGGCATAATGGTTAATGTCATTGGACTCCCAATAAAGTTAAATAAAATAATTCTTTTAAAGAAATAAATTAATTAAAAGGTTGGACTCTTACTCTTAGATTTACAGCAGTTGGAGTAATTTCCTCTTTACTGAGGATAATTTTGGACCAAACTGTATTCACACTGTAGACAGTCAAAAAAGATACAAAGGGACCAGCAGATGGCATAATGGTTAATGTCATTGGACTCCCACATAGTCAACCACAGTTCAAGTCCTAGACCCAGTGGCTTAAAACTCATGCTGGGTTCGTGTGCATGCATGCCCCAAATCCCAAGAGGAAAATGGAGGAGAAGGGATTGCAGTATGACCATCCCCCCTGGGGGGGGGTGATTTCTCACTTTCTCTCTTGCTGTCTCCTGTGAGTGCATTCTCCCTATAGCAAAAATCTCTCTTAAAAAAAAAAAAAAAAAGATACAAAGTAGTAGTCTCTAGTTGTCTTAAGAGGTATTTGTTCACCATTAGTGTTGCAAAACTGAGTTGAAACATTAGTGACCTTTTGGTTGTGGTAAGAAGCCCTGGTAAAGTATACAGAAGCTGTGGAAAGTGTTGTGGCTTATACTTTATGTGGAGGGCAAGTGACTAGCTAAGGGAGCAGAAATCAGAACCATTCCTTGGACTTCCCTAAGTGGTCCAGGGGTTGTACCCTTTCTTAGGTTCAGAGGGTTAAATGATAATATAAAAGAGATGTGTGTTTGTCATTGTCATCATAGTTCAGTGCAGAGTCCTGTTGAAAGAACCCCAGTATAGGGAACCCCTGTAATACACTGTTGTATCTATTCTCATATTACAGTGTAATCATGTTTCAAATGACTTAGAAGTTCCATACAGTGGAGTCAGAAGGTGGCATAGAGGTTAAGGTATTGGACTCCCACATGACCGACCACGACTCAAGTCCTGGACCCAGCAACTCGAAACTCATGCATATGTGTGTGTGGATGCCCAGAATCCTGAGAGGAGAATGGAGGAGAAGGCATTGTGACGTGGCCATCCTCCCTGGGGGTTGATTTCTCTCTCTTTCTCTCTCTCTTTGGCGAGTGCATGTGCCCTGTAGCAAAAATCTCTTGTTGTTTTTTTAAGGAATTATTTTATTGGGACCAGCAGTTAGCATAATGGCTATGTCGCTGAACTTACCATGTAGTTGACTGCAGTTAGAGTCCCAGACCCAGTGGCTTAAACATGCCAGGTGCGTGTACATGTGTGTCCAAGATCCCAAGAAGAGAATGGAGGAGAAGGGATTGCAGCGTGGCCATCCCCCCTGGGGGGTGATTTTTCACTTTCTGTCTGTCTCTGTCTTTCTGGTGAGCATATGCGCCCTATAGCAAAAACCTCTCCAAAAAGAAAAGAAAAAAAAAGAATTATTTATTTAACTTTATTTATTTTTTAATTTGCCCAGAGAGTGGCAGAGAAGAAGAGGGAGAGAGGGAAATTGAGAAAGAAAGTCACCAGGTCCGGGACTTGAACCACAGTTGGCCATGTGGGAGTCCAGCACTCTTAACCACCACACCATCTGCCAGCCCCTAGCAAAAAAATCTCTCTCTCTCAAAAAAAAAAAAAAGTCCATACAAGACTTAGTTGGTCATATTGCTACTGTCCCCAAATGGAAGAATATACAAATTAATCTTACCTTTATTTATTTCTGTAGTTTTTCCTCTGATTTTTCCCCTCTTTGGCTTAGACCTCTTTAGATCTTATTGATCTCATGGTTCTTGTTTCTGAAAGGTTATTGAACTACATCTCAAGAATCCTTTCAAACACTAAAAGTCTAGGACAAATAAATCATTTAGCATTTTCAAGTATGTATAACTAATGGTACTCTTCAGGTCCCCATGACAGAGCCAGAGGTCCTCTCTTCACCTGCACGACCTTTTCTTGTCCATGCTTTGTACGGATGTCAGAGATCCTGTT
>NW_006160010.1:706670-718369 GCF_000334495.1 Tupaia belangeri chinensis
ACCGTGTGGGGGGTGAAGAGAATTACATCAACTGTCTGTGCAGAGGTCAGGGCAGCACCTCAAAAGGCGACGAGGGTCAGCCCTCCACCAGGACCTGGGGAGGGAGTTGAGACCATCACCATCATCTGCAAACATACCCGGATGTGAGCATTCAGCAATCAGTCATCACGTATTTCTTGGTACATTTTGCTTTCCAACAGTATTTAAAATCAGCCATGCTGCTTTAGTGGAGGGGCTTTATATTTGGTTTTAAAGCGTTGGTTCTCTTTTTTATATGGTTCAATAAAAATTACTAATAATGTCTTTCAGAATTTGCCCACTCTTCTGGTATAACTGGTTCTCATGGCTGGGAACAAAGGAAGAGGCCGTGCGGCTTACACCTTTAATATTGAGGCGGTTGGATTCAGCAGAGGGGAAAAGTTACCTGATGTAGTATTGAAACCACCCCCGTTGTTTCCTGTAAGTACATCGACAGATGAATTCACAGTGTGTTTCTCACATTTCAGAGAAAATAAAAACTCTGTATAGGACTTGAATATCCTAAAGTATAAGAAAGTAATTTAGGACCAGCAGATGGCATGGTGATGAAGGACCTGGACTCCCACATGGCTGACCGCGGTTCGAGTCCTGGACCTGGTGCCTTGCTTTCTCTGTCTTTTTCTGTTTCTCTCTGGTCAAATGGAACAAGAAGAAATAAAATTAAATGAATAATTCTTGAAAAAAAAAAAGAAAGAAACTTAAATATTTCTGTCCTTTGAGCCAGCCTGTGGCCTGGAGGTTAAGGAGGCTGGATCTCACATAGCTGACTGTACAGCTCATGTGAGTCCTGGACCCTGCAGCTGGAAAGACACTGGGCGTGTGTGCATGTGTGCCTCTGTGCCGCAAATCCCAGGGTGTGGTAACAAGAGGGAAGAGATTGCAGTGTGACCATCCCTCATGGGGGAGTATTTTCTCATTTTCTTTCTCTGTTCCTTGGAGGAGCACATATGCCCTCTTTCAAATTAAATAAATGTATATTGTCACTGTTTTCCCTTGAACTTCTGATTTCCAGACAGCTTTCTTAAAATACAGAAAACAGGACTATAAATGTTTTCATGAATATATTAGTACTGCATGAACCAGGACAGAATTATTTTGCAATTTCTACATTTTCTATTGGTGTTTCTGATGTATTCCAGTATCAAAACAATATTTTCAAAAGCCATGTTAGGTTTTTCAGTGGTTCTCAGCTTCCACTCTGCCCAGCTTTTACTTAGTGATTTTCTTCTCCTCTCACATATGTATAATTTTGCTGCTTATTGTACCACTAGGCTGTTTTTCTCCACTCAACTTTATTTTTTCGTTATTTCTTTATTTGATGAAAGCTATTTTGAATTTCATCACTATTTCTCAAACTATAATCACTTCTATTACATTTGATGTTGCTTGTAAACTAGTGAGTGTGCTGCAAGCTTAATGGCATAATGTTTAATGTTTTGCTTTATATTTTAGTTTAAAGTGTAAGCTTTTATTTCCAAATATGCATGTGCTATAATATAGAAATAAAAATTGTTACTAACCTGATACCCTTTCCTTCAGGATTCCTTTCCCTATCCCCAAAAGAAAAGTTCCTGCTGGACGATTTATGCGAGTGTCTTACATAGGGAGTCTCAGTTTAGCTCTTGATACTGGGTCGCTGGAAAGGTCATGACATATTTCCAGTGACCCAATAGTTTGCCTTTTTGATATTCAAAATAGCTTAAAACCAAACCAGATTATCTCAGGAATAGGCATGATGTCACCTCACAGTGATTTTTTTTTAGTGATTTTTTTTCCTGTTGGGCAAGTGTGCTTGCCATAGACACAGAGAGACAGCAAGAAATCACTCCCTAGGGTGGTGGCCCTAGGGGAGATGGCCATGCCGCAATTCCTTCTCTTTTACTTTCCTCCCAGGATGCTTGGCATGTACATATGCCCAATGAGAGTTTCAAGGCACCAGGTTCGAGATTCAGACCCTGGTCAGTCACGTGGGAGTCTAGCACCTTAACCACTACACCAGCTGCTTGCCCTTGCAGTGAGTTATTTTTTAAATATTTATTATTATTGTTGTTGTTATTTAATTTGCTATAAGGCACATGTGCTCACCAGAGAGAGAGAAAGGAAGAAAAGGAGAAAGCAGGCTGCCAGGACCTGGACTCAAACTGTGGTCATCTATGTGGAAGTCCAGCATCTTAACCACCACACCGCCTGTTGGCTCCACAGTGATGTCTTTTAAAACAAGCTCTTCCCCATGTGTGAGGAGAGTTCGTCTAGACACTGGGAGTGTTGGTGCATAGCGTTGATTTATACTTGGAGTAAAATGAAAATTCCTTACTACTGGCTGAAAGGCTTTGCCTGATCGGGCCTTGCTGTTGCCTCTCGGACCTTTCCCACCACACAGCTTTGCTGACCTCCTCATTCCCTCAGGCTGTTGCTCCTGATGGCTCTCTGTCTGGAACCATCTGTTTGAGCTTTGCACGGATGGCTTCTTAATTTTGTTCAGATCGCTGCTCAAATGTGACTTCCTTAAGAGGCCTCCATGCTGACCCTGTGTAGATTGGCCACTGCCACCTCCGTGCACTGTGCCAGCCAGTCTTCCTCTATGTCCGTCATGTCTACCTGGGGTCGTGCACCCTCTCGTCTGTTTACTTCTGTGTTTCTCAGCAGAATGTGAGTCCATGCAGGCAAGGACTTTGACTAGTTTACGTTGGTATCTTCTGCTCACCGACAGTCTCTGGCTTTTAGAAGGCACTCAGTACGTATTTGTCAAATGAATGAATACATTCTGAGTCAGATTTTTAAAATGTACTTTATTCTTGTCCTGTAAAATCAGAACTATCTTTACCATGTACTCTGGGGATACTTTAATAAATATGTGTGTATGGGACCAACAGTTAGCGTAATGGCTATGTCGCTGGACTCCCACATAGTCGACTGTGGTTTGAGTCCTGGACCCAGCAGCTTACACTCACACCGGGCACGTGTGCGTGTGCGCCCAAGATCCCGAGAGGAGAATGGAGGAGATGGGATTGCGGCATGGCCATCCCCTCTGGGGGGTGATTTCTCGCTTTCTATCTCTTTGTCTGTCTCTGTCTGGTGAACACACACACCCTATAGCAAAAACCTCTCCAAAAGAAGAAAAATAAATAAATAAATAAATAAATATGTGTATATGTATGATAGTATACACACATACTCGTGTGTGTCCTTTTCAAAACATGGACATGTAGTTTCAAATTCCTTTGCCATTTATTCATTCATGTCTCATTCTCTTGACTGTAAATGGGGAAATATTGGTGATACAGGTTGAGTATCCCTAATCAGAAAACTGAAATGTGAAATGTTAGAAAATCTAAAACTTTTTTGGTGCCAACATAACATCAAAAGTGGAAAAATGAATAAATTTAAAAAAAAATTTAAAAAAAAAAATGGAAGATTGCACACCTGAACTCATGTGAGAGGTCACAGAAGGCTGCAATACAAAAACATGTATAAAGTTACCTTCAGGCTTTATATACCTATAGATAAGGTATGTATAAAACATAAGTAAATTTCATATTTTATTTATTTAGAGAGATTTTTGCTGTAGGGCATGGGTGCTCACTGAAGAGAAATAAACAGAGGAAAAGAAAGTGAGAATCTCTCCCCAGGGGGATGGCCAAGCCCCACTCACCTCTCCTCCATACTCCTTTTGGGACCCTGGGCATGCGTGGATACGTGCTTGGTGTGAGTTTCAAGCCTCGGGGTCTGGAACTCGAACCTCGGCTGACTTTGTGGGAGCTTAGCTATATAACCATTACACCATCTGCTGGTCCCAGTAAATTTCATTTTTAGACTTTGGTTTTATTTTCAAGATAACTCATTGTGTATTTACCAAGGTCTAAAAAACCTGAAATCTAGGGACTAGCAGTTGGCATAATGGCTATGTTGTTGGACTCCCATGTAGTCGATTGCAGTTCAAGTCCCAGACCTGGTGGCTTCAACTCACATTGGACGTGTATACGTGTGTGTCCAAGATCCCAAGACAGGAATGGAGGAGAAGGGATTGCTGTGCAACCATCCCCCCAGGGAGGGTGATGTCTTGCTTTCTGTCTCTCTGTCTGTCTTTCTGACAAGCACATGCTTCCTATAGCAAAAACCTCTCCAAAATAAAAAATAAAAAACCTGAAATCTGAAACATTTCTGGTCCCAAGAATTTCAGATGAGGGATATACAATCTATACTTTAGATGAGACAGTAGATATTGAATATATCCTGGTCATCATAACTGCTTGGTAAATAATAGCTGATACCTTTTTTTCCCTAATGCTTCTGCTCCCATGATAATACCATCATTGGTTGAGGTTTATAGAAAACTAAAGCAGTTGCTTTCATTTGGGTACTTTGATTCTTCTTTTTTTAAGTTTTTGCTGTAGGGCATATGCACTTGCCAGAAAGGTAGAGAGTGATGGAGAGAGAGAATGTGAGAAATCACTCCTCAGGGATATGGCCATGCCACAATCCTTTCTCCAGTCTCTTCTTGGGATTTTGAGCATGCAGCTACACGCCCAGCATGATTTTCAAGCTTCTGGGTCCAGGCCTTGAACCATAGTCCTATGGAAGTCCAGTGCCTTAACCACACCACCTGCTGGCCCTAGTTATCTTGCTTTTAAAATATTGATTCACAAGCCAGCAGATGGCATATTTGTCAAGGTGCTGGACTCCCACATGGCCAACTGCGGTTCAAATCCCGGACCTGGCAGCTAGAAACTCATACTGGGCACATATGTGTACGTGTACAAAATCCTGAGAAGAGACAGAGGAGAAGGGATTGTGGGATGGCCATCTCCCCCTGAGGGTGATGTCTCACTCACTTTTTGTCTCTGTCTCTCAGGTGAGCACCTGTTTCCTATAGCAAAAATTTCTAAAAAAAAAAAAAAAAGAATGATATAAAAAATGATGAACAGCATAGTCGTTAGGGCCAATAGGAAAATTATGCCTTTCTCCTGCTGCTAAAATAAGAGCAAAGTAGGATATGAGTTTAAAGGTAATACAGTTAAATTTGTTGTAAAACTTAGTGCATGCAAAACAGTTTTTCAGTACAACTGTGATTTTCTGAAATAAAGATGAAAGAGAAATTAAAATAATTAATTTTTTGAAAACCTTTGGCTCTTGATTTAAATAGGATACAGATTATAAGGCAGTGCCTCTGAAAATAGGAGAAGGTGAAGAATATATGCTGGCCTTGAAGCAGGAGTTGAGAGAAACAATGAAAAGAATGCCTTATTTTATTGAAACACAAGAAGAAAAACAAGGTACGTACTGGACTCTGATGATGTGGTTCGATGTATGCAGATGAAACTGTGTAAACACAAGATATGTGATCATTGAAAGTGAAAGTTGTAAAGTCTTTGATTTAGGGTGCATACCCTTTATGCTTATGTCTAGAGAACAGTAGACATAATGTCTGTTAATATTTTGTTGAGTATCTCGGATTTTTTTTTCAGTGTGTATGTTCTCTTTACAAAATTGGATTCAAATTACTTAGTATTTTCCCTCTATTCAATAGTATAGTATTAGAATTTTCACATGTCATTATTGTTTTAGGGAAATACAAATTTTAATAGCTCTATGGTATTCCACTGTATGGATATAGCATTATTCGTTGTAAGTAATTCCTTGTCATTAGATTAACGATTGTTTGAAGTTTTTTTGTTCATAATGTTGTGATTACTATCATATATATAATTCTTATGCATGTCTGTGATTATTTAATGTATAAGCCTTGACATTTTTTGTTGACTCTTTTTGTATCTAATATGATAGAAAATATATAATATGTATTCATTGGTGGTGCTAAGGGCAAAGAGGAGAAATTAGAGTTACAAAAGGTTTGCTAGGCTCCTGCTGGAAGTGGAAAGTGGTTCTAGAGGAAGAGTAGTTATTTAGCATAGTAGAACTATATTGAGTTTCAGTTTCTGCCCCTGACTGTTGAAAGTGGAGAGATCAGTATCATCTTTGAGTTTTCAAAACAATGTAATTAAAACATGAGAAATTCATATACTGTCATCTCGTTCCACTAGTATTAAAAATGCATTCAATTTTTTCCTATCTCTAAGACTTAAAATTGGCTAAGAGTCATAAAGAAAGTTTTATATGGTAGTCTTACGTGTGTGTGTAATTACAAGCATTTTAGAAAAGTTCACTTAATTTTCAAAATATGGTTGCTCAAAGTAATATAATGATTTGAGAAGAGTTCTTTTACTTCAGAAGTGAGATATGGAATTGTTCAAGCCTTGGACCCAGTGGCTTAAAAAAATATGAGAAGTGTATGCGGGTATGTCCAAAATCCCAAAAGGGGGGAGAAATAGAGAGGAGGCTGAGACATGATCATTCTCCATGGAGGGGTACTTTCACTTTTCCTCTCATCTTCTCTTTCTCCTCTGCTCTCTCTTTTCTTTCTGTCTGGTGATTGCATGTACCCTCTAGCAAAGATTTTTTTAAAAATCATCCTTTAAAATATGGTTCACTGAGAACCAGCAGGTGGCATGGTGGTTAAGGTGCTGGACACTCCCACATGGCTGACCACGGTTCAAGTCCTGGACCTAATGGCTTGCTTTCTCATTCCCCCTCCTCCCGTAGGTCTCTCTCTGTCAAATTTTAACAAAGAATAAATGAAAGCATGAATAAAATGAAATAATTCTTTAAAAATTGATTTGTTGGACTCAGATCATAAGTGGTAAAAAAATTTTCTGTAGGATATGTGCTCTTCGCCGAGAGAGAGAGAAAGGGCAAGAAAGAGAGAGAAAGCACCCCTAGAGGGGTTGACTTTGCTGCCTTTCCCTGGATTTTGGGCACATATATACACCTGGCATGCTTCTCAAGGTCCAAGACTCAAAACATATAATTGGCCATGAGGGATCCAGCCACTGCAACCATCATACCACTGGCTGGCCCTAATTGCACATTTGGTCTAAAGTCAAACCAATGTTTAGAAAAACTTGGTCTCATTTATTATTATTTATACATTCAATCATTATACATCATTTAGATTGTAAATAGATTTTACCCGACATGATATATACCGCACAGCAGGTGAGTTGAAAATACTATATATGACATCATCAACAGGCAACAAACCATATCTGTGTCCCACTGAGGTCTTACATCTCCATTTTTCCCCAAATTTCCCTTCCTGTACTCTTACCTTCTACTCTGTCCCCAGTGTCAATAACAATTTTTAATGTTTTTATTTCCTCTAGTCTTTCAGTCTCTACCATAGAGTGTGGACAGTCAGTATATGTTAAGTAGAGACATACACTGTCTCTGTTTCATAGCCTGACTTGCTTCACTCAGCAATAAATCTTCCATGTTCATCCACTTTCTATCAAATGCCAGGGTCTTTTTTTTTAATGGCTGAATAGTATTCCATGAAGTATATGTGCCACACTTTTTCAGTCTATTCATCTGTTTGTGGACATTTGGGTTGGTTCCATGTCTTAGCAATCATGAATAATGCTACAATAAATATAGTTGTGCAAGCGCTTTTCTAGCTAAGCCTTCTCCTGTCTTTTGGGTAGATACCCAGGAGTGGAATTGCCGAATCACATGGTAGTTTTATTTGAAGGTCTTTAAGGAACCTCCATATTGTTCTCCATAGTGGCTAGACCAATTTACGTTCCCACCAACAATGTAGGAGAGTTCTCCTTTCGCCACATTCCCGCCAGCACTTATCATTTTTTGTTTTTTTAAATCTTGGCCATTCTGACTGGGGTTAGGTGGTATCTCATTGTGGTTTTGATCTGCATCTCCCTTAAGATGAGAGATGTTGAACTCTTTTTCATATACTTTTTGGCTGTTCCTATGTCTTTCTTAGAGAGTTGTTTATTCAACTCATTTTCCCATCTTATAATTGGGTTAATCATTTTCTTCCGGGTCAGCCTCTTGAGTTCCCTGTGTATTCTGGTTATCAGTCCCTCATCTGAGGCATAGTTTACAAAAATTTTCTCCTATTCTGATTGTTGTCGATTCACACTAGGTACTATGTCCTTTGTTGTGCAGAAACTTCTTTATCTGATGTAATCCCACCTGTCTATTTGGGGATTATAGCTTGTGCTTTGGGGGTCTTTCTTAAGAAAGACCTACCCCAATGTCTCCCAGACAGGTAACCCCACCCCAGGTCCCACCTTGCCTGTTTCTACCCTGTTCTCCATTCTCTTCCCCAGTAGCTTGTGAAAAGTAAGTCACTGCCTACCCCAGTGTCTCCCAGTTTCTCCAGTGTTTTCCTCCAGTAGTTTTATAGTTTGCGACCTTAGGTTTAGATCTTTGATCCACTTGGAGTTGATTTTTGTTAATGGTTATAGATAGGGGTTCGGATTCATCTTTCTGCAGATGGATACCCAGTTTTTCCAGCACCACTTGCTGAAGAGGCTTTCCTTTTCCCACTGGATTGACTGGTACCCCTTGTCAAAGATCAGTTGGCTGTGTGTTTTGAGGTTTATTTCTGAGGACTCTACTATATTTCATTGGTCCTCATGTCTGTTTTTGTGCCACTATCGTGCTGTTTCGATGATCACACCTCTGTAATATATTTTGGAGTCAGGAAGTGAGATGCCATCTCCATTTTTCTCCTGCAAGATGGCTTTGACAGTATGGAGTTTTCTATGATTCCAGACAAATTCTATAATTATGTTTATTAGATCTATGAAGAATCTCTCTTATAATTTTATAGGGATTGCATTAAATATGTAGATTAATTTGAGTAGGATTGCCAATTTGAGTAGGATTGCCATTTGGATTATATTGAATCTCCCAATCCTGGAACATGGGATGTCCTTCCACTTTTTTGTGTCATTTTAATTTCTTTTTTAAGATTTTCAGTTTTTCTTATAGAGGCCCTTGACTTTCTTGTTTTTTTTTTTCAAAGAATTACTTTTTAATTTAATTTATTCATTCATTTATTTAAATTTGACCAGAGAGAGACAGACAGAGAGAGAGAAGGAAAGTGAGAAAGGAAGCCATCAGGTCTGGGACTCGAACTATGGTCAGCCATGTGGGAGTGTCCAGCGCCTTGACCACCCCACCACCTACTGGTTCCCCCTTGGTTAGTTTTATTCCTAGGTATCTTATGTTTTTTGTAACTATGGTAAACAGGATTACTTTCTTCAGTTCTGTCTCTGTCTGCTTGTTGTTTGTATATCGAAGTGCTATAGATTTTTGTAAGTTCATTTTCTATCCTGCCACTTTACTATATGCACTTACTATTTTGAGAAATTTTATCATGGTACCATTGGGTCTTCTGTGTATGCAAACATGTCATCTGGAAACAGAGATAATTTCAGCTCTTCTTTCACTATTGGAATGCCTTTTATTTCCTTCTCTTGTCTGATTGCAATGGCTAGGACTTTCAGTACTATATTGAATAGGAGCAGAGAGTGAAATAAATATGTTATCTGCTGTTCTCAATTATTTAAAGTAATGGCTTAAATTCAAGTTTATTCTTGATGTATCTAATGAACTCTTTTTATTCTTTTCTCCCCCTAGATATTGAAAGGTATAGTAAAAGATACATGAAGGTATACAAAGAAGAATGGATACCAGGTAATTACAAACCAGACAATATAAAATAATTTTTAAAGGGACCAGCAGATGGTGTGATGATTACATCATTGGATTCCCACATAGTTAACTGCAGTTCGAGTCCCAGACCCAGTGACTTAAACTCATGCTGGGCACATATGTGTGCATGCCCAAAATCCTGAAGGAGAATGGAGGAGGAGTTTTAGCGTGGCTATCTCCCTGAGGGATGATTTCTTGCTTTCCATCTGTCTCTCTATTTCTCCTAAACAAGCGTACACACCCTATAGCAAAACTCCCTCTTTAAAAAAAATAATTATTTTTAAAGGCTGTCTCCCTATTCTGTATGTTTTTAGGATGTTTTCTATTTTCACCATAGAGAAATAGTCTAGTCCTTTTCCTGTAATTAATTAGCAATGTAAATCTTTTGGAAACTAAGATGAAAATATTTTTATATTGTAGCAAAGAAGAGTTGAAGAGTTTTTGTAGAAATTTTTTTTTATTTTTTATTTTTTCAGAGGTTTTTGCTATAGGGCGCTTGCACTCACCAGAAAGACAGAGAGTGAGAGAGAGACAGAATGCGAGAAATCACCCCCTAGGGGGGATGGCCACGTCACAGTTGCTTCTCCTCCATTCTCCTTTCAGGATCTTGGGCACGCACGCACACGTGCCTAGCATGAGTTTAAGCCATCGAGTCTCGGACTCGAACCACAATTGACTACATGGGAGTCCAGCGACATAACAGTTACGCCAACTGCTGGTCCCTGTAGAAATTCTTAGAATGTGCTTTTCATGGGGTCAGCCAGAAGAATGGTAGTTAAGGCGCTGTTAACTACCACATGGCTGACTGCAGTTTGAGTCCTTGGCCTGTGTCTTGAAAATCACGCCAGGCACATGTGCATGTGTGCCCCAAATCCCAAGAGGAGAATGGAGGAAAAGGGTTTGCCGCAAGGTCATCCCCTCTGGCAGTCATTTCTCATGTTTCCTCTCTCTATCTTTCTTTTCTTTATTTCTTTTTTTTCCCTAAGAATTATTTACTTAATTTTTATTCATTATTATAATTTTAAAACTATTTTCTGTAGGCCCCAAATCTTCACCAGAGAGAGAGAGAGAGAGTGAGAGAAAGTGAGAGAAAGTGAGAAACCAAGCCACCAGGTCCAGGACTCGAATTTTCAAATATCATTACCCATAATCATGATTTCAATTTACAGTGCCAATAAGCATTTATTTCTTTACTACTGTGTGATTATAGAGCCTTTTTTTTTTTTTTTAAAGAGAGATATTTGGTATAGGATGCACTTGCTGAGGAAAAAGGCTGACAGAAAGCAAGAAATCACCCCCTAGGATGGTCACACCGCAATCCCTTCTCCATTCTCTTCTCGTGATCTTGGGCACATATGCACATGTGTCTGGTGTGAGTTTCAAGCCACTGAGTTCGGGACTGGAATCGTGGTCAACCACGTGGGAGTCCAGTAGTGTAACATTTCCACCATCTGCTGGTCCTGAGCTTTTGAGAAAGCAGTTGTCCAGTTGTAAGGGTATTTTAAGGCAAGCTTTTGTAGTTTTTTGGGTTTTGCTATAGGGTGCATACAGAGATATGCAAATAAAGTGAGAAATCACCTTCCAGGGGTCTGGCCACACCACAATCCGTTCTCCTCCATTTTCTTTCCAGGGTTTTTGCCACTCACATACACCTACATTTCCACCATGATTTTCAAGCCACCAGGTCCAGGACTTGAGCCAGTTGGCCATGGGAAGTCCAGTGCCTTAACCACCTCGCCACCTGCCAGCACCCTGTAGCTTCCTTTCTTTTAAGGAGTTAGAGACTATTGTTAGGTTTTTTTTTGTTTTTTTTTTTTAAGAATTATTTAATTAAATTAAATTTATTTATTTATTTATTTTTAATTTGACCATAGAGGGACTGTGAGAGAGAGAGAGTGAGTGAGTGAGAAAGTGAGAAAGGAAGCCACCAGGTCCAGGACTCAAACCGTGTTCGGCTATATGGGAGTCCACCGCCTTCAACCACCATGCCACCCACCAGCACCCCCCCCCCTTTTCTTTTTAAGAATTTTTATTTAATTTTGGGAACCAGCAGTTAGTGTAATGGCTGGGTGGCTGAACTACCA
>NW_006160010.1:718388-732433 GCF_000334495.1 Tupaia belangeri chinensis
GTCTCTATTTCTCTGTCTGGCAAGCGCCCGCGCTCTATAGCGAAAACCTCTCAAAAAAAAAATTTTTTTTTATTTAATTTTATTTATTATTATTTTTTTTAATTTGCTATAGGGTATATGTGCTCACCAGAGAGAAAGAGAGAGAGAAAAATTGAGAAAGCAAGCCTCCAGGTTCAGGACTTGAACCGTGATCGGCCATGTAGAGGTGTGGTGCCTTAACCACTGCACCACCTGCTGGCCCCTAGATTATTGTTAGTTAAAGGGCCTTTTCACTGTGGACTATCCCTAAGAGAACTTTGCATTTGACATTGGAAAGTTTACCTTAGATGTAGAAGAGGTAGAAGGGGCAGTAGAAGAGTTGTCAACCAGCTGGTTCATTTTGCAAATAAAAACAATTTCAGTGAAATAAAGTGACATGAGGGTCATTTGGAAACCTAGGTTCCCACATTTTAATTCACTCTCCTTTCGCATCTCTACCCCTGGTGTTTTAGAAACTGCCCTTATGTAAAAGCAGTAATGGCAATATAGCTCTCACAGGTCATTGCTCTGCTCTCTCACTGCTAATTGTTGATAAGATTGGGGTCCCTCTGCACATTCTCTCAGGTTTATTATTTCTTGCATTTCATTAGTAATAATCTCTCAAATGATTCTGTTTCTCTCTTTTTTTTAGAGGGTTTTTTTTTGTTTTTGTTTTTGTTTTTTTTTTGCCTTAGGGCACGTGTGCTCACTGGGGAGAGAGAAAAAAACAGTGTGGCGGGGGGGGGGAGTGAGAAATCATCCCTTGAGGGAGATGGCTGCACCGGAATCCCCTTTCTTTCAATCTTCTCCTGGATCTTAGGCATGCACATGCGCACATGTGCGCACACACACCAGCTTGAGTTTCTTGAGTTTCAAGGCACTGGTTCTGGGACTCGAACCATGGTCAGCCGTGTAGGATTCCGGCGACATAACCGCTACACCATATGCTGGCCCTATCTGTTTCTGTTCTTTCTCATGATTTTCTATGAGTAGTTTATAGAAACTGAAATATATTCAGAGCTGTTGCTTCAAAAATTGACCATGTAGCCTACTGGCTAAGAGAGTCAGATCCCACTGACTGACTGTTGGCTCCAGTGGTTTTGAAAACATGCCGGATATTGGGGCCAGCAGGTCATGTGGAGGTTGAGGTGGCTGATCCCAGATGACCAACTGTGCAGGTTCATGTCCTGGACTTGGGAGCTGGAAAGGCACTCCAGGTACGTGTGCATGTGTACCTAAAATCCCTGGAGGAAAAGGGATTGCAGCATGACCATCACTTGTAGAGGGTGATTCTTCACTTTCTCTCTCTTTTTATGGCAAATGCACATGTCCTAGAGCAAAAATAGTCAATAGTAATAACAATAAACATATATATATATATATACATACATATATATATGTATATATATATATGTATGTATGTATGTATGTATTGTATATACACGCTTACATATGCAGCGAAGAAGAAAAAAAATTATGCTGGGTATGTGTGTGTGTGCAAAATCCTGACAGGATGGAGAACTGGAGGAGAAGGGCTTGTGGTATGACCTTTCCCCTCCTTTACCCCTCTGTTTCTGTGATTTTCTCTGGTGAGCACAGGAACCTCTGACAAAAAAGTATTGGTTCAAGTGATGTGAACGTGTTTTGTATAAACATACAGATTTCTTTGTTAGCAGTCATTTCTTTTAATCCATTTTTATGTTGCTTGAATTTTCTGTTTATGCTTAAAAATTAAAAGGTAAAGTGTAGCCAGCAGGTGACATAGTGGTTAAGGCACTGGACTCGCACGTGGCCAACCACAGTTTGAGTCCCAGACCTGATGGCCTGAAACTCATAATGGGCTTGTGTGCGTGCCCAAAATCCTGAGAGGGGAACAGAGAAGGGATTGCAGTGTGGTCATCCTCCCCTGGGGGGGTGATTTCTCACTTTCTGTTTCTCTATTCATCTCTGTCTCTGGCGAGTGCATGTGCCCTACAGCAAAAATATCTCCCACAAAAAAAAAAAAAAAAAAAAAGAATTAGTTAGCCAGTGTCGACAGAATTGTTTATTGGACGGAATTTATTACAGATTTTATATATACATATATAAACACATATATAAACACATATACATATATATACACACATACATATATCTACACACACACATTTTATATACATATACAAAATACATATTTTATTTATTTATTTAGAAAGATGTTTGCTATAGGGCACATGTGCATGCCAGAGAAGCAGAGAAAGAGAAAGGTAGAAATCACTCCCTGGGGGGATGGCCACACTGCAACCCCTTCTCCACTCTCCTCTTGGGATTTTGGGCACACACGCACACACTTCCAGTGTGAGTTTTAAGCTACCGGGTCTAGGATTTGAACTGCAGCTGACTATGTAAGTCTACCAGCATAATCATTATGCCATCTGTTGGTCCCTACAGCTATTTATATTTTAAATTCTAAAGGTTTCAGATAATCATTCGAATTGTTATTTTATTTTGTATGTGTTGAGATTGTGTCACATACTTTATTACATTAGAAATGCATATCAACTTCAGAAAACTTGTTTTTATAATTAGTCAAATAAAAAACTACTTAAGAAAAACATTTGTGGGGCCAGCAAATGATGTGGTGGTTAAGGGAGCTAGTCTTCCACATGGCCGACTGCAGTTTAAGCCCCAGACCTGGCAGCTTGCTTTTTGACTTGGCCTCCCTCTTTGTGTCCCTTTCTGGTCAAATTCAAGTATATAAATAAAGTTAAATAAAATAATTCTTTGAAAAAGAAAAACAGTTGTAAGCCTAACACCCACAAAGAATTTTATTCCAGATAAATTTTATAGCAGTATTTTGAAGATTTGTTTTAAGAATTATTTATTTAATTTTATTTATTCATTCATTTATTTTAATTTGATCAGAGAGAGACACAGAGAAAGAGAGGGCAAGCAAGCCACCAGTTCCAGGACTCAAACTGTGGTCAGCCATGTGTGAGTACCCAACGCCTTAACCACCACGTCACCTGCTGGTCCCCTCAAAGGTATTTTTTATGAACTTTTTCTTTGTAGGATAAAATAATGATATATCACTGTTATGTTAATATTTGTTTTCTTATATTTCAGGCTTAATCTTTGTAGTAAAATACAAAGAAATTTTATTTTAATTTTATAGGCAACTATTATTACGTATGCTTTTTTTCATTTTTTGTAACCCCAAGCTGCCGGGTCTAGAACTTGAACTGCACAGTTAGGCATGTAGGTTCCAGCCACCTTAGTCACAAGTTCACCCTCACTATGTTCTTCTTTTTTTGTTTTTTTTGCATAGGGAGTGTGTGCTCATCAGAAAGACAGAGAGACAGAGAGACAGAAAGCGAGAAATCCAACCCCCATGGGGGGATGGCCACGCTGCAATCCCTTCTCTTCCTTTCTCCTCTCAGGATCTTGGGCATGCACACACATGCCCCCGGCATGAGTTTAAGCCACTGGGTCCAGGACTAGAACCATGGTCAGCTACATGGGAGTCCAGTGACATAGCCATTACGCTAACTGCTGGTCTCATGTTCTTTTTTTTTTTTTCAGAGTAATTTTTGTTGTAAAGTGCGTGTGCTTGCTGAAGGGACAGAGAGAGACAGAAAGCAAGAAATCATTCCCCCCCCCCCAGGAGGGATGGCCATGCTGCAATCCCTTCTCTTCCTTTCTCCTCTCAGGATCTTGGGCATGCACGCACATGCAACTGGTGTGAGTTTTAAGCCACCAGGTCTGGGACTTGAACCACAGTCAACTACCTGGGAGCCCAGTAACATAACCATTATGCCATCTGCTGGTCCCTCATTAGGTTTTTCAAATAATTATGTCTAGTATCAAATTGATACCTAGTGGAAATTGCAATTAAAAAAAAAATTGCCAGTGGGCACGTGCATTTGCCAGAGAAACACAGAGAGAGGAAAAGTGAGAAAGCACCCCTCATCGGGCATGGTCACACCACAATCCCTTCACCTTCGTCTCTCCCTCCTTTTGGGATTTTGGGCACACACGCACATGCACCTGGCATATTTCTCAAGCTTCTGCATTTGGACTCAAACTGCACAGTTGATCATGTGGGATCCAACTACCTGAACCACCGGAAATTGCAATTTATGTATTTCTTTTGTACAAACAGATTGGAGAAGACTTCCAAGAGAAATGATGCCAAGGAAAAGCAAAAAAGGTACATTGACTAATATAATAGTTATTCAGGTAGGAAAAAGTTATTGCTTATGTTTTATTAATGTGGATTTGTCAACCTGAGTTATGCCCAGTATTCTGAGCACTTTTTCTAATTGCTTGAGGGTGCTGCTTTCTCTAGAGAGAAAGAGAGAAACAGAGAGAGAGAAAGCACCCCTTAATGAGGCATGGTCATGCTGTAATTCTTTTTACTATATTTCTTCATCCCACCAGCATTCTGGGCATGCATGTTTATGTACATTTGCCTGACATATTTTTCAAGCTGCAGGCCTGGACTCAAACCATAATTGGCCATGTGAGATCTGGCTCCCTTCACCACTGGGCTATAAGGCCTGCCCTATACCCTTAGCTTTTATTGGGCAAATATATTATTTTCATAATATACATGTGTATGCAGGATGGTGGTCAGGCCCTAGCAAATCACAAATCTATAACAGACTTTAAAGAATAGGAAAGAATGTTTGGAAGAATTAATGTTTTCAGATATGTCCCCTGGACCACTGATCCCTGGAGCTTCATACACAAATTAATCATTGGTGAAAGCTTGCCGTGTATCAGGACTTCTAGTTGTTGAAACAGCAGCACAACGTTTTTCATTCTGATTTAATATTTGGTATCGTGCATTGTGTAACTGCCATGTTTTGTTCTTGATTGTATTCTCCCTTTTGTTAAGATGGCTTCCACTGACTTAGATAAAAGTAAGTAACACCAAAAGAGTCAAGGCTAGAAAAGTTTGCTTCTTGAAGAATATGTGTTAAACGAACAAAAAAATTATATATGCATTCATTAAGCTAAATATAGAAAAACATTCATTTTAGTGTTTTGGTAAAACAATTTTGATAATTTGGCACTTCTCCCCCACTTAGAGAGATTAAGCATTAGGTAAAAGCAGAATGATAAGTAGCAACAAATGTCAAGTGAACTGGAATCACAGCTTTTTGATTAAGAAATTAGTAATATTGAGACTAGCAGAAGGTGTAATGGTTATGTCACTAGACTCCCATGTAATCGACTGCCATTTCTTTTTTTTTTTTTTTTGAGAGATTTTTGCCTTAGGGCGCAGGTGCTGGCCAGAAAGAGAGAGACAGAGAGATAGAAAGCGAGAAATCACCTCCCAGGGGGATGGCCATGCCACAGTCCCTTCTCCTCCGTGCTCCTCTGGGGATCTTGGGCATGCTCGCACACGTGCCTGGCATGAGTTTAAGCCACCGGGTCCGGGACACGAACCGCAGTGGACTACATGGGAGTCCAGTGACATAGCCATTATGCCAACTGCTGGTCCCTCGACTGCAGTTTGAGTCCTGGATCCGGCAGCTTAAAACTCACACTGGAATATACGTGCCCAAAATCCCAAGAGGAGAATGGAGGAGAAGGAATTGTGGCATGGCCATCCTATTTGGGAGATAATTTCTCACTTGCTGTCTCTCTACCAGCAGACGAATGCACAGCATAGCAAATGTCTCTCTTTTTTTTAAAAAAAAAAGTAATTTTTTTGTCTGGCCCCATAATGCAGTAATTAAGTGCTGTTCAGTGGGAGCTGGATCCCACTTGGTCAAGTAGAATTTGCATCCCAACCCTAGCAGCTTGAAAAACACACTTAGCACGCATGTGTACTGGGATCCAGACAGGATAAGGAATTGGAGGGCAAAAAGGATTGCAGCGTTGACCAGACTCCATTGGGATGTGAGTGAATTACATTCTTGGCTAATGTTTTTTGGTATCAATATTATATTTAGTGAGATCTTATTCATATGAGGGAGGTCTTCAGAAAGTTCATGGATGAGGGCAGCAGGAGCCATGGTAGTTAAAGTGATGGACTTCCACATGGCTGATCATGGTCTAAATCCTGGGCCAACAGCTTAAATTATCCTGGGAGCACGTGCATAGGTGCCCAAAATCTCAAAAGGAGAATTGGAAGAGAAAAGATTGTGACGTGGCCATCTCCCCTGGTGGGGGTTGGGGAGTGAGGGGTCTGCTTTCTTAATTTCCCTCTCTCTTTGGTGAGCACACATGCCTATAGCAAAAACCTGAAAAAAAGAGAAAGACGTCTTAGACAATGCATGTTATGAAGAAACTATGCATGGAATCAAATTTTTGTTCCAGAAAAACGTGTACTAAGTCCTTGTTTTCCATATATTTTTCATTGTCCCCCCTCATTGATGATTTCATTTATTCTTTTTTAAAAATTAATTATTTATTTAATTCTCTTTTTTTATTATTATTATTATTTTGGAGAGGTTTTCGCTATAGGGCGCATGCACTCGCCAGACAGACAGAGACATAGAGACAGAAAGCGAGAAATCACCCCCCGGGGGGGATGGCCATGCCACAATCTCTTCTCCATTCTCCTCTCGGGATCCTGGGCACGCACGCACACGCGCCCAGCGTGAGTTTTAAGCCACCGGGTCTGGGACGTGAACTGCGGTCGACTACGTGGGAATCCAACGACATAGCCATTACGCTAACTGCTGGTTCCCTGTTGTTATTTTTAAATTTGGCCAGACAGAGGCAGAGTGAGTGAGGAAGGGAAAGGCAGGAGCGGTTGGCTATGTAGGAGTCCAGCGCCTTGAACCACCATGCCATCTGCGACCCCGATGATTCTATGTTTTATGTACTACAGGTCGTATTACAGTTCTGCCATCAAAGAGGGCAAAGTTATCGCTAAATCTAACTGCTGCTTTTCTTTGAACAAATCTCACTAATGTATATATTTAGAAGTTCTGAGCTCACTGACTTCCCAAGGGGCAATTTGATGTAATAAAATAAATTATACTTCCATCTGTTATGGATCCTCCACCACAATCTAAGAATTTCTTTTCCATAGGTTAAATGTTAATCTTTAACAAAATTACATATTTCTTTTTTTTTTTTTTAGAGAGATTTTCACTATAGGGCGCATGTGCTCGCCAGACAGACAGAGAGAGACATAGAGACAGAAAGCGAGAAATCACCCCCCAGGGGGGATGGTCACGCCGCAATCCCTACTCCTCCATTCTCCTCTCTGGATCTTGGGCACGCACGCACACGCACCCGGCGTGAGTTTTAAGCCACCGGGTCCGGGACACGAACCGCGGTCGACTACGTGGGAGTCCAGTGACATAGCCATTATGCTAAATGCTGGTTCCCCAAAATTACATATTTCTGAGCCATGTTTTCCTCTGTTACCAAGTAATTTCTAGGTATTTAGTCTCGCTTTGGAAAAGAAATATAGTACTGTCTGATCACAACATTATAATTTTTTTGTTCTTTTTTTTTTTTGTTTTTAGAGAGAGATTTTTTTTTTTTCTGCCATAGGTCATTTGCACTTGCTGGAGAGACAGAGACAGAAAGTGAGAAATCATCCTCCAGGGGGAATGGCCACGCCATAATCCCTTCTCCTCCATTCACACACATGCACCTAGAGTGAGTTTTAAGCTGCCAAGTCTGGGACTTGAACCACAGTCGACTACATGGGAGTCTAGCAGCGTAACCACTATACCATCTGCTGGTCCTCACAATGGTTCAGTTTTGTAGCTTATAATACTTTGGTAACTGACTGGTAGGATCTATGTCTGAAGTGATTCTCTATTCCTTGCAGTTTCAGAATAGCTTCAAGATAAAATATTTTGTGATGGGTAAAAAAAAAATAAGTATTCCAAAGCTATTAAGACATTTTATTTAGGACCAGCCTGTGGCTTTGTGGTTAAGGGAGCCAGGTCCCATATAACCGACTATGCAGTGGCTTTAAAAACACACCGGAGGGCCAGCAGGTGGCAGGCATAGTGGTTAAGGCTCTGGATTCCCAGTTGGCTGACCTCAGTTTGAGTCCAGATCCAGTGGCTTGAAAATCCTGTCATGCGCATTTGTATGCCCAAAATCTGGAGCAGAAAATGGAAAAGAAGGGATCGTGGAGTGACTATCCCTCTTCGGGGGTGATTTCTCACTTTTCTCTGTCTCTCTGTGGCTAGCGCATGCAATCGATGGTAAAACCTAAAAATAAATAAGCAAAAAGATAATAAAAAAAGCACACATTAGGTGTGTGTGTCTAAAATCCCAAAGTGAGGGA
Organism: Tupaia belangeri chinensis; assembly: GCF_000334495.1. Classification (NCBI taxonomy): domain Eukaryota; kingdom Metazoa; phylum Chordata; class Mammalia; order Scandentia; family Tupaiidae; genus Tupaia; species Tupaia belangeri. The sequence goes on from NW_006160010.1 coordinate 726,658, forward strand.
GAGTTAAAGAAGGGCTTGCTGGGGGGGCCACTTCCTTATAGGGGGAGTAGGAATGTGTGTGCTTCTTCCTTTTCTCTGTCTCTCTAGTGAGTGCATGGGCCATCTAGCAAACTGAAAATAATTATAATAATAAAACATTCTATTTTGTTTATATGCCTTGAGTTTTCAGATTCATATGACAGGTATGTTCAGTTTAACCTTTTTTTTTTTTTTTCTTGGAGAAGTTTTTGCTATAGGGCACGTGCGCTCGCCAGACAGACAGAGAGATAGAAAGCGAGAAATCACCCCCCAGGGGGGATGGCCACACCGCAATCCCTTCTCCTCTCAGGATCTTAGGCACGCACGCACATGCACCTGGTGTGAGTTTTAAGCCACCGGGTCCGGGACGCGAACCGTGGTCGACTATGTGGGAGTCCAGCGACATAGCCATTACGCTCACTGCTGGTCCCCAGTTTAACCATTTTAATCTTCATTCCAAAGATGGTTCAGTATTACTCAGAATATAATCTTTTTCTCATCTCTTCATCATTGGCAAGTTTATATTTTTCCTCAGCTTCTTTTTCTAAGTCTGGCACAATAGCCTTACGCCAGAAATGCAGTACCCTGCTCAGTGACCAGGAAGCCAGTGCAGATGGGCTTGTCAGAGCCCTCACTGGTACACAGTGCTGGGGTAGCAGAGGTAACTTTTTCATAGTTGGGGCCTTAATGACACTAATTGCCAATAAAATTTTTCTTTCTTTTTCTTTTTGTTGTGTTGTTTTTAGATTTTTTCCATAGTGTGCTCGTACTTGCAAGGCACGGAGATAGAGGGAAGGTGAGACCTCTGCCCTCAGGGGATGGCCATACTGCAATCCCTCCCCTCCATTCTCCTCTCAGGATTTTGGGCACACACACACATGCGCCTGCTGTGTTTTTTGAGCCACTTGGTCTAGGACCCAAATTGTGCATGTGGCCATGTAAGATCCAGTGCCTTAACCATCAAGTCACCTGCTGGACCCCCAGTATAAATTTTCAGTATGAGTAAAATATGTCTGATTACAGTCTTAAGTAACTTTGGATTAACTGATTGTCATTTATGTGTGTGTTGGAAAATTAGTGAGGTCTGATTGTTTGTGTATTCCTTGAGAAAACAGAATTCACTCTGAAAATTATGGGACTGCCTGTTAGGACATAGCACTATGCTTGACAGCCTGTGGAAAAAAAAAAAAGGAACTGGCTCACAGGTGCTATTATAGAAAAATGTGTTAACAGGTAGTTTTACTTCAGCAGGCGCCAAACCCCAGAAGGCAAAAAATACAGTCAAAGGAAGCTCCGTCACTGATACTGCAGATGTGTTGAAAAGAATCGAGGTAAGGTTTCCTTCTTACCATAAAAGTGAACTGCAGAATGTAAAAGGTCCTACCGCCTTTCACTTTCTTTAAACATGCAAACTTCTCTCGCTTTTTAATAACGTGGATTTGGCAGAAGGAAGTGTGAGGTTGTACTGTTAGCTGAGAAATGAGGAGGTTCCATCCGGTGGGTTCCCACTCCCCTGCTTTCCTTCCTCAGCATGCCAGGTGGGCTTTTACAGCTGGGCTGTTTGTTGTTCTCTCTGTTCTCTCTTACCATCTGCAGTAAGATTAAGCAGCCCCAGTTCTTTCCACCTTTCCGGTAGAAATCTTCCTCTGATCCCTAGGAATTCCGCACTGGGGCACGTCCCTTTTCACTGGGTCTGCCAGAGGGGTTTGGCCCTTTAGACTTTTCTCCCTGCCTGTAGATTTTGCCTTACCTTCCGCAGGGCCCAAGGTAAGAGAGGATTAGCCAAGGGTTGATCCCTAAACAAGAACATGCCTGAGGCACCTGGGGGGCTCTGAACCTGCCTTTCATTTCATGCCTGGGAGGTGTTGAATGTGCCCTTTCAATAGGTAACTGTGTTCTCCTAAAGTCTGGGTAGGGAGGATAAAATCTAGATGTTTCCAACTAAACTAATGACACTCACTTACCAGGAACTGGAAAAGAAAGATGATGGTGAAAAATCAGATGAGGAAAACGAGGAGAAAGAAGGAAGCAAAGATAAGAGTAAAGAAGGCGATGAGGATGAGGATGAAGACGCTGAAGAACAGGAGGAATATGATGAAGAAGAGCAAGAAGAGGTAACAGTCCATTTGGGGAGTGCACAAAAGTCACTGAACGTAAAGATTATCTATTACAATAAGAAATCTAATATAATATATAATTATAGTCAAAAAACAAAGCCAAGTTGAGGAGAACTAGAATTGTATTAGCATCACTGGTATCAATTTATGGATATTAAGAGTATTATGATAGTATTGTACGTCACTGCACTCCCATGTAGTTGACCACAATGGTTCGAGTCTCAGACCTGGCGCCTTAAAACTCATGCTAGGCATGTGTGTGTGTGTGTGTGTGCCCAAAATCCCAAGAGAACAGAGAAGGGATTGCAGTGTGCATCCCCCCCTGGGGTGATTTCTCGCTTTCTGTCTCTCAGGTGAGCGATACAGCAAAAAAAAAATCTCTCTCTAAAAAAATTAAAAAGAGCATTATTATAGCATTGAAATGATAATGTTGTAATATTGAATACAGGAGATAAAAATAAGGTAGTAGGCAACTTTGTGAGAGCCCACAAAATAGGTTGATCAGATTAGTGCAATTATCAGTAAAATCTACTTAGCCAGCTGGTGGGTGTGGTTGTTAAGGTGACTGGATCCCACAGTGACCAAATGCACAATTGGACCTAGTGATTAGAAAAATATGTTTGTGTTTGTGTACCCAAAATCTTCAAAGGAGGGAAAAATAGAGAAGGGATTGCAGCATGGCCCATCCCCAGGGGGATCTTTCTCTCTTATCTCCAGGAGTGCATGCCCCCTCTGGCAAAATTAAAAATTTTATCAACCTAAAATTCTAAACCAGCAATTAAGATAATGGAGGGCTGGGCCAGCCAGTGGTGTGGTGGTTAAGGCAACTGGACCCCCCATGGCCTGCCATTCAGTTCTAGATTGGTGGCTTTCAAAACATGCTGGGCCAGTGCTGACAGCTGAAAACCCTGAGGAAAAGTAACTGCGGTGTGGCCACCCCCTCTGCAGTGTGCTTTCTCTTTTCCCTTCTCTCTCCCTCCCTCCAGGGAGTGCCCACACCCTATAGCAAAGACAATGGAGGTCTTAGTCTTCTTGCCTTGCTTGGAAGGGAAGCCCTGAGGGGCTGTTTGCACTTCACATTCCAAGTTCCCTGTGCACACTGTCAGAGAATGCTGATGATAATCTGGTCTCAAGTGTCTGACTGAGCCGGGATTCAGTGTTTTGGATTTTAGATTTCCAACTTTTAGAAATGTGGTACATTTCAAAGTAAGCTGGAGGCGATCAGATATTTCAGAGGAGGGTCAAATCGTTGACCATAGACTCCTTGGGACTTTGTGGACAGAGAGGGAGAGGGCAAAAGCACCCTCCAGTTGTGCTTTTCAAGTTGCTGGGGCTCCTGTTCAGGAATTTTTTTTTAGTGCTTTTGCCATAGAATGCATGAGTTCACCAGAGAGAGACACAGAGATAAGGAGAGGGAGGGAAACTGAGAAATCCCCTTTCCTGGGGGATGGCCTCGCTACAATCACTTCTCTTTCAGTTCTCTCAGAATTTTGGACATGCATGCACATACACACAGCGTAATTTTCAAGCCGTGGGTCTAGGACTCAAACTGTGGTCGGCCATGTGGGAGTCCGTGGTAGGCAGGTAGTTAGTCATGAGCGGGCAGCCCTAAGAGAAAAGGGAAAAGCTCACCTAGCTCCGGGCGCCAGGAGGGCGAGGCAATTTGCCATCTTCCTTCCTTGGGGCCTGAGGGAAGCATACAGAGATGATTCCTAGACTTTTTTCTCCTATCAAAAAGATCCAAGCAAGCATTTTAGTCAACACCCTAATCCCCAAGTAAGCATTTTCATCAACGCCCTAATTCCCACTAGGATAATAAATTAATTAGGCAGTCTAATTAAACAACCTGGCTCACACTGGGCATGCGCAATTAGGTCATCAAATTCCTCATTCCTTATCTGTGAGAAAAGTGCGCAAGGGTGCAGGAGGAAACACGTGGATTCGAATTCAAACGAAGGACATAGGTAATATGACAGACCTCCCGCTAATAAATATTCATGATCACCTCTAGTAATAAAAGTAACAATTAACCAGTATCAAACGCGGTTGCCACCTGGCAATCTGCCCAACCAACAACCTTTTGGGGTGTACTTTTCTTTCTTTTCTTTCTTTCCTATTAAATCTTCTTTTCTACCTACTGCATTTGTGGTTGCGGTTTCATTTTGCACCTAGGGACAGATCTCTAATTTTAGTCATCTGGACCCAAAGAACCAAGGACTTCACAATGCAGCTCCACATTCTCCCATCCGTTAACAAGTCCAGTGTCCTAACCACCACACCACCTAGTAGTCCTCCATTTTAGCTTCTTACACTATCCTCTAAATCTTTTTCTGAAAATACTTTTAACTATGAAATCTTTATTATATATGCTATTTTGCATTAAATAGTGTATTCTTTCAAAATGTATGTTGGTATATGGAAGGAGATATGGATACTTTTTATCTGTTTCCAAATGGCGAGCCAACTGCTAATCTCACTGAGTAATTTGCTTTCCTCAACATGAAATTGTTGCTTTATCAGATCCTGTTAGACTCTACACTGGGACTTTTTTTCTTTTTTTTCCTGAATGAGAGTGTTTTACTTTTAAATGATGATCAGCACACCAAGTAGTAACATGTAACAAATTTGTGAATTCTGTCATCTTGTATTTTGATTCAAAGAAACAAAAAGCAGCCAAAAGGATTTCACTAGTACTCACTGTTCCAGCCTTTAAGCCAGAATGGACTACTTTAAGGCTGACTGCTGCTTTGCACAGATTGCCAGTAACTGTTTACTACGATTTCATAGGGGAAGCCCCTGTCCTTCAAGAAAGCATTAGGGAAAATAAATTATTGAATCCTTTTCTTTCTTTAAAGAATTTTCTTTTTTGGGACCAGCAGTTGACATAATGGCTGTGTCACTGGACTCCCATGTAGTCAACCGCAGTTCGGGTCCCGGACCCGGTGGCTTAAACTCATGCCGGGAGCATGTGCCCAAGATCCCAAGAGGAGAATGGAGGAGAAGGGATATCGGTGTGGCCATCCCCTCTGGCGGGGGCGGGGGGGGGGTGGATTTTTCTCACTTTCTCTCTCTGTCTTTCTGGTGAGTGCACACACCCTATAGCAAAAAACTCTCAAAAAAAAAAAGAAAAAAAATGTCCTTTTTTGCTATATCTAAGAAAGAAAAAGTTAACGTTGAGTTACATGTTGCTTGAGCTAAAGGCATAAGAAAACAACATACACCCATTAAATTTTTAAGAAATATGATGTAAAAAGATGAAATCTTTGGGAAGGTTCTAAGTCTGTACAAAGAAGCTAGATTTGCTACTCTGCAAAAAGTGAAGGGACTGGCTATATAATATAAAGAATAGTTTAATGCCTTTCCCAAGAACATAGCTGGAGCTCTGTGAATTCCCCAATTTACAGAAATTCTGTAAAACTTCTTCATATTCCACGAGGGCATCTGAGAGGCCAATCCATGGGACAGGCACTTCGTTCTTCTATCCATCTATGTGGTTGTTTTTATGGATTTCTGGCTGAATGTCACGACGAAGGCCAAGGGGTTATCCAGGACTTCCTGCCTGTTCTGTAGGAAGTTCTGGAGGACAGTCATCTTCTCCTGGGTCTCCTCCACGTTCATGCTGCAGCTACCATGGGATCCCA
>NW_006160010.1:732451-756172 GCF_000334495.1 Tupaia belangeri chinensis
CTCTTTCCCCCTCTGCAGGCAGTACGGTTCCGTTTCAGCCTGGCTGCTTTGGCCTGCTTCAGCCTCTAGTTCTTTCCTACACAGGCCTAGGACACCTTCTTGGTGCTCGCTTCTTGGCCTGCAGCAACTGCTGAGTGCCCCGCAACTGGCTGGCTGGCCATGGTGGTGGTGACTTCAAGGCCCTGGTGAGTGGCCTTAACTGGCTAGAGGGCCCCTTTCCTGGATCCGTTTCTGAACCAACACTGTTTATAGAAGCTTCTGATTATTTGTTAATATTTGTAGGGCATGTCTTCCCTGCTGTCCTTCTTCATCATAATTTCCTGTGTTCTATTCATTCTTCCAGATAAATTTCAAGTCTAATTGTTTCTAAATTAATCACATTGTCTTCTGCTCTCTTTCCAGATCATTCGTTTTATTGCTGTTGCTCTCTGAAATGATTGAGACAGTACTTCTCATCCTCCGTTTCCCCTTTTATTTATTTATTTATTTATTTAGAGAGGTTTTTGCTATAGTGTGCGTGTGCACACCAGAAAGACAGAGACAGACAGAGAGACAGCAAGAAATCACCCCTCAGGGGGGATGGCCACGCCCCAATCCCTTCTCCTCCATTTTCCTCTCAGGATCTTGGGCAGCATGCACACGCGCCTGGTGTGAGTTTAAGCCACTGGGTCTGGGACTCGAACTGCTGTCGACTATATGGGAGTCCAGCAACATAGCCATTATGCTAAATGCTGATCCCAGTTTTAGTTTTTATCTAAAATAATTATTTAATTTTATTCCTCCTCCTCATTTTTTTTTAAACTTGTTCAGAAAGAGAGTGAGATAAAAAGAAGCCCAGTGGTAGAGACTTCGTTACATAGACATGATCCAAGCATGGATGACCATGTGAAACGTGACTGGGCAGTGGCTATCAGCTGATGCTAGCAGACTGAGGAAGCCCAGCAAGGCTGTCTGCAGATTCTCCTTGCCTTCTCTGTAGCACTCCTTCCAGGATCTCTCTAGAATGAACACCTTGGTTCTTTTTTTTTTTTTTTTTAATGTCCGTTTGTGTCTTCCTTGAGTGAGAGAGAGAGACAGAGAGATAGGTACTTCTCACGGTCTTCATGCTGTATCCATTCCTAGCTCCAGTCAGCCAGCCAGCTCTGGGTCAGAGCACGCTCATGCAGACATGCCAGCGAGGTCTCCAGATTGAGCCCAGAACCTCCCCTGTTGCATTACCGCTGTGCCACCGTCTGGGCATAGGGTCCTAATTTCTCTATGGACTGTTTCTATAACCTGCTTGGGGAACTTCAGGAACTAGACAAAAAGCCAAATATTGGGTTGTCAGAAGAGTCATGATGCATTTTTGCATAGAAAAGCATAGAAAAAAAATGCATCACAACTTTTCTGACTACTCAAGGGTTATGAGCCAGGAACAAAACCCAAACAATCTATGTGGATCGTAGTATCTATCACAGACTCAAATGAGAGCCAAGAGCCATTTAAAATATCGGTTTCAACTGGCTCACTACTTTATACTTCTATCAAGATTACTGACATCACAGGTTGCTTAATTTGGGTCCATGAACATGCATACTTTGGAAGAGGTGCTGATACTTAAAACACAAGTGGCATGTAATTTTTTTTTTTCTTCAGAGAGATTTTTTTTCTATAGGGCGCACGCACTGACCAGAGAGACAGAGAGAGAGAACATGAGAGATCACCCTTCCTGGGAGGATGGCCACACCACAAGCCCTTCTCCTGGGATTTTCGGCATACATGCACATACACCTGGTGTGAGTTTCAAGCTGGGTCCAGGACTCATACTGTGGTCGGCCATGTGGGAATTCAGTGCCTCAACCACTATGCCACCTGTTATCCCCGGCATTTGATGGTTTAGAAACTAGTATCCCTCTCTTAATCATTTCCACTTTTATGTACTAATCGGCTTGTTTCTATTTCCACACAAGTGTTCTTGCCTAGGTCTCATTTACAAAATGTCTTGATTTAAACTCTTAACTGTCTTAACCATGCCATCCCTTCCTGGTTCACACCCTTCACCCCCTGTTCTCAGTCAGCTTTCTAGACATTCCTGGGTTTCCTGGCATTAGTGAAGTCCAGCTAGCTTTCTGGAGCTGTGAGGAGTCTTAGCTGAATGCAGAAACTTAAAGTATTTAGGGAAGATAAAGTAATGAAATACCTGAATGCTGGCATTGTTTATGTATCTTTATATATAAAATCCCACCATCTAGATACTAAAAAAGAAAACCTTCAGGAAAATAATACAGCTGATACCCAGCAGACTTTTTTTTTTTTTTTTTGAGAATAGTGTTTCTTACCTAGACAGTAGAGATGTGGAGGTTGCTTTTTTATTATGGTAGATTTCAGTCACGTACAGAAATCTTATCAGCTAGTAAGACACCTGTGTACCTGCTAGCCAGCCTAACGAGGATCAGTTCACAGTCACTCTTTCAGCCCTTCATACACCCCCCCATCCCTGCCTGTACCCCTTCCCTACTCCCATCTGCCTCGGATAACTGTTCAGCCAACCCTGGGCATCACATCAGTTCCCCGTACGTGTTACAGTATGGACTAAACAATATAAGGGCTCTTGGGACCAGCAGTTAGCGTAATGGCTATGTCGCTGAACTCCCATGTAGTTGACTGCAGTTCGAGTCCCGGATCTGGTGGCTTAAACTCACACTGGGCGCATGTGCGTGCATGCCTAAGATCCTGAGAGGAGAATGGAGGAGAAGGGATTGCGGCGTGGCCATCCCTCCTGAGGGGTGATTTCTCGCTTTCTGTCTCTCTCTCTTTTTCTCTCTCTTTCTGGCAAGCGCATGCGCCCTATAGCAAAAACCTCTCCAAAAAAAGAAAAAAATAAGGGCTCTTCACTAACATCACAGCATCATTACATGTCACACAGTGAAGTATAACTCCTTAATGTCGTCAGGTGTCATTGTCACATTGCCAACTGCTGGTCCCTAGGTGTATTTTCTTATTAACTAAATCTAGTAATTATAAACTTACATGGACAGTCTGTGTTGTATTCTTAATGTTTTTTTTTTACTCATTCATGCTCATGTTTACTGAGGAATATATTGTTTCTCATAGGAAAATGACTACATTAATTCATACTTTGATAACGGAGATGATTTTGGTGCAGACAGTGACGACAACATGGATGAAGCCACCTATTAGCCATGAAGTTTCTTTAAAAATATCTTTATGGTACAGCTTCTAAGCCTTTGGGACAGACATGTTTTATGTTTTTTCTTCTGATAAGAATCGAGTAAGTATTTTATTTTTGTTCCTGTTTTGTTGGACAAATGTTTGGTACTCAGATATGCAGAACCACTTTGAGTTCACATTCTGTTACCTTACAGTTTAGCCCCCGACACGCTGACATTCCGTCACAGCCTCTCCCATCCCTCTTAAGTACTTTAGTAGTCTTTTTTTTATTGTTATTACTTGGATTCAAATGTGCCTAAAGAATTTTTGCATCTCTTATTCTACGTATTCATACTTGAAGTCATTTTTGTTTAATTGCTGGTCTTTTGTAAAACCATCACTACTCATAATGGGTTTCTACACATCTGGAAGTTAATTTTATATAGCACATGGAGCACTTTAAAAACAGTAACTTGAAAATAGTTTTATATAGCATGTTCTGTACTACTAGATTATGGCTACATTAACCTACTTGAGCTCTTACAAGTATAAATTGATGAGATTAGATGTTCTGTGATTAAAAGCTTGTACAGAGGGAACTGCCAATCTGAGCGATGTAAATTCCACTGCTCGTATCTCAGTGGTACGAGGAGACTCGTGTGGGATCAATATTATACATTCTTAAACTTGAAGCTAATGGTCGTCCCATGTAGTAAGTTGGACATCTCTGAATAGTTGGGGTAATGGAAAATTAGAACGAGACATCTTATTTAAGTTTGCACTTTGAAGTGTAGAGTAAGTTCTGGTCGTATAAATTTCACTGGAGAACACATGTGCATGAACTCCGAGGTGTACAGCCTCTGTTACATTTCACGGGACTTATAAGCTATACAGTCAGTTTATATAATCATGCCAAATGAACTCAGGTTATTTTTAAATTAGGATTCATGTTTTTTGTTCAACTGAAAGCTAGCTCCCCTGCCTTTTTACATGGGTGGGGGCAGTACCATGTAAACCTCAGCCTCCAAAGACTCTCACAAATGCCAAAGACTTAAAGAAATTCATATTATGTATTTCAAAAATGACTTAATATTACCAAAATGTATTTTTCACTTTTGGGAAGATTTCAGCCATTATCCTCTAACCTGAGAATTAGAACCCTAGCTCCTGTTTCCACTTTTATTATTAAATTCCACTTTGAAAATGAGCTTGGTTAAGTTTCTGTGCCTTAGTTTCTCAACTTGTAAACAATTTTCTATGAAAACTGTAGAAACATCAAGACCAAAATTTATCCTATGTATTAATTCTCTTACCTAATAGAAATGATCACTTCAATTTCATTTTCACTCTGAAAAATTACAGCTTAGAAAGCATCTGAGGGCCAACCATTGTGCTGATTAGGGCAGCTGGACCCTATGTGGCCGATCTCAGGTTCGAGTCCTGGATCTGGTGGCTTGAGAAACACTAACCACATATGTGTGCCCAGAATTCCAAGAGGAGGAATGGAGGAAGGATTGCAGTGTGACCATCCCCTATGGGGAAGGTTTTCTCACTTTCTCTCTCCCAAGTGCATGTGCACGCTAAATTATGTATTTCAAAAATGACTTAATATTACCAAAATATTTTTCACTTTCAGGAGGATATCAGCCATTATCCTCTAACCTGAGAATCAGAGCCCTAGATCTTGTTTCCACTTTTATTATTAAACTCCACTTTGAAAATGAGCTTGGTTAAGTTTCTGTGCCTTAGCTTCTCAACTTGTAAACAATTTTCTATGAAAACTGTATAAACATCAAGACCAAACTTTATCCTATGCATTAATTCTCTTACCTAATAGAAATGATCACTTCAATTTTGTTTTCACTCTCTGAAAAATTACAGCTTAGGAAGCATCTGAGGGCCAACTATTGTGCTGGTTAGGGCAGCTGGGCCCTATATGGCCAATCTCAGGTTCGAGTCCTGGATCTGGCGGCTTGAGAAACTGACCACATGTGCGTGCCCAGAATTCCAAGAGGAGGAGTGGAGGGAGGATTGCAGTGTGACCATCTCCTATGGGGGAGGTTTTCTCACTTTCTCTCTCTCTCAAGTGCGTGTGCACGCTAACAAAAAAAGGGGTTTTTGTTTATTTGTTTGTTTGTTTGTTTTTTTAATCTGAGAACAGTTTTGAGAAACAAGCATTTTCCTCCTAAAATATATTGTAATCTAATTTTCCCATCCTGTATCTGTGGGAAACACAAGAAAATGTGTCATCTGTGCCATTGTACAACATGACTTTCTCAGGAAAAAGATCACTGAATGGCAATACTTCCTCAAGTAATTCAAGGTGGGTGTGAGGACCTATCTTACTAGTTTAGTGCTATGTTGATTATATGTGAATTACTTCTTGTTTAAAGGAATATCAAAATATTTTAAGATTTTTAGGTAAAAACCATGAAATGAAATCTGTTTTAAAGTAGCGATCTTAGAGACCTCCCAGGGTTTTCAATAATAGTGGACAAATAAATTTGTCATTTGGCATTGATAATTAATGTAGGTGTTTTCTTTCTCTCACCTCCTTAGTACTGGAGCCAGATACCATTTAGTTCATAGAAAACTTACCTGTACAGTTCTGCTTACTTGCTTTACTGTATGACAAGGATGACTGCATGAATCAGATACGTTTCTTTCTTTTCCTAACTTTCAGTTCATCTGTACCATTGTTTTTTCTTTGTCCTACAGATAGTAGGGAGCCCTTTGGGGGGTGGTAAGGATCCACTCTGAAAGGTTCCAGCTATCTTCATATTTATATATATATATATATATATAAAGGGAGATGTTTGCTATAAGGTGTGTGTGCTTGCTGGAGAGACAGGAAGCGAAAAATCACTCCCCGGGGGATGGCCATGCCGCAATCCCTTCTCCTCCATTCTCCTCTTGGGATCTTGGGCACGTGAACACACGCCCCTGGCATGAGTTTTAAGCCACGGTTGACTACATGGAGTCCAGTGACGTAACCATTACACCATCTGCTGGTCCCACTACCATCTCCTTTAAGTGTATTCTTCCCCACTTTGGAAAATCTTTCTTAGAATTTTAAAGTGTACTAATTACAAGAACAGGCAGGATTTGCAGATTGCTTTACCAGCATGAATCTTGTTTTTCTTGGTTAATATCTGAAACTGTGATGTTATTCCATAGGAAGATAAACATTATTTTGCAGAGATAACCTCTTAAATGGAAAAAAAAATAGTACTTGTTGGTGAAGTGTCTTTAAAATTGCTAAACAAAAATATTTGTTTGCTATGTTTATTTTTCTGTATTTGTTTACACATTAAATTCTTACAAAACAAAATTGTGTCCTTTTGTATTTTATGAAGATGTTTTACCTTGAACTTAAATGTTACTTATTTGGTAAACTAATCTGTTGGTACAGATTGATCTAGTAAAATAACGATGTTTACTGAGCAGAGATTGCTTAGTCAAATATCATTGAATGAGTACAAACACTCCAGGTATATGATAGGAAGAACATTGTTATAACCCAGAGATTTAGTACAAGTATCTTAGTTTATCACTGTTGTTTTGAACTGTTACTATGGATAGGGAATGCTAATTCACAGGACTCCTGGTAGGTAACCTTTTCTTCCCTCAGAGCTACCTTCAAATGTACAGTGTTAGTGGCTTTGGTTTAATATGGTTAAAGTCTTTGAGTTAGTAAAAATTTATTTTAAAGACCAAGATGCCTTTAAAATTAAAAAAAAAAAAAAAAAATTAAGCCATAAATTCCTCCATTAAGTAAATAAGGCCTCACAGTACTTTTTCAATTCTATTTGCTATCTGTAATTTAAATATCTTTACTATTGGGGCTGGCAGGTGGCATGGTGGCCAGAGCACTGGATTCCCACATGGCTGACCATGGTTCAGGTCCCAACTTGGCAGCTTACTTTCTCACTTTTCCTTTCTCTTTCTGTCTTTCTTTGGTCAAATTAAGAAATAACAAATGGAAATGAATAGTTCTTTGGAGGAAAAAAACTTAAAATTAGGGCACATGTACTCATGCCAGAGGAAAAAGCATCTGCACCCCCAACCCCCAAAAGGGAATGATCAGGCTGCAATCTATTCACCATCTCTCCCTCCCTTCAAGAGTTTGGGCACAGGCCAGGGACAGGACTCAGCCACACAGTTCACCCATCAGGCCAGGGAGCCCGCCCAAAACTTAATTTACCTTGAAATGGGAAGGTGATTTTATATTCTTAAAATTCACACATAAACAGGGGCTTCATTGCAAGTCTTGGCCCATGCCTTACCAAATCCTTATCTGTGAGAACCCCCTCCCCCCAAAGAACATTCATCTAAAAGTTGTTTTGATTCATTTCATTTATGTTCTACAAATACTCCACTGGATTTTGTTTAACAAGGGGAAATGTGAATTGGTGAATCTTTAGCAATTTGCTTTTACACAGTTATCTCTAATCAAGCAGTTTGAACAGAGTAGAAAAGGTTTGCTTTATTCAATTAAACTCACAGGCATCCATTTTAGATTAAATAATAAAATATAAACTTTATTACATTTTGCAGGTCTTTTATATGAAAAATAAGAGGCAAAAGTTTTAAAAACCAATTTACAGATGTACATGCTGGCATAATTCTCTATAATTACATTTGTATTTGTATAAAATAAATTATACAAAAGATTTATAGATTTTGCATACATGAAAAGTATTAAAGCATTCAGATAACGTCTGTAATCTAACAGTGCAATATGCACATACTTGGAAGAAAAATACTGAATTCCTGAGCAATATTGTTGCAATTCAAAGTAGAATTCCTATCATAATGCACCATTTAAATACCACTTCTAAATACTCCACTGTCACCCTGTACCACTCTAGATCCTTGCTTCATGATAGTCCTAAAGCTAACTAGTCTTTTCATTTCCATCTGGGCAACTTTAGAAGTAAATACTTTTAAAATGAACAAATTACTGACTAGTGATTCATTTAAAGGCCCCTTTAAGCCATTGAACAAACAGGGAAAGTCCAGAAAAAGAAAAGCACAAAAAACACAAAGTCCTCTGGAGGAAACAAACAGTCTAGTTTCAAATTCTTCACAAAGCCAGCACACTGTTACCCATCTTAATATATCTTTTGAAGACATGAATCCCATATTTTCCTAGGAGCTGGATGATAAAAAATACTTCATTTAAGTGGCATCCAATAGTTCAAAACAATCTTAACCATGTTTACTCAGACTTCAAAACAGGATCTGCCCTAAAAATAATCAGATTTTTCTTCACTTGAAACTCCAAATTTTTAAGCAAACCAAATATTATACAATGATTTAATTTAGTTGGTTTTAATTTGTGTACATACAAACTTACCTCGAGGTAAATTCAAATATGGTTTCAAACCTATTAAAGCCCATATTATCAAATAACTGTTACTTACACAAAGTAACTTGCATTTGCTGTAATTTTATGTATACTAGTACTTTTTAATGGCTAAGATTATTCTGAATCTATTAAGGGCTTAGGGAATTTTCTCTTTTAGAAATAACATCTAATTGTATATAGAACATACAGAATCATGTATAATTTAAATTATATTCATCTAATTCAAATATATGAAAAAACTGCCTGATTGTGTCATAAAGATACACATTTCCTTTAAAAAGGGTATTCTGCAAGGCAGAGGTGATTTTTAATCAGTAAGCACACAGTACAACTCATTACTTTAAAAATAAATGACTTACTCTGAAAATCAGACCATTCCACCACACTTTCAAAGTAGAACTAGTAAGGAATCACTAACAGTTGGATGTAAATAAAGTTCTTCAAAGACATCTAGCCTGTTCTACTCTAATTTATCATTTGTTCCCTAAACTTGATTTTTCAGCAGGCTTAATACAATGTAAATAGATGAAGTAACACTGAATATAAATTCAGAAGATGTTTCTCTTCTCAAGATACACAAGACACAATAAAACAATTTTTTAAATGTTTAAAGAAAAGATATTTGAAGAATCAATTTGCTACGATTCCCTATTAAAAGCCTTTTGGTAACTGCCTAAGGTCCTCTAACTTAAGAAAGGGCTTGGATGTTTTAACTTCTTTGTCCTGTCTTTTTAAGATGCTTTTCTCCTTACAGTACATAAAGCCCCACCTACTGTAAATATTCATGCCCCTTTTTGTTAAGATTGGAATCTGAGATATAATTGACCCAAAAGCTGACACATCATATATTAGGAAATAATGCCCAGAAAATGAGGTGATAGTCTATATATATTAAAGTATACTTTTTAATATACATAAAACAAGCAATCCAGACTCCACCAAATCTCACTTCTGCTGAATCATTTTGGTTACACTTTTAAAAACATACTTTAACAAACTACACGATGAAATCAGTATACAAATACTTCTTAGCCAGACTGTAGCTGATCCATACCAGATCTTAAAAATTGACACTATCAAGCCCTTTAATCAAACCTACACTTTGCACCTGTTCTCCAATCTGATGTTACAGTTTAGGGAAAAAAGGCGGCTAGTTGGACATTTTCTCTTTGAACAACAGAAGTTAAGAGAAAACGCTAATTCTTGTGCTACCCCTAATGCAGAAGGCTTCTTCACTCTTGTTTTTGCTTAACAAACCATTTCATGAAACAGACCTCAGAGGCAGACAATAAAGATGTTTTGATCCTATTAACTTGTGGTTGAGAATGAAAGTAGATACAAATTTATCTGACTTATGTAATGAATCTGACTGGTCCATCTGAAATAATATTTCATTTTAAGTCTAAACTTACATTAATTTACTTAAATTAGTATCATAAGGCATTCGATGTAATTAAGGCATGCTACCATGTCACACAGCAATGATTTCTCACAGTATATAAGGGATTATTACATGTGTAATACTTATCAAAGAACTACAAAAGTGCTTTTAAATATCAAGGCAAAAATAACATCTTAATAACAGAAGTGGAGGTGAAGTAAAGGGCTCTGACTTACTGCATTAAGAGAGAAAAAATTACTTCTAGGTCTTGATCTATCTTCGTGACCACATGGCAACACTCTCACCATAACACATTATTTTGGGGGCTTAAAAATATTTGATGTACTTCTTAACCTTATCACAGGAAGGACACATTATATCCCCACCTCTCTTTCTACTTATGCTTTCATAGTACATGTACTGTCTTAAGTTTCAAAACAGAGTATTAAGTATCATAAATAATTTAGGATCAAACTTTGTTACAGCCAGGTATTTTGGTGGTTTACAGTAGAAAATCTCCAGTCGCTATCATTATGCCGCTTCATAAATTTAACATTAATAACCTTAAACCAAAAATATCTTTAAAAAATAAGATTTATACATAAGTAGCCTTGGGTAAGAAAAAAGATCCAAGAAGAGCCTTCTAAACACATTTAAATTCATTTCTGCTTTAAGTGCCAACAACAGATTTATGGATTGCTCTCAACATCAACTAGCAACTCCACTTATAAATGGCTCAATTTTTTTATTTTTAAAGTTGAAAAAAATTCTTCACTCTACCTAAGTCCTGCCTTTGAAGTGGTTATTTAATATAACTGACTCAGCATATCCCAGATGTACGTGTGATCGGTAACACTGTGATTATGGCTAACTGCTATGTTTTATGTTCGACAACAGGTGACTGAGAATCTTGACTGTATAGTTTATGATCATCTTGTTGGCCAAAGTGTATTCCTTTAGTTGGAGCAATTCCATTTTCCATTTCTCTCTGCTGTGATGAGGGAGTGATTCCTGAATGCAAATGTGAAGAATCCACTGTTGAATGGTGACTAACATCCACTTTAGCTAAAATTTCATAATACAGCAAATAAAATACTGGCGTTATTATACCTACTATCAACATGATCACTACAGCTGTCCACCACCCTATTCCCCAGTCTGCTCCATAGTAGGGATCCTTACGTTGAGTGTTTCTGTTATCAGGTTCAAATCGTGTTTGTTGTGCTGTTAAGGCAGACACTACCTCATCGAGGTTCTCTCTCGTGGTGTCTGTACACTTTACTATTTGTTCTATGTCTCGGTCTACTTCTTTTAAAAAGCTACCAGCTGACTCACTGGAAGAAAAAGAATCACTAGCTGGTAAAATTTCCTGTTCTGGAGTGAATGGAACAGATGAAGGACGTGAAGTTTGTCTTCCTTTTGGAGGATAAAGTGTTTCAGTCAGTGAACTGAACTTTTTTACTGGTATTTTGATAGACCTCAGGGCAAAAAAATCTTGATCGCTGATGAGATTGTTAACCCTCTTGATATCTGCTACCTGTTTAAAAACAAAACAAAAATTAGACTAAATTCTAAGTCAAAATAATGGTAGCAAGAATCATCTATTATCTTTGAAGGAAATAAAGTGACCATAATTCCAATTAGTAGTAATATGAAGTTACCACACCAAGACATTTCATTTGTAGATGCGATTTCTATACCATTTTGGATCTACTGGTCTTAGGGAATCAAACTGCCTTTTTATCATCACCTACATATTAGTAACTACTTACTGTTACTATTTAACTAGACACTGGGATCCTGTGCCATTTCCCTTTGGGCATGATTCACAAATACCATGATGCTGCTGCCTGTAAGTAACTTGTGAAGGAAGGATTTCAGATGCTTATATTTATTCCAGTTTCACAATGGGAAGCATAGGTAAATGCTAACTAAGTAAAATTACTATGTTATCAAAACTAAGACACAATCAACTCTTAAGAGGGGCCAATATATACATATCTCTTAAGTAAAAAAAAAACTGCCAACCGAAGATGCCTCCATTCCAATCTCAAAGATGTTGAAGTGTGTGAAAAAAATATGTAAGAGTACTTCAGGGCCGGCAGGTGGCATGGTGGTTAAGGGTGCTGGACTCCCACATGGCTGAACACAATTTGAGTCCCGAACCCAGCGACTTGCTGCCCTCTCACTTTCTCTTCCCCACCACCCTTTTCTGGTCAAATTGAAGTGGATAGATCGATCGATCAATCAATCGATCGAACTTCAAAGTTTTTGGAAAAAGACAAAATATGAACTTACTTTGTTGTAAAAACTTTGAAGTCTAAAGAACAACAGATGGCATAATGGTTACATCACTGGATTCCCACGTAATTGACCGCAGTTCGAGTCCCAGCAGCTTAGAACACACACCAGGCGTGTGTGCACAGTTCCTGCCAGGAGAATGGAGAAGGGATTACAGCGTAGTCATCCCTCTTTGGGGAGCGGGGATGAGAGCTTTCTGTCTCTCTGGCTCTCTGGTGAGCATATGCTCCCCGTAACAAAAATCTCTCAAAAAAAAAAAAAAAAAAGAAATCTCTAGTTTTTCCATAATATGTATTTACTACCAACTTTCTGAAGACTAAAATAAAATAATGGGACCAGCAGGTGGCATGGTGGTTAAGGTGCTGGACACTCCCGCATGGCTGACCATGGTTCAAGTCTTGGGCCTGGTGGCTTGCTTTCTCACTTTTGCCTTTCTTTCTCTCTCTCTCTCTGTCTCTCTCTGGTCAAACTAAAAAAAAAAAAAATGAGTAAGTACAGTTAAATTAAGTAATTCTTAAAAAATAAGAATTTTGCCTTCTAAAGCCACTTTTTCTCTTTAACTTCTCAGTGTAAATGCATTACTTTTGAGATCATTTTATAAGTTTTCCCTGTACTTTATATAACGTTCTCAATATGTCTATATCCCCTATCACTGGGATAAGGAGGAAAAGGAATGTTTTTCTCAGAATAGTAATTAATATGACAGGCACTCCTCCACCTTAAATGACAGCCCTGTTTATCTTTTCCATTAATGCCTTAATCTAAGCCCTAATCATGTACCACCTGACTGCTATCAGACGGATAATGTGAATCTAGGACAGAACTTAGATTTCTGGTTTGGTCAACTCAATGGCTGATGAGGCTATTCACAAAGACATGAAATACCTCGGGAGATGAGAAAAGGGTAGATGTAGATTTTGGACATATCATCTTTCAGGTGCTTGAAAGGGAAAAAAAAGTATGCTTAATTTGAATTATTATGTTATCACACCAAGAAATTTTAATTTTTTTTTAAGGTTTCTGTCATAGGGCACATGCACTCGCCAGAGAGACACAGTGAGAAGGGAGAGTGAGAAATCATCCCCCCAGGAGGGATAGTTACACCACAATCCCTTCTCCATTCTCCTCTTGGGATTTTGGGCACACACATACACCTAGTGTGGTTTTTTAGTTTTTTGTTTTGTTTTGTTTGTTTGTTTGGAGAGGTTTTTGCAATAGGGTGCATGCACTCGCCAGACAGAGAGACAGAAAGTGAGAAATTACCCTCCATGGGGGATGGCCATGCCACAATCCCTTCTTCGTTCTCCTCTCGGGATCTTGGGTACGCATGCACATACGCCCAGCGTGAGTTTAAGCCACCAGGTCCGGGACTCAAACCGCGGTTGACTACATGGGAGTCCAGCAACATTGCCATTAGGCTAACTGCTGACCCCGGTTTTAGTTCTTTTTTTAAAAGAATTATTTAATTTTATTCATCATCATTTTTTTTTAAACTTGTTCAGAAAGAGTGAGAGAGGGAAAAGTGAGAAAGCAAGCCACCAGGTCTGGGATTTGAACCACCACTGGCCATGTAGGAGTCCAGCACCTTAACCACCACACCACCTGCTGGCCTCAATAGTTTAATATTCATAGATAAAACACAAGTGGAATATGTTCTGTGAGCAGTTATAGATACAGCTCTAAAACTCAGAAGAATGATCTTGGCTAGATATGTGGATTGGTGGATTAGCACCAAAAATGGTAACTGAAGTCGCAGAGGCAACAGATTCACTAGAAAGACTGAGAGGCAAATAACAGGTTAGATCCCTGAGGAATAGCAACATTTGAGGAGTATGTTGAGTAAAAGAAATCCATAAAGGAGATTAAGAGAGTTGCTAAGAAGGCAATATACAATAGTGGTTAAAAGCATAGTTATGGGAGTCAGGACTGGCAGGTGACATGATGGTTAAAGGTGCTGGATTCCCACATGGCCGAGCATGGTTCAAGTCCCAGACCTGGCAGCTTTCTTTCTCGCTTTCCCTTTCTCTCTCAATTTCTCTCTCGTCAAATTAAAAAATAAGAACAAATGGGATAATTCTTAAATTTAAAAAAAAGACATAGTTATGGGGGTTAGCAAGTGGTACTGCTGTACAAGTCCACAAGCAGATGGCTCAAAAATCACACCAGGTGCATATACACGTGTCCTCAAAATCCCAAGAGGAGAATGGAAGAGGGATTGCAGAATGACCACCCCCGTTAGGGGGTGATTTCTCACTTTGTCTTGTGACTACATGTGCCATATAGCTAAAACCTAAAATCAAATGTTGTATGATTTGGAGCAAGTTGTTTAACTTCTCTGCTATTCAGTTTACACACCTCGAAAATGGCAGTGGATAATACTACCTACTTTAAAAGTCAACATGAACAATAATGAATACAGCATGCATATACTTAAAATAGTAATACATGTCTTACAAATGTTACAAATGTTAGCAATTATTAAATAGTAAGAAAATCAGAAACCTATAGTTACAGAGGTCAAGGAAAGGAGAATTAGAAAGAAAGAGAAAATAAAAAGGATGGGAGAAATGAACAAATCTTCTAAATATGAGGAAGACTGGTCATACTAGAAAATTCCCTTGGAATGTATGCGACAGGGGAATAGGGACAAAGGACTAGGAGATGTGACAGTAAAGATAAAGGGTGCTTTGTGTCATCTTCTACTTCGAGGCTGTTCTAAATCAACATTCACTGGGACCAGCAGATGGCATAATGGTTACATCACTGAACTCCCACATAATGGGCCACAGTTCAGGTCCCAGACTCAGCAGCTTAAAACTCACTCCAGGAGTATGTGCATGGGTGCCCACGGCGAGGCCGTCCTCCCTGGGTGGTTGGGGAGGAGGGTGTGATTTCTCACTTTCTGTCTCTCTGGTGAGCGCACGTGTCTGTAGCAAAATCTCTCTTAAAAAAAAAAAAATCAACATTCACTGGCAAATTTCAAAGCTGCACTCCACTTCTTTAAATTCTCTTTTGTTATTACATACTTTTACTAACTCCATGTTCTTTCTGAAGGAGTCTTCCCAGATTTATTATCAACCTAGATTATCTCTCTGCATACCCCTGTACTGTTTTCTGTTATGCTAACATCCTTGGCTGCCTTTAAGACTACAACTTTGGAGTTTTTAGTTTAATCATATAAAAAGCCTATTTTTAAAAAAAAATTATTTTATTTTATTATCATTTTTAATTTGACCAGAGAGACAAACAGAAAGAGAAAGGGAAAGTAGGAAAGCAAGCTGCCAGGTCCAGACTGCTTTATTTGACTACTCAAACAACAGTCAGCCATGTGAGAGTCCAGTGCCCCAACCACCACACCACCTGCCAGCTCCATAAAAGCCTATTTTTAAATAATTCCTAAGACTATAAGTGAAACACAGGACTACTTACTGTATGTTTTTTATTGTCAGAGGGCATATGTATTTGCCAGGGAGAAAGCGCCCCAATGTGGTGTAGGCATACCACAATCTTCTCCTCCATTCCTCAGTAGTTTGGGCATGCACACATGTACCATGGGTTTTTTCCAAACACCTGGCCCAGATGTGTATTAGGATTAGCCATGTAGGATATGGTTCTCTTAACAACTGTACTACAAGGGCAGTCTATATTTACTGTATTTTTTAAATGATGATAAATCCTTTTTTTAAAAAAGATTTGTTATTATTTTTTATTTAATTATTATTACTATTGCTTTACTTGACCAGAGACAGAGAAAGTAAGAAAGCAAGCTACCAGGCCCAGGACTTGAACCATAGTTGGCCATGTGGGAGTTCAGCACCTTAACCACCACACCACCTGCTGGCCTCATTTATAAGTCCTTTTAAAAGGTTAATCCATTTTTTTCACTAGTTAGGCTCCCATCAAAAGGGGACAATGCTTATCTTAAATCCCTAATTCTATTGTATCAACTTTCCCACCACTTGGCCAATGCTCTCTCACCTTTAATGTTAAATAATCACAGGGTCTGTAGGTAGTATGGTGGTTGGGGTGCTGGACTCCTACATGGCCAACCGTGATTTGAGTCCCAGACCTGGTGGCTTGTTTTTTCTCTCTTTCTCTCTCTCTCTCTGGTGAGTTTATGTGCCCTATGGAAAATTTTTTAAAAAGATAAAGTAATTATTATTTTTTTAAAAAATGTTATTAAGCTAATCACTTTTCATCATTTCTTTCTTTTTTAAAAAATTTTTGCTATAGGGCACATGCACTCTCCAGAAAGAGACACACACACAGACAGAGTAAGAAGTAACTCCCCCAAGGGACTAGCAGGTGGCATGGTGGTTAAGGTGCTGGACACTCCAACATGACTGACCACAGTTCAAGTCCTGGACCTGATTGCTTGCTTTCTCACTTTCCCTCTCTCTCTCTTTCTATTCAAATTAAAAATAATAAGTGAATGAATAAATAAAAATTAAGTAAAAATAATAATTTTTAAAAAAGAAAAAGAAATCACTTCCCCAAGGGGTGATGGCCATCCCGCAATCCCTTCTCCATCTTCCTTTTGGGATTCTGGGCACACTTGCACTCAGTGTGATTTTCAAGCTGCCAGGTCTGGGGCTCGAGCAGTGGAGTCAGCCATGTGGGATCCAGCCACTCTGACCTCCACACTACTTGCTGGCCCTAATTCATTTCAAGTAAGAAATCAGCTGATAAATCCTGCAGCGTTCCTCCAAATAACACTTTCTACCTGCTTCTTTTTCAACCCTTCCTGCTGAAAAGCTGATATTTTAGTCTAAGCCTTGTTCATTTGAATTATTCCAATCTCTTTGGATCCCCTCCAATTCATTAGCAGGTTCCTCCACCATTTTGTATCTCCCCTGTTAAAATCTCACAATACAGTTCTTTTTACTATATGGATCAAACTTTTTTTTGTCTGACTGCTTCATCCTAGTCCATGTCACTCATTTCTAAAATACCTATTGAAACTCCCTCTAGGGGCTGGCAGGTGGTATGATACTTGAGGTACTGGACTCCCATATGGTTGACCGCAGTTCGAGTTTCAGACCTAGCAGCTTGCTTTCTCACTCACTCTTTTTCTGGTCAAACTGAATAATAATAATAAATAGATAATTTTTTAAAAAGTCCTCTGTTGCTTACGTTATTTCCTTCTTCCAGTCATCTCTACACCACTGTTAACATGCCTGAAACACTTTCTTCTTTTCACCTCATTGGAACTATGGCTTTTGTTTTGTTTTATTTTTGGTTTTTGCTATGAAGTACATGTGCTTGCTAGAAAGACAGAAAGTGAGAAATCATCCCCCCGCAGGGATGGCCACATGGAATCCCTTCTCCTCCATTCTTCTCTTGAGATCTTGGGCAAGCACACACACACACACCCAGCATGAGTTTAAGCTGCTGGGTTCAGGACTCAAATTGCTGTCTACTACATGGAAGTCCAGTGACGTAACCATTACGCCATCTGCTGGTCCCCACTATGGCCTATTTTTATTGACTCAGACAGCATTTCAAATTTTTCTGAAATTTCTGCATGTTCATTAAAGTAAAGCTTTTTTTTTTTTGGAGAGGTTTTTGCTATAGGGTGCGTGCACTCACCAGAAAGACAGAGGAGACACAGAGACAGAAAGCAAATCACTCCCCAGGATGGCCACACCACAATCCCTTCTCCTCCATTCTCCTCTCGGGATCTTGGGCACACATGCACATGGCATAAGTTTAAGCCACCGCGGCTGGGACTTGAACCGTGGTTGACTATGTGGGAGTCTAGCGACATAGCCATTACACTAACTGCTGGTCTCAGTAAAGCTTATCCATTTTCAGGTTTTTGCCACAGTGAAAATGCACTCACTAGAGAAATAGAGAGACAGGAAATGAGAAATTACTCCCCAGGGACCATCAGTTAGCGTAGTGGCTATGTTGCTGGATTCCCACGTAGTCAACCGCAGTTCGCATCCCGGACTCGGTGGCTTAAACTCCTGCCCGGCGCGGTGCGGTGTGTGCCCAGGATCCCAAGAGGAGAACGGAGAAGGGATTGCAGCATGGCCATCACCCATGTGGGGTGATTTCTCGCTTTCTATCTCTCTGTCTGGCGAGCACCCGTGACCTATAGCAAAAACCTCTCCAAAAAAAAAATTACTCCCCAGTGAGGATAGCCATGCTGCAATCACTTCTCCATTCCCCTCTCAGGATTTTGGGGCATGCACAAACAAGCCAGTGAGTCTATGACTCGAACTGTAGTTGACCATGTGAGTCTAGTGACTTAACCACCACGCTACCTACTCGCCCCAGTGAAAGCTTATTCTAATAAATCTACTGGACCACACTCGCCTCTTGGATTTCCATCTGGATGTTGTTAGCCTTGCCTCTCATGTCAAAGTCTTGATTCCATTATCAACTTTCTAAGACGCATTCTGTAATTTGTTTCTCAGTGGTCTTATTTCTCTACAAACAATAGTCATGATTACTTGCATTAAAAAATGAAATTAGAGGGCCAGCAGGTAGCATGGAGGTTAAGGCGGTTAGATCCCACATGGCCAACTTCATGTGCCTATATGCCCAAAGTCCTCAAGAAAGGACTTCAGCACAGCCATCCCCCAGGGGTGATTTCTCTCTCAATCTCTCTGGCAAGCACACACACTCTATAGCCAAAAAAAAAAAAAAAGGAGTTAAGTATGACCTAATTTAATATGACAGGGAAAGTGTTGTCATAAACATGTGTACTAAGTTAGGTGAAAAAAACTCAACTTCCTAGCTCTTCTTATTTGAACAACAACAACAAACTACATTTCAATGAAATATTTTACTAAATTTTTAAGTAAAAATTTGGTAACATATTTGTTTTGATGAATTGTAATTATAATAATTACCAGAAAAAAAGTAATATGCAGAACGTCATGGCCATAATTTTTAAAATTTTATTTATTCATTCATTCATTTTAATTTGATGAGAGAGAGAAACAGAGAGAAAGTGAGAAAGCAAGCCACCAGGTCTAAGATTTGAACCGTGATTGTCCATGTGGGAGTGTCCAGTACCTTAACCACCATGCCACTTGCTGGTCCCAATAAAAAATTATTTTAAAGTTCAACTTAAGTGTATACAGACATATACATGCTTATATACAGTACAGAATAAAACACCATAATATTAACACTGGTTATCTCAGGAAATTGGGGCAGGAAAAAGGTTTTAATTACATACGTCCACATTCTCTTAACACCTGAGTAAGAAGGTAACATTTGGATAATTTTCAATACCAATGATAGAATCATGGATTTGGAAGTAAACAGAAATTTAAGTATTCACTTAAAAGCTTGTATTTATTGGAACCAGTAGTTGGCATAATGGCTATGTCACTGGACTCCCATGTAGTTGACCACAGTTCAAGTCCTGGACCCAGTGGCTTAAACTCACACAGGGTACATGTGCGTGTGTGCCCAAGATCCCGGGAGGAGAATGGAGGAGAAGGGATTGCAGCGTGGCCATCCCCTCGGGGGGTGATTTCTCGCTTTTTGTCTCTCTGTCTTTCTGGTGAGTGTACATGCCCTATAGCAAAAACCTCTCTCTCAAAAAAAGTTTGTATTTACTGACATGACCAAGAATTCTACTTAAAAAAGAATTTAAAAAAAAAAAAAAAAAAAGAGAAAACAATAAGATAAAAAGGACAATTTACTTCAATGTGGGTTTGGCTATGAATGAGTAATTAAATAAAAGGAAATTAAACTTACCGTACAACAGTACTGAAGGGCTATTGCATTTAAAGTATCTCCTTCCTGTATATCTTTTGTTAATAGTACAATGTCATCGAGTTTATCTCTTGATGTACTTCTTCGGACTTTCTCCTTTCCTCTGGATCGAAGTTCATACACTTCAGCATCCTCCTCTAATACATCACTATCTGTACAGTTTCCAAATGCATGTACTTGACTACTTGACTGAACTCCTAGAAGAGGAAAACTACGATTCTGATGCCGCCCTGCCATGTTAAAATCTGGAGAGAAAAAAGAACAAAAACCAAAAAACTAGTCAAATGATTTATATGCATCTCACCTTCAGGAAACTTTCTCCTTTTCTTTTTTTAGGTTATTTGCCATAGGGTGCCTGTGCTGGCTGGAGAGGGGGTGAAAGGATGAGAAACCACCCCCACCCCACCCCTGGGGGGAGGGTTGGAGGGGGTTGGGAAGGTTGGGGGACACTGCAATCCCTTCTCTTCCTTTCTCCTCTAGGGATTTCGGGCACACATGCACTTACTCCTGGCATGAGGTTCAAACTGCCGGACCCAGAGGCAGCCATTTTGGGGGTCCAGCAACCTAACTATTATGCCATCTGCTGGTCCCATACACAATACTTATATGAGTTCCAAACTTTCTGACTTGTTCTGCATTTAAGTTTATGCAGGACTGAAGTATCTTTTGTACTACTTACACCCTGGATCACGTTGACTTCATACTTATATTTAGTATAATTTCTGCCTCTACACAAGTCATGATTTTGCTCTTGATAAGGGATTTTTCTTTCTTGGAAACTTCACCCAAATTAGAGTCCCCATCAAGTTCAACTTATGTTCCATAAAGACTGTCAACAGATCACTTTGTTAATTTACACTTTAGAAAAAAAGACCAACTGAGAGCTGACTAAATTAAAAATAATATTGAAAAATCCTTTTTGTTTGCTTGCATACTCACTCTCAATTCATCTTCATCAAGTTGACCTACTCCCATTAAATATGAACAAAAGAACCTAAAACACTAAATCCTCACTCACAATTTTGGTTTTGTATTAATTATTGACATAAGGACAGATTGCTTTCAGTTATTATTAAGAATGAAGGAGAGGGTCAGTAACAGGCATTTGAAGATAAAATACTTTAGACTTAACAATGGGGCTCAGATATTTGATTTGTGTAATTAAATTTATAATGCTATTTTCTTTTTTCTTTTTTGGAGAGGTTTTTGCTATAGGGCACGTGCACTTGCCAGACAGACAGAGAGAGACTGAGAGACAGAAAGCTAGAAATCAGCCCCAAGGGGGATGGTCAAACCGCAATCCCTTCTCCTCCATTCTCCTCTCGGGATCTTGGGCACCCACGCACACATGCCCAGCGTGAGTTTAAGCCACTGGGTCCGGGACTCAAACCACGGTCGACTACATGGGAGTCCAGCGACATAGCCATTATGCAAACTGCTGGTCCCTATGATGCTATTTTCTAAGATATGGAACACTAGAATAAGACCTGGGAGGGGGAGGTGGTCTGACTATTAATTCTTCTAAGACTATAAAAAGGAATGTCAACTAGAGAAGAGGGAGGGCTATAGTCAAATTCAGAGGAAAGGTCTGGGTTAGAACTACAATTTCTTTTTTTTTTAAAGATTTATTTACTTAATTCCATTTATTATTATTATTATTCTTTTATTTAACCAGAGAGAGAGAGAAAGGGGAAGTGAGAAAGCAAGCTTCCAAGTCTGAGACTCAAACTGTGGTCCACCATGTGGGAATCCAGCACCTTTAACCACCTTGCCACCTGCTGGCCCCTAGGACTACAATTTCTAGAGTACTCCTAGAGTACAGAAGAGGTTACCTAGAAATTGCTAAATGAGAGCACTGGATTGAGCCTTGAAGGTGTCCAACATTTAGTATCTAGGTGAAGAAAATCAGACTGCAAAGATAGGAAAGCAGTGTGTAGGATAAAACCAGGGAAATGCTGTATTATGAAACTCAAGACAAATAATATCTCAAAGAAAACCTTTTGAATACTATAGATTAGTACCAAGTGTGGGGGGAGGACACAACAGAGAAGACCAACTCCTGAAGTCTGAATTTGTAACATGGGTGACAATATAGTCTCCATGTGGGCACATCCTTATCATAAAATGCTCTGAAACTAAGAGCACTGAAATCAAAGACTGAAAACCAGTTTCGGAGTCTGTTCTATGGTAACAATACTTCAAAACCTCAAGGGGTTCTACTCAGATAACACAGACAACTAATAATGTAGATTATTTCAACTGTTCTCTGAAGTGCTACATTCTTCATTATCTAGAAAGAGAACTCCTAACTTGGAACTCCTCAATCTAAGGCTGAAAAAAACATATCCACATTTTACATGTCAAAAGCAGTTTGAACTCATGATCACACCTAGCTTTTCTAGGATTAACAGTTTTATTTCCATTTATTTAACCAAGTATTTTTTATCCTGTGTCTTTAATACAGGGCAAGTCTGTGAACCCTGAGGATTTGTAAGCAAGTTTTATACATAAGTACATTTATCCGGAAAGAACATTGTTTAATATTATCAAAAGGTATCCATGATCAAAAAAATTTATACGTTTACTTACACATAGCTATACTGACCCAGTCAGGCTCTTCCCTTAGGTTTTTCTCCCTGATCATTTGTTCTTAGAAACTTAGTACACCTAACTGAAATTCACTGGGCAATGCCCAAAAGCCACTTTCTACATTTACTTATATCAGTCTTTCTCCATGACATACTCCTAAATACTTAAAGACTGGAACTTTGGGGCCAGCAGGTAGTGTAGTGGTCAAGGTGTTCCCACGGGGATAATCGGAGTTGGAGTCCCGATCAGGCACCTGCATGCCTGCCCCAAATCCAGAGAATGTAAGGGAAGGGGCTGTGGCGTGGCCATGTCCCCTGGGGGGAGGGGGGGGTGATTTCTGGGTTTCTGTCTCTCCATCTGTCTCTGAGGAGTGAGGAGTGCACACGTCCTGTAGCAAAAATCTCTTTCCAAAAAAAAAAAAAAGACTGAAATTTCACCTGTCTCACTCACTCTCCATTCCCCTTCGTGAAGAAATGCAGGCGGAGGGATACCATAAATTGGGTACTCTGAAACACGAACTGGCCGTCTATCTAATTGAGGCATACAGCTACACTCTAGCACAGGCAGGTAATTAATTACTCTAAAGTACAAAGTATCCAAGTCACGGGGCTCAATTCTCTCCACCTTAGCTCTCTCAGAGCAGGGAAAAGCCCACGTCCCCGCTTCAGGAAACGCAACAAGCCTGGATGCCCCGGAGACCAGGGCAGCCACCAAGGGTGATTCCCAGTGGACGCGGAGCTACAGCTCACCAGGCCGGCCTGCCGCTAACGAGGGTTTCCCAAACACCTGCCGCTGGGAGCTCGGCTCTGACCCTGTGAAGCAGGGAGTCACAGGGCAGCCAGTTCAGCACTTGGACAGAATCACAGAGCCGGCGTCTGCCAGGGTCAACGTTGCTTTTAAAACCTTAACGCCCCTCCCTCTCCTTCCGCACCTCTCATTTTCTCTCTCTGTTAGGCCCCAGCGAGGACGAAATCTCTGATCTGTCACAGCATCTCGCTTGCACGACGTGGACGAGAGGCCGTCGGCGAATACTCAACGCCAACACAAAGTCGTGCGAGAAATGCTGTTTGGGGGGGACCAGGACTGTCTGGGGACGCGGCAGGTATGAAAGGACAGCGTTTGGGGTTCGAGGGGAAAGGTGCTGTCCCGAGATCAGCTGGTGGGATCCTCCCTCCGAGCCTCAGTTTCTCCA
>NW_006160010.1:756249-761645 GCF_000334495.1 Tupaia belangeri chinensis
CCGCCCCGCCTTCCCGGGACGTCCGCGTCCGCCCCGTCCGCAAACCTGCGATGCGTCATCGCGTCAAGTGGGCGGAGGTGGGAAGGGGCGGGAGAGGAGGCGGAGGCGGGGGCGCACGGCTAGCCCTGAACCCCGGCCGTCCAACCACAGGGCCACGCCCGGCGCGCAGGCGCAGGGACGCCGCGGGGCCCGAGGGGCGGCCCGACGTCCAGCCCCGCCCCCAGATCCTCCCCAGGCGCCGCCTCCTCTCAGTCCAGCAGCTCCGCCTGCTGAGGCCGCCAGCCAACGCCGCGACCCCTTAAGACTCGTCTGCTGGGTTTCGGTCCAACGTCCACGCTGCAAGGAAGACTGTCGTTGAGGGGGCAGTGTTGAGGATTAGTCGTTGGGCATATCTTCTTGCTCTGCAACTGGAGTTTTCTTTAGGATGGGTTAGGACACCTCAAAAGCCGTGTTGCCCTGCGTATTTTAGAAAATTGCTTAGTGTTTATTACCCTTTTCATGCTGAAGCCTCTAATTTGCTGCAGAAGACGAGGAACCCTTAAATGGGGAAGGAGGGATTAGTCTTTGCATTTATAGTTGAGGAAAGCAAGCCACGTAGAGTCAGGCACCGGAAAATATTTGCCCCTGAGCCCTGTCAGCAAATTGTAACCTAACTTACTTTGTTTTGAAAATGAACCGAAAGCAATTGTTAGTCACAGTCGTGCTCTATGAGATACTTGTTAAATAACAAACTCATGACTTCATGTATAATTTTTCATACAAATGTAGTAAATGAGGGTGATAATGTGTTTGAATTTATGTAAATGCATGTAAAGCATTTTAGTGATGTGTCTGATGTCTCCCAGCGCTGACGTTGCAGACATTGCACTTTGACGACCATGCTAACTCTTATGACAATATCCATTTTTAAGCACAAATGGTCCGGGCATAGAGTGCAGAATACTTCTTTTCATAATGTCTGAGTAGTTTTACATCATGAAGCCTTTGAAGCTTTGTTTTAGATTGTTTTCAAAGGGTATGTTTTTGGTTTTCTGGGAAGTGCCTCAGCAAAGGTTAAGAATTCCACATTGCAATATTATTCTTTTATTTGAAGGGATAAGCACTGTGCTCCACAACGCTACAAAAAGAACTGCAGAAGGCTTATAAGAAAGAAAAAAAAAAGTTTGTCGGAGCTCTTCTGTGTGCTCTTGCCCTCGTGACACCCCTGTCTGTAACCATTTATCACGAAGACATTTTCTCATCAGTAGACAAAGGATATATTCCCTACTTGATGTGTAGGGCTTCAGCTGCTCGGTCCTCATGAATGTTAATGGGAATACAACCTTCTTTCTGCATATAGGTTACTTTTCTTATTTTAATGTCAATAGGCATTGGAATCCGTGAGAGCTAAAGAGATAGAATTTCAAACACTTCTACAGGACTACCACCTGTGTCCTTTATATAAATACTTTCTCTAAGATATCTGCATGCTCCTCAATTCTAATTTGTATTTTTTAAAAATGCAGTTATTGGTTGAACTTTTTGCAAAAAGGCAACAGAATTATAGTTTATTATTAAAATATACAAAGGGAGCAGTTAGCCATGAATTTTGGCTGAATTCCAAAAAGCTGGCCAGTAGCAAGAAGTACTTTGTCTTTGAGAAAAAGGATGTTCCCAGTGCTCAGCAGAGTCAAAAAAGGATTTTTAGTTTTTTGAGATCTCATCCAACCAAGTTTCTACTAAAATGTTGTCAGTGAAAGAATATGTACTTTCTAGGAACATGTGTTTTGTCACCTAAAGTTTTTGTGAGTTGTTCCAGAGTAAAAGTTGTATCATAATAAGTATAAATTGATATCATCTGTGATGAGTGCCATTTGGCAATATCTATCAAAATTAGAAATGCAATTGACTTGAACTATTATATTGCTGAGTAATTACCTTAGATTTACTTACAGATACACGTATATAAACTTTAACAGAGAGGTTTAGGAATGTTTACTTGAGT
The DNA here is from genome assembly GCF_000334495.1 of Tupaia belangeri chinensis. NCBI lineage: Eukaryota > Metazoa > Chordata > Mammalia > Scandentia > Tupaiidae > Tupaia > Tupaia belangeri. Next base: position 758,234 of record NW_006160010.1, read on the forward strand.
GATAACCAAGATCCGAAAATATTCTAATGTTCATTAATAGCTGACTAGATACATTTGATACTTTAAAACAAAGTAATAGGGGACTGGCAGGTGGTATGGTGGTTAAGGTGCTGAACTCCCATGTGGCCAACCATGGTTCAAGTCCCAGACCTGGTGGCTTGCTTTCTCCCTTTCCCCCGCTCTCTGTGTGTCTCTTTCTATCAAATTTAAAAATAACAATAATCAGGACCAGCAGTTAATGTAATGGCTATGTCACTGGACTCCCATGTAGTCGACCACGGTTTGAGTCCTGGATCCGGTGTCTTAAACTCACGCCAGGCACGTGTGCGTGCGTGCCCAAGATCCCGAGAGGAGAATGGAGGAAAAAGGATTACAGTGTGGCCATCTCCCCTGGGGGGGTGATTTCTCGCTTTCTGTCTCTCTGTCTCTCTCTTTCTGGAGAGCACATGCACCCTATAAGAAAAAAAAAAAAAAAACCTCTCCAAAACAAGCAAAAAAAAAAAGCCTGCAAAAAGATATAGGAAAGAGCAGAGAGCAAAAGAGCAGGGCTAAAAGAAATCACAGATAGAAATAAAAAAGAAATATAAAAAGAATTCGGTTTCTTTAAATGCTTCTCATTTTCTTCATTATTTTATTTATTTATTTTCTTTTTGAAGATCATCACTGATCTTCAAACTATATGGAGTGAAAATTATTCTGTCTCGAAGAAATGAAACTGATAACACTTAGATATGTTCTGCTAGTATATATGACCACCTTAGTTGCCATTCAGCCTATGATTTTAAACAGCATTATTATTATAATCACAGCTTTGCCATAATATGGATTAAAGAAGGATCAAGTACACTTTAGGAATCCAGAGTTGCTTATAAATGCTAGTAAGTAATTCAGGAACATTAAATATGACAGAAAATGACCATCTGCAGCAATGTATCAGTACAGATGGATGAAGACTAGTCTCGGGTCCAGCAGGTGGTGTAATAGTTAAGGCACTGGACTTCACATGGCTGATCATGATTCAGGTCCCAGATGGAGAGGCTTGAGAATCACACCAGGCACGTGTGCATGCCTGACCAAAATCTCAAGAGGAGAATGGAGGAGAAGGGAATGTGGCATAGCCGTCCTCCCTTAGGGGATGATTTCTCACTTTCCTTCTTTCTGTCTCTGCTTCTCTCTCTTTGGCAAGCACAAGTGTCCTACAACAACAACAACAAAAAAAAAAAAAAAAAAAAGCCTCATAGATGCTACTCTTAAATTCTTTAGCTAGGTAATTGGTGCAGGTAGAAGGGCATACTTATGTGGTTATACTTAAATAGATGACAACTTTACTTAATGGTCTTTATAATGACTGTGACCACACAGGCAAATCAGTGCAGGCAAATGCCACCAGCAACCTGCAACCTGCTTGTTTTTGTGCCTCTTCTTCCTCTTCTTCCAAGGACCTAAAATCTCAGACAAGTCAATTAAGCCCACTATGCTGAAGGAAAATAGAGGCATGACCTAGATGGGGGCAGCAGATCATGTTAAAGTGGAGAGTAAGTCAAAATAGAGCTCTTGGGGCCGGATGGTGGCACAGCAGTAAAATGCAACACTCTGAGAAGCTAAGCCATGTGGGAAGGTTCCAGGTTTGCATCTGGAAACCTCCCTGAGCATGCTGGACATGCATGTGCCCATGATCTGTGGCTGGCTGAGACTGGGGTTGGGGTTGGATCACAGCATCAAGGTCCTGTTGGCTATGCTGTTTCTTTCTCACTCATAAAATAATAATAATAAATTTAAGAAAAAGGGGGCCAGCAAGTGGCATGATAGTTAAGGTGCTGGACTCTCACATGGCTCTGAGTTTGAGTCCCAGACTAGGTGGCTTGAAAATCATGAGGGACACAAGTGCATGTGTGTCTGGTGGGTGATTTCTTGCTTTCTGTCTTTCTGGTGAGCACATGCACCCTATAGCAAAAGTCCCTCTTTAAAAAAAAAAAAAAAAACTATTGCATGGTTTTTCTGATACCATTCCTTGAGCTGAGGATTGTCAAAGAAATGGTTTTTAACTATCTTGAAAGACCAAGATTAGAATAAGAAGCTGTTGAGACCAGCAGATGACTTAATGGTTACATCACTGGACTCCCATGTAGTTGACCGTGGTTCCAAGTCCCAGACTCAGTAGCTTAAAACTCACGTCAATTACATGTACACAAGTACCCAAGATCCAGAGAGGAGAACGGAGAAGGGACTGCACCATGGCCATCCCCATCCTCTCTGGGGAGGGTGATTTCTGCTTTCTGTCTCTCTGGCGAGCGCATGAGCCCTAGCAAAAATCTTTCTTAAAAAAATTTTTAAAAGATACTATTGTCTCTTCCTTTCTCCCTTTCTCCCTTTATGCTCCCCACCCCTAACTTTCCTGACTCTTTAGTCAACTACTGAAGACGTAAGAAATCTAACTAGTGGGACCAGCAGTTAGCGTAATGGCTATGTCGCTGGACTCCCACATAGTCGACCGCAGTTCAAGTCCTGGACCTGGTGGCTTAAACTCACGCCGGGCACGTGTGCGTGTGTGCCCAAGATCCCGAGAGGATAATGGAGGAGAAGGGATTGTGGTGTGGCCACCCCCCCGGGGGGGTGATTTCCTGCTTTCTGTCTCTCTGTCTCTCTCTGTCTGTCTGGCAAGCGCACACATCCTATAGCAAAAACCTCTCGAAAAAAGAAATCTAACTAGTCACTCTGAGAAATATCTTAAGCAACTCCTTTTCTTTTTCTTTCTTTCTTCCTTTCTTTTTATTTTATTTTTTTTTTTAGATTTTTGCCAGAGGGCACATGTACTCACCAGACAGAGACAGAGAGAAAGTGAGAAATCATCCCCAAGTGGGAAGGGACATGCCAGAATCTCTTCTCCTCCATTCTCCTCTTAGGAGAGTAGAGGGGAAGGTATTGTGGTGTGGTGATTGGGCCAGGTTGTGGGGGAGGGGTGTGGGTGTGATTTCTCACTTTCCTTTTTACTGTCTCTGTTTTTCAGGTGAGCACATGTGCCCTATGGCAAAAACCTCAAAACAAACAAATGAACAAAAATTAAAAACATGATAAAGCAGTGTTCTGAATATGTCTTTGTGGGTATTTGTAGAGATTAGCATGTGAATCTGAGTAGACTTGGGGGAAGAATTGTCCTTGATGTAGGAGGGGACTGTCCAACCCACAAGGAGCCCAGAGATGGATGGGGCCTTTTTGAGAGAGCAAGATAGACTTTTTCTGCCTTGGGCATTAGAACTCAAAGCTACCTGGCTCGCTCGCTTGCTTGCTCTCTTTCTATATAGATAGATAGATAGACAGATAGATAGATTTTTTTTAAAGAATTATTTACTTTATTTATTTATTTATTTCCCTTTTTTTTTTTTTTTTTTTTTTTTTTTTTTTTTTTGTGTTT
>NW_006160010.1:761710-763493 GCF_000334495.1 Tupaia belangeri chinensis
AACTATTTACTTAAGTTTATTATTATTCTTAAAAATTATTTAATTTTATTTAAGAATTATTTTATTACTATTATTTTTTAATTTGACCACAGAGAGAACATGAAGGAAAATGAGAAAGTAAGCTGCCTTGCTTGAGACTCAAACCATGGTCAGTCATGTGGGAGTCCAGTGCCTCAATAACCATGCTGCCTCCTGTCTCTATTATTATTATTTTTTAATTTGAGCAGAGAGGCAGAGAGAGAGAGAGAGAGAAAGAGAATGAGAAAGCAAACCACCAGGTCTAGGACTCGAATTGTGGTCAGCCATGTGGTAGTCCAGGGCCTTAACCACCATGCAACCTGCTCCCTGACTTTTGACTCCAGAACTCACACCACTCCTCGCTCTCTTCTAGTTTGCAGGTTTTCATCTTAGGACTGACTGAGCATTACATCCTTGGCTCCCTGGAGGCCTTGGGCTTGGACTGAGCCATGCTCCCAGAATCTCAGGATCTCCAGTTTGCACATGAGCCATTGTGGGACTTTTCAGTCATATTAATTGCATGAGCTGACTCTCTCTCTCTCTCTCTCTCTCTCTCTATATATATATATATATATATATATATATATATAATTTATTTATAGGTGGGAAGATTGCATTTCTCATAGAGTGGATAAAAGAAGGCTTGACTGAAAGATGACATACCTAAACTAACTAAGCATATGAGTCTTGTTAGAACCTGGGGAGAGAACTTGCCAGGCAGAGGGAACAGCCAAGTACAAGGCCCTGAGAGAAAAATCATGCCTAGTGTTTTGGAAGAGCAGCCAAAACAGCAGCCTGGCTCGAACATATTGAACAAGGAGTGAGCAGTGGGAGATGAGGTCAGAGGAAGACAAATTGGATAAGACCTTGTAGGTCATTGTAAGGTAGGGAAATCTTCGGAGGGTTTTAATCAAAGACAGACATCATCTCTTGGTATGCTCTGGATAATAGTTTGTCCTCCACAGTTTCATGATCTGTTGGGTTGTCAGGAAAGTCATGATGCATTTTTGCATAGAAAAAAAAAAAAACAGAAAAAAATACATCGTGACCTTCTCAACAACCTAATAGAAGCTTGGTCCTTTATGTAATGGCTTTGGGTTGTGGTGGTAAGAACTTTAAGAGGTAGGATCTTTAATGTGAGTGAGTACCTTGCCATAAAAGATTAGTATGTGAGTCTAGTATGTGAATCTTCCTTTCAGTCCACTGAAAGGAAGACCTACCCTTAGTGTGGGCACACACCACCCGTTGCCTGGGAGTGTGGGATGGGTCAAACAGGGTAAGTGTGTGTGTGGGGTGCATTCTGTTTCCTCTCTACCCCCATGTGCCTTTAGACCTGCCTGCTTCTTTCAGCCATGTTGTAATGTAGCACCAGAGGCCAAATAGATGGCAGCCACATGCCATTGGGCTTTCCAGCTATCAGAATTGTGAGCTAAATAAACCTCTATTTATTATAAATCATCCAGTCTCAGATATTTCTATTTAGCAATAGAATACTGAACTTATATGTCTATCTTTTAAGAGGATCCCTTAGAAGGGTTAGAGTGGAAGCAGAGAGATTAGTTAGGAGGCCACTATAACCCAGACAAGGAAGTTGATTTGAATCATAGAGGAACACCAAATGTAACACTGATAAGGACTGAAAATACTCGATTTAAAAATATTTCTTCAAAGCCTACCCCTAGTCCATGAAAGTGCTCAATTTTGGTTTTAAAAATATTTCACTGGTTCTTTCCTACATATTTTAATTAGTGACTGTACTTTGAGT
>NW_006160010.1:763524-773376 GCF_000334495.1 Tupaia belangeri chinensis
TCTTTCCCTCATTAATTCTAAATAAGCCGGATTAATCGTTGTAGTAACTGCTGGATCTAAATAAAGTTTCCCTTCTCCCTTCTCAACATATTTTCTTTTATTTACAGTTAAGGTTGAGCTGAATTTTTCCCCCTTCTTCTCAAACTTTAATCCCATCTGGCTTCTAAATCCCTTCAGAATTATTTAAAGCAAAGAATGCCTGCTGACTTCAAAGGGTGTTTCATACTTGGATTTACTCAGTGGGGTATATCGCAACAGTAGTGTAGCCTTATTAATTTTTTTCCCCAATGTAGAATGGTGTGTTTGGCAATGACATATCCTGATCAATGAGTAATCTGTTAAGAAGAAATACACAGAAACACATTTCTTTGATTTGTTTTTATGAAAGGACTTATTTCCTTTGGAATATTTTTCAATTCTACATCTCATCTGTTATTTTGGAGAAAAATCAGTTTGTATTTATTGAAACTTGACTAGTTTCCATATTATTACCTTGTTCTTAAGGCCATGCTACAGATTTGGTTATATATAGCATATAATAGATACTCAACTTAGAAATATTTCTAAATCATATTATTTCCGTCACTTCACTGAAAGTGACTAAAACATAAATGTTTAACTTCAGTCCTCTAACAGAAATTCTTTGGGTGTTATCTTGGTTTTGTGAAAAGCAATTTTATATAGACTTTATAATTAATGCTGATCCAAAAGAAGACGTTAGCTTGAGAAAGAATGATTTCTGTATAAAAATACTATGGTGGCTTGTCAGGCAAAGCCATAAAGTCACTACAGAATCTATTCTAGTAAAATAGATATGCTAGCAGTTCTGCTTTATTTGTTGTGGATCACTCGCTGGAATTAGGTTTTGATGTGAATATGGTAAAGATACACAAAAAACTTGACCAAGTCTTTTCTCCTCCTGTCCTGTGCTACCTTCCCTGTGAAAGGCATTTACATTTCTCACACTATCTGCCCTTTTCTCATTAAAATGCTGGTTTCTTAAGGACTAGAAGTAGAGTCTGCTGCTGCTGTTGCATGTATGCAATGAAGGTATGTGTGGCTAAGAGACTGGAAAATTTCAAAAAGGACATTATGATCAAAATGGTAATATCTACCTCTTGCAACATGTATGAAGTTAAGGCAGTCTGTGCAAAACTGACATTTTAATAGCTACAGCAGCTGTTGGCAAAGTGTGATCCACAGATCCCTGCTGATACCCAAGTCTCCTTCATTCCACAAAAAGTCTAAGAAGTTGCTTGCCTGTTCACTGTGTTATCACCTGCACTGATAGTGAATCCTTCGCATGAATCAAGAGAGTGGCAACAAACTGTATTAGTGGTCATGTATTTTTTCACTACTATACACGCATTAAAAAAAAAAAAATGCTCACTTAAAAACATTCCTTGAGGGCCAGCCTGTATGTGTGGTTTTAAGGTGGCTGGAAACCACACGACAGATTGCTGTTCGAGTCCCATACCCGGTGGCTTGAGAAACACACCAGATGTGTGCCCAAAATTCCAAAAAGTATGACAAATGAGGGAGAAATGATTGAGGCATAACTGTACCCCATTAGGGGTGCTTCCTCACTTTCTCTCTCTCCTTCTCTACAATTTCTCTCTGGCAAGTGAACAAGGCCTCCAAAACAAAAACAAAAGCCAAAGTGAAAAAAGCAAAAATTCCTGATTAAATAGTAACAAGTATCTATTTTATTAAATCTCTGCCTTTGAGTACATGGCTTTTTAATTCTTCTTTGTGGTGAAAAGGAAAGTACACACAAAGCCCCTTGTGCTGCATATCGAGGTACAATGATTGCCTAGAAGAAAAGCTCTGGTGCCTTTGCTCAAGTCGAAAACTGAACAAGCCTTTTACTTTCTTTCTCTCTCTCTTTTTTTTTTTTATTTTATTTTTGGCTGAGAGACTGAGGAAAGGATGGTGGCATGGGAAAACCCTATTAGAGTATACTCCTTCAAGATATAAAGAAAATGAACTTAAAAAAAGAGTAACACTGAGTGGGGTGGAGAGCAGCAGGTATGGTGGCTAAGAGCTGGACTCCCACATGGCTGACCACAGTTTGAGTCCCAGACCCGGAGACTTGAAAATTCCTACTGGGTACATGTGTGTGTCTGCTCAAAACCCCAAGAGGAGACTGTAGGAGAAAGGACTGTGGCATGACCATACCCCCAGGAGGTGATTTCTCACTTTCCCCCTCTCTCTCTGGCAAGTGCATGTGCTCTAACTTCAAAAAATAATAATAAATAAATTCTTATTTTTTTAAGTAAGGTTTTTTTAGGGAGCTGGCAGGTGGCATGGTGGTTAGGGGCTCTGGATTCCCACATGGCCAACGGCAGTTCGAGTCCCAGATCTGGCGACTTGCATTCTCGCTTTCCCTTTCTCTCTCACTGTCTCTGGTCAAATTGAAAAATAATAATAACCATGGAATAATAAAAACAAAAAGATAAGGTTGGGCTGACTCTGTGGTCTGGTGGTTAAGGCAGCAGGATCCCAGCATGTGGTTTAAGTTCGCGACCTGGCAGCTTGAGGAACATGCTGGGGCAAATGTGCATGTGTGCTCAAAATCTCTGATGGAGAGCGAGGAGAAGGGACTATGGTGGGTACATTCCCCATCGGGGTACTTCCTCCTCTCTCCATCTCTGCTGAGCTGACTATTTAAAACTATATGAGATTCTTGGCCATTTGATATGGACTTGTTGTTAGTTGTTTTTGCTATAGGGCACATTCACTCACCAGAGGGTGGGGGTAAGAAATCAATCCAAGGGAGGATGGTCAGGACGGCAATAATAATTAAAAAAAAAAAAAAAAAAGCAAATGTAGAGAACCCATGCTTTCTAATTTTGAAACTTAACCTCAAAGTCACAGCAATCAAAACAGTATGGTACCGCCATAATGACAAGCAGATATCAATAGAGCAATGCTATAGAACTGGGAGTTCAGAAATAAACCCATATATCTATGATCAATCAGTTTTTGACAAGAGTGTCAAGCTCTTCTATGGGAAAAGAATAATTTCTTTAACAAATGGTGATAAACAGCAGGATGACTGCATAAAAAATAATTAGATTGAACCCCTAACTCACAAAATATACAGAAATTAAATCAACCTGAACCAAAGATCTAAATATAAAAGCCGGGCCTGGCAGGTGATGCGGTGGTTAAGGGAGATGCTGGACTCCCACATGGTCAACTGTGGTTTAAGTCCCAAATCTGGCAACTGTTTTTCTCACTTTCCCTTTCTGTCTGGTCAAATTTTAAAAAATAATAGTAACAATAATAATGATGATGATGAATAATATAAATAATCCTTTAAAAATATATATAAAATCTGAAACTCTTTTTTAAAATGTAGGCATTGGGGCAAGCGTGTGGCATGGTGGTCAGGGTGTTGGACTCCCACATGACTGATCATAGTTTGAGTCCCAGACCTGACATTTTGCTCTCTTATTTTCCTTCACTCTCTCTCTCTCTCTCTGTCTCTCTCTGGTGAGCACATGTGCCCTATAGTAAAATCAAAATAATAATAAATAAAATAAAATAAAGAATTATCTTTAAGTCAATAAATAAATATATTGTAAAAATGTAGATATTAACCTTCACGATCTTGGTTTTGGCTGGTCTTTGAGATCTGACCAAAAGGCATAAGAAAAAATAATAAGTAAATTGGATTTCATTAATACTAAAACATTTGGTGCAACAGGGGCCAGCTGGTGTCATGTGGTCAAGGTGGCTGGAGACCACATGGCTGAGTTCGCAGTTCAAGTCCCTGGACCCAGCTTGACAAGCACACAGGGAACATGGGCATGCATGCCCAAAATTCCGAGAAGGGAATGGAGAGGGGACTACAGCATGGTCATCGCCCATGAGGTGTACTTTTTTATTTTCTCTCTCTCTCTGTCTCTCATGAGCTCACATGCCCTATAGCAACAACAAAGATCTTTTGGATATCAAGGACACTATTAAGAGAGTGAAAAGGTGAAAGTATTTATAAATCATATTTCTGGCCTGGTATGCAGAAATACGAAAAATTCTTATAGCTTAACAACAGCAACAATAATAATGAATGAGTTATTTAAAAAATGGGCCAAGGGTTTGGATAGACATTTCTCCAAGGCAGATATATAAATGACCAACAAGTATATGAAAAGACGCTCAATATAATTAGGAAATGCAAATCAAAACCACAATGAGATGACACTTCATACCAGTACATTGGTCAAAATCTTAAACATGGAAAGTATATGTTGATAAAGATGTAAAGAAAGTGGAAACTCTCAAACTAGGTTGGTAGGAATGTAAAATGGAGCAGCTGCTGGGGAAACAGTTCGGAAGTTTTTCAAAAAGTAAGAAATGGTGTTACCATAAGACGCAGCAATTCTATTATTACATACATACCCAGGAGAATTAAAAACAAATGTTTGGAGATAGCAGATGGCATCATGGTTATGTCGCTGGACTCCCACGTAGCCAACTGTGGTTTGAGTCCCAGACCTGGCAGTTTAAATTCATGCCGGGCGCTTGTGTGTGTGTGCCTTAAATCCCAAGAAGAGAATGGAGGGAAAGGGACTGCAGCGTGGCCATCCCTCCAGGGGTTGATTTCTCACCTTCTGTCTCTCTGTCTCACTCTGTCTCTCCAATGAGTGTATGCGCCCCATAACATAAGTCTCTCTCAAAACAAATAAACAAGTGTTTGAATAAAAACTTGTGTGTGAATGTTTATTGCAGCAGTATTAATGATAACTAAAAAGTAGAAACAACTCAAATGTCCATTAACAGATCAGTGGATAAACAAAATGTGGTACACACATGCAATTTGAATATTAGCCACAAAAATGAAAGAAACACTGCTATATGTTGTAACAAATGAACCTTGAAAAGATTATGCTTAGTGAAAGATTAGGCGAAGAAGTGACCCAACAACAGGGCGTGGTCACATCGCACTTTTCCTTTTCTTCATCTTGTTAGAGTTGTGGGCATGTGCACACATGAGCCTGGTATGCTTTTCAAGTGTCAGGTCTGGGATTTGAACTGTGCAGCTGGCCATGTTGAATGCAGCTCCTTAACAAGTAGGTTACCCGGCCAGCCCAGAACTGTTCTTAATATTGATAGATATTTCTCACATAATCAAATGAATAGGTTCTCAATTTTTTTTTCCATTTTAGCAGTTTTAAATAAGAACTGTATATAAGGTTATTTCACTCCTATATCTTCTCAGTTGTTTCTTCCTTAAATTTGCCCTTTTCCTTTCCTACTTGGCAAGACTTGGCTTTCTGTTCAAGGATCATTTTGCAATCTTTGTCCAGCTTTGGTCTAGTGATAACCGCCTTGCTGGGGTGAATCCCCACATGGACCCTTGTGCCATTAGCCTTTTTCTGCCGCATCTGCTCAATGTAGATGACATATTTCTTCCTGTGAACTTGGAGAACTTTGCCAATTTGCTGACCTTTATAGTGTCCTCACACAACCTGAACTTCCTCGTCCTTTCGGATGGGCATAGATCGCACGTTGTACTTCTGCCTCAGCTCTTTGGAAAGGGGGGACAACATAATCTTCCTGTGAATGTGGGACGGTGCACTGAAATGCCTTTTATGGTTCTTGCTTCGGTCAGAAGTCATGAAAGGATTGAACTTTTGGCTGCTGCCGCTCTGGCAATGGCTGCGACTTGAACTGTGGTTGGCACCCTTAACCACCATGCCACCTGCTGGCCCCAGGTTCTCAATTTTCAAGTAAAGGAGATCTGACTAAAAAGTTTGAGAACCTGGGGCCAGCAGCTGGCGTGGTGGTTAAGATGTTGGACTCCCACATGACTGACTTCAGTTTGAGTCTGGACCTGGCAACTTGCTTTCTCACTCCCTTTCTTCCTGTCTCTCCTTAGTGAGCACATATGCCCTATAGCAAATTAATAATAATAACAATAATAATAATAAATAAAATTAGATAAATCTTTAAAAGAAAAAAGTTTGAGTAGCGCTAAGGTATACCTTAAGTGTAACCTCAAAATGATCTAGGCAAGTTACCATGTGGGTTTGAAGGTTAAAAGATTTTCTATGGTGGGGACGATCCTAAGTGTAACCTCAAAATGATCTAGGCAAGTTACCATGTGGGTTTGAAGGTTAAAAGATTTTCTATGGTGGGGACGATCCGGTAGCATGGTGGTTAAGGCACTGGACACTCCCGCATGGCCAACCATGGTTTGAGTCCCAGACCTGGTGGCTTGCTTTCTCACTTTCTCTCTCTCTCTCTCTCTCTCTGGTCAAAATAAAAAAATAAGCAAATGAATAAATAAAATTAAAATAAAAAAATTTTTTTCTATGTACCTGGGAAGATGTTTTTTTGCTTTCTGTCTCTGTGTCTCTCTGGCAAGCAAATGTGCCCTATAGCAAAAGTCTCTCTTAAAAAAATAAAAACATTTTCTGTGTAAGTTGTTGTGAACCTAAATGTTACAGATTAAAATGTAACTAGGAAAGAAAGTTGATTATATTAACTACAAAAATATAAATTAGGAAACTAGAAACTATACAACTCATCATCAAAAAGTTTGGGGAGAGGCCAGCAAGTGGTATGGTGGTTAAGGTGCTGGATTCCCACAAGGATGACTGTGGTTTGAGTCAAACCTGGCGGTCTGGGAATCATGCTGAGTGCATGTGTGTGCATGCCCAAAATTCTGAGAGGAGGATGAAGGAAGGAGGAGGGATTGTGGCATAGCCATCTTTCTTAGGTGGTGATTTCTCACTTTCCCTCTCTCTGTCTCTCTCGGGTGAGTGCACACACCTATGGTAGAAACCTAGCCCCCCCCCCCAAAAAAAAAGAGTGTTGGCTTAAGAAATTCATGATTTAGGGAACCAGCAGTTAGCGTAATGGCTATGTCGCTGGATTCCCACGTAGTCAACCGCGGTTCGTGTCCCGGACCCGGTGGCTTAAAACTCACACCGGGCACATGTGCGTGCGTGCCCAAGATCCCGAGAGGAGAATGGAGGAGAAGGGATTGCGGCGTGACCGTCCCCCCTGGGGGGTGATTTCTCGCTTTCTATCTCTATGTCTCTCTCTGTCTGTCTGGCGAGCGCACGTTCCCTATAGCGAAAACCTCTCAAAAAAAAAAAAAAAAAGAAATTCATGATTTAGTACACTAATTCGATTAGATATACATGTAATAATTTTATATGTAATCTTCCCCCATCGTCCAGGTATCTGTGCTAATAATACATAACTTACACTTACTGACTGTTATAAGCCAAATATTGTTCTGAGAGATTTCTAATATGTATGACACTATCTTTTTTCCTAAGAATTATTTTATTTAATTTTATTAATCTTTTTTATTAAAAAAATTTTTTTGAGGTTTTTGCTATAGGGCACATGTGCTCGCCAGAAAGACAGAAAGAGACAGAGAGACAGAAAGTGAGAAATCACCTCCCAGGGAGGATGGCCATGCCGCAATCCCTTCTCCTCCATTCTCCTCTCTGGACCTTGGGCACGGACGCTCATGCGCCCAGTGTGAGTTTAAGCCACTCAGTTCGGGACTTGAACCGTGGTCGACTGCATGGCAGTCCAGCAACATAGTCATTACACTATCTGCTGGTCCTCTGGCTTTCTTTTTAAGTTTATTTATTTATTTTAAAGTGAGGTCCAGGGTTTAATTAAGGACTATGTATTACATTCAGTTGTCATACTTCAGTTTCTTTTAATTTAGAGGTGTTTCCTAGCTTCTCTTCCCCATCTTCAAGTTTTGGTCTGATGTGACTTTGATATTTTTGAAAAACCTAGGCTGCAGTTATTTTGCAAACTGTGCCTCAATTTGGGTTTGTTTTTTAATTCATGATTAGATTTAGGTTAAATGTTTTTTGGCCAGAGTCCTTCATTGGGCCTAGCTGCAGTGGTGCAACTGTGACATGAGGCTGGGGCTGCATGAATGGTCCAGATTTGGTTCTGGGACCAAACTAAAACAGGCCAGGTACTCACTACTGTTTTTTTTTTTTTTTTTTGAGAGGTTTTCACTGTAGGGCCCATGCGCTGGCCAGAGAGAGACAGAGAGACAGAAAGCGAGAAATCACCCCCCCCAGAGGGGACGGTCACGCCGCAATCCCTTCTCCTCCATTTGCCTCTCGGGATCTTGGGCGTGCCCCCTGCTTTTTTTTTTTTTTTTTTTTTTTTTTTTTTTGAGAGGTTTTCACTGTAGGGCCCATGCGCTGGCCAGAGAGAGACAGAGAGACAGAAAGCGAGAAATCACCCCCCCCAGAGGGGACGGTCACGCCGCAATCCCTTCTCCTCCATTTGCCTCTCGGGATCTTGGGCACGCACGCACACACGCCTGGCGTAAGTTTTAAGCCACCGGGTCCGGGACGCGAACTGCGGTCGACTACGTGGGAGTCCAGCAACATAGCCATTACGCTAACTGCTGGTTCCCACTCACTACTGTTTTAACGCTATGCATTCTACCTACACCACCCCTAGGCAAAAGTGGTGGGAAGTCAGAGGACTACTTGACATAGAGTTTGAAGAACAGAATTAGTATCTAATTCATCCTGAAAACATCAGGTGAGTTGACCCTGCTCTGCAGGCAAAGCAATAGCAGGGAAAAGGTATATTTTGAAAGCATCTGTATTTCAAAATATTCCTTGCCCACAATACTGATCAAGAGGAAAGAATCAACCTCTGGAGAGCATCCAGAGGTTGAAGCAACCTCTGGAGGGACTGCCGAGGTAGGAACCAAGAGGTTAACTGCAGGTGGCCTGCCCCAGGGGAGACCTAGTCCATTCTGGGTATGGCCACAGATAGGAGTCTCCAAAGAACTCGTTTGGGAAAGAAACTTTCTTCACCTCGATTCTCAATTTCCCTGTTTCCCAACCATAAGGGAGCCACAAAGTAACATAACCTAAGGGGAAAAGTGTAAGAGTTGGGAGGAATTGAGAAGAATAATAATCATGCGCATTTTAGGCTTTATAACCTGGGCCAGGCTCAAGCAGGCAAGGGACTAACTCCCTAAGTCCAATGGGAGCTTATGCTTTGCTTTGCACTATCTGAGAAATGAGATGAATTGCTAATAATGGAAATGAATGTGAAACCTGGGTTCTATCCACAAGAATAACTAACGGTACAGGCTTAGTGAATGAAGGATGTGAAAGAGGAGTTGAGTTTATAAAATAAGGTGGCTTCTTAAATAGTGAACCCCTTTCCAGTATTTTCTTCTTGCATTACTCTTGTACTGAACGCCAAGAAAAAACGACTTTCTCAGTAGCTACCAGACTGTCTCTGACCTTTGACTCTAATTTAAGAGGAGTCGTTGAAGGGTTATTCTTCTCTTGGGAAATCATCCAGAATTGTGTGCACTGTTGGCTTTTGTGTAAACTGCAAACAGAACTCTTAGAATTGTTGGGTGGAGTGTATTTTCACTGACACGAAGACATTTTTTTCAGTAATTCCACTCTAATTCTGCCCCTCCAAGAGGAGCCAACTGCAGTGGTTTAAGCATAGGCAGAGTGTTTGATGGGATGATGAGTCTGCTTGGACTGCTGAGCTCTGGAGATGGACGATGCCTACCCCGCCCCACCCCACATTGCTGTAGCTGTAAACTCAGTTGTACAGGCATCACTCAGTAGCAGAGTTCTTTTTCTCTTCCAACTCAATCCCATTCTGTCCTTCTTCTTGCCCCTATGGCCTTCACCTTCTCTCCTTTCAACATTTCCCTAAAATAGGTCAACTTCTAATCTTTTGACTTTACCTTCTTTGTCCAGGATGTGGCTTTCTCTCTAGACCCTAGAAGAAATGTGGTGTTTCTAATCAGAGCTGGGACAATCATCCATAGATCAGATTTTCCCTTGCCCCATTGGCACAAAGCGTCAC
>NW_006160010.1:773438-815133 GCF_000334495.1 Tupaia belangeri chinensis
TGCCTGCTCCAGGAGCCCCTAGTCTTCCTTCTCAGGTTTTCCATTCTCTCAATATGCTTACAACACTAGCTGCTGGGCCCCTCAAGGCAGCAAAAGGAGAAAGCCTGGCACTTTGCTCACATCACCATTTTGTGGGAGAGATATAAGAACAGAGTTAATCTGCTTCCTCAGCAGGGGCGGATATCCTCCATGATTATCATATCAACTATAAGAAGACGTCTCTCAAAGTCCTCATGAAGGTTGAAAATATGTCCACGGGACCAGCAGATGGCATAATGGCTATGTCGCTGGACTCCCACGTAGCCGACCGCTGTTCGAGTCCTGGACCCGGTGGTTTAAACTCACTCCAGGTGCACGTGCTTGCATGCCCAAGAACCCGAGAGGAAAATGGAGGAGAAGGGATGTGGTGTGGCCATCCCCCCTGGGGGGTGATATAAAAAAAAAGAAATAAAATATCTCCAAACAGACTGATCATTGATGCATTTGGTATATATGACTTAAAAAAAGAAAACATTTTTATTTTTAAAAATAATTATTTTATTTAATTTGTTTATTATTATTATTTAATTTGCTATAGGGCACGTGTGTGAGAGAGAGAGAGAGAAAGAAAGTGAGAAAGCAAGGCACTAGGTCCAGGATTTGAACTGCGGTCAACCATATGGGAGTCCAGCACCTTAATCATCACTCCACCTGGTGGCCTTCCCCAAAAACTTTCTTAATTAAGGGAGGAATGTTAACTGATTGATCTGTTTATACAGATTTTTCTGTATAAACTTATTCCATATGAAGTGGTTAAAAAGTTAAGTCACTTAAGTTTAGTAAATAAAATAAATTAAGTAAATGTCTTCCATTGTATTGAATGATGATGGTAGAAAAGAACAGGCTACCATTTTCCTTTTCTTAAAGTTTGCCTGAGGTACAAGCCCTTGAGAGAGAGAGAGAGAGAGGAAAAAGTGAGCAAGTACCTCCCGACGGCAGACGATGATCACACGGCTCTTTTCTTTCTCTCCCTCCTTTCAAGATTTTGGTCACATATGCTTTTTTTCAAGGTACTCGATCCAGGACTTGAACTGCACAGTTAACCATGTAGGCTCCAGCTACCAAACATACCATACCATAGGCTGGACCCAGGCCACAATTTTAAATTAGAAAAAAAAAATTACGTATTGGGTTGAACCATATGAAATGGCTGTTATTCAACAAATTTGCCAATATTTCACCATTTATACAGATTAAAATACAATTGCATTTGATTCAGCCTACTATTGAAGTTTTAGAGACATTTCTAATGCTATTCTCTTGCCATAAATGCTTTTCTATCTTTTTTTCTCTTTTCGAAGCCTATCTCACTATATCATGACGTAACTGCTTCAGGCCCCTAAGTATCTAGGAGTACAGGAGAGGGTCACCTTTTAGGGTGGGTCCAGGATCAGACTGGACTTTCTATGTGTCCTGAGCCGACCCGTTAGCAACACCAACCAACTATAGTATGATGGCTGGGCCAATGCTTTTCTACTTTAATGATAATATAAATTAGTTTACATTTTTCTTTTCAATTACTTCACACTGCTAATAGAGTGCATGGGCTATCTGGTGATATCAATGAAAATTTAAAAAAAAAGATAGGCATATATGCATCTGATTATGGTTTTCTGTTTTCCAGTTGCATAATTTAACTCATCACAACATAATTCTTTTTCCTTTTATTCCATATGGTGGCAAGAAAACTACCAAACCATGAATACATCCAGTACCTTTCATATCAAAGCTGCAGCTTTCACATTCGGTTCTATTGATACTACATCTTGGCAGTGGATGAAGGGGTACAGTTAAAGTCTCTGCTTGTAATTGGTTTTATTTGGGAAAGATTTTCTTTGAACTAGTGGCCACCCGTGATTTTATAATTATCAGAAATTAACTAGCTCAGCAGTTCTTGTAGGAAATATTCACAATTCACTTCCTAGCTTTTGAAAGAGAAGAAAGGAAAGAAAGAAAATAAAAAGAGAAAGAATTCGTATTAGAGAACTCCATTTTGTTTGAGAGTACTCCAGTTGGGATTGCTCTAATGCAATGCTAAAAATGTATTTGTCTGCACTGTACTTTTTAAAGAAGAATCTTAACAGCCTTCTCACTTTCTCAGAACCCTACAAAGAAGAAAACTGACAAGAATTTTTATTTTCTGATCAGTGGGACAATTTCAGTGTAAATTTTCTGATATGACTTAACTTATACACAGGCCATAGACAAAGCATTAAAGCTTCCTGCAGAGTACTCTACTTATATGCATTTTGATGTGATTTGAAAAGCAGAGCATGCCAAATTTAAGCCTGAACCTGTATTACATGAAACAGGCACCCATATAAACTTTACCAGCCTCGCATGGTCCCCAAACATACCATCAGTCAAACCTCTCTTCTCACTGGGCTAGATTTTCCACCCGTGTGGGAATAGACAGTGGAGCTTTGTTTGCAGGGGCTTTGTTTGCTTACAGCCACTGGTAAAATAAACATTATCTCAGATAGGAAGAGCCCTTGGAGAGCTTAGGGGTCCTGGGAGAGCTTTTCCTAGAACCCAACACAGATGACTTCATCAGGTTATATGGTGAAGACCTGACCCATCCAGAATAATTGGATCACAGCATCCTGTGCAGATTTTTTTAAAAAAAGAATTATGTAGCTAATTTTATTAAGTATTATTATTTAATTTGTATAGGATGCATGCACTCACCAAAGGCGGGGTGAGAGGGTGTTGGGGAAGCAGGCTGCCAGGACTGGGACTTGAACCACAGTTGGCTATGTGGGAGTCCAGTGCCTTAATCAGCATGTCACCTGCTGACCTTCCATGTGGATCTTACAGAAAGTGCTTGCATTGTGGATTGTAATGTGGGGTGCTTCTCATGCCTGGAAAGAGATCTAAAGGAGGAATATTAAACAGAAAGTTGCCCTCTTTCATTCGAGCCTGGCCCTATAAGTCAATGAAGCTTCAAAGACACTTTGGGCTCTTGTCAGACAGATCTATAGTCATGAAAATTTCTCAGACTTTCACCTTTGGACAGTATGGATGAACATTGTACTGAATTTAGTTCAATGATAACTTAAAATGTACACAGGGAACGTGCAGTGGTTGAGACATCAGATTCATTTTGTGACCCAGTTCCCTAGATAATTATGAATTATAAAAAAAGTCATTGATGAAATCTCAGTATTTTAAAATAGAAAAGGTCAGTCAGTTTTATAATTTTATATTTGTTGAATGGGGAAGGTATTAGTAAGTGGAAGTAGTAAAACAAAAAGATTTAGGGCCAGTAGGTGGTGTGGTGGTTAAGGTGCTGGATTCCCACGTGGCTGACCATGGTTCAAGTCCCAAACCCAGTGGCCTGAAAAATCACAAATAAATAAAAACTAAAAAGACAAAACAAAACAAAACAGAAGAATTTGGTAGATAATATGCTTATTCTGGTTCTTATTAACTGCAACATAGGATATTTAAAAATGTAATTTGAAAAAAAATTATATTGGAGCTGGTAGGCAGCATGATGGTTAAGGGTGCTGGACTCGTACATGGCCAACCACCGTTCAAGTCCTGGACCTGCTGTTTTGCTTTCTCACTCTCCCTCTCCCCCCATTCTGTCCCTCTCTGGTCAAAGTAAATAAATAAATAAAGTTAAATAAAATAATTCTTTAAAATAAAAAAAATTATATCAAAGATTTAAAGATTTTTGTATCAAAGGATTCACATTATCCCCTCTCTCCTTCATCTCCACACTCCCCAGGAAACCAACCATTTGATTTCAGCATTTAATCATTTATCACAGCCCATAGAATGCTTTTGAAAACTTTAAACTTATGTTCACTGTATTTTCAAGCTGATTACAAGATACTTATTTGAGGAGTGGGAACCTGTATCCTCATGAATAAAGCGTAGACGGAGATCATAATCATGGCTCTATTAGAACTTGATGCTAGGAATGAAGGATTTGTTTGCCTCGTCTCCTCCCAAGTCCAAGTAATAAATCTCAAAAGCTTCAATATTGGTTCAACAAAATGAATGGCTGAGTCATTTCAGAAGGACTCTGACAAGTGGACAAATGCTGCCATGGTGACATTTTGATATGCAGGGTCGTTACTGAGCCTTGCTGGCCTCCTCCCCCTGCCAGTAAAGCAAAATGACAAACCACGGGAAGTGCCACACACAGAGTGCCGAAAGCAGAGGCCAGTGGGGAAGAAAAAAAGACTTAATTAACTATTCTTGAGGGCTTAAAAATTCCAAATGTATCTCATTTGTGTGAAATTCCTTCTAAAATATGAGAAAAACTGTTCTGAGACATGCGTCTTGCTAAGAAATAGGAACTATTACTGAGTTTAAAATGTCTTGGAGAGCATTCTATACATATATTTTATAAACAGACCTTTGGAGGACAAAATATTTCTAGTTTGAGAAGATAAAGACTTGAAATATTTCCCACAAGACATAAAATTGCACTCAACTCCTCCTTTGTGAAATAATGTAATAAAATGTTATGTATGACCAGTGAAAACATTGGGTCATTGGAAAAGTCATGACGTATTTTTCAATGCGAAACTGTGTCATGAGTTTTCTGATGATCCAGTAGTATACAGTATATGTAAACAAATACTACTATTTTATATATATATATATTTTTTTTTTTTTGGAGAGGTTTTTGCTATGCTATAAGGTGCATGCGCTTGCCAGACAGACAGAGAGAGATATAGAGACAGAAAGCGAGCTTTCTTTTTTAATTATTATTTTATTTATTTATTTTAATTTGACCAGAGAGGGACAGAGTGAGAGAGAGAGAGAGAAAGTAAGAAAGGAAGCCACCAGGTCTGGGACTCAAACTGTAGTCGGCCACGTGGGAGTCCAGCGCTCTTAACTGCCACACCACCTGCCGGACCCCTACTAATATATATTTATATTTATATTTATATTTATATTTATATTTATATTTATATTTGTAAGGAAATGAGACTATTTGTTAGCAGTATGTGCATTTTGTTATTACTTGGTTTTATACAGTTGATGGAACTATTAGGCATAATATATATATTCTTCTCTTTCTTAGTATAAAATATACCCAGAAATACTAAAAGCTGATATAATTCACATCATAATAATGAAGTTATTTTAAAAATTATAATGGGAAATAGTTTTAAATATGTGATTATGAATTTTTTTTTTTTTGTAGTGCTCATGCCTTAGGGTGAGTGAACTTGTGGAGGGTTAGGGGAGAGAGAGATAGAGACAAAGACAGTGAGAAGGAAAGTGAGAAATCACATCCTCCCGGGTGGGGGAAGGGCCATGCCACTACCCCTTCTCCTCTATTTTCTTCCTGGGATCTATGGCATGCACACACATGCACCTGGTGTGAGTCTGAAGCCACAGGGTCCAGGACCCGTGGTTGACCATGTCAGAGTTCAGTAATATAACTGCTATACCGTCTGCTAGCCCCAATTATGAACTTGTTAACAATTTATTTATTGGGCTAGCTGGTGGCATGGTGGTTGATGGAGATGAAGGTTCAAGTCCTGGATGTAGTGGCTTGAGAAACACGCTGGGCATGTGTTCCTGCATGCCCAAAGTCTCAAGAGGAAAAACAGGAAAAGAGATTGCAGAGTGGCATGCCTTCTGGGAGGTACTTTCTCACTTTCTTTGTCTTCCACATGGGCACATTCTCTCTCTGGTAAGCTGCACATGCCCTCTAGCAAATTAAAGCACACTTTTATTTTTTATAACTAACACTCCAGTGTTTTCAATATTGGATTTCTAAAAAGAAAATCTTTCTTAACTGTATCTAAAATACAGCTAAGGTAGCAATCATTGCTTTCATTTATTCCATTTTTCTTATCTGTCAGTTATTAAAATATGACTATGTATTAATAGCAGACTTTACTCTCTCATCCAATCTCCCCACAAGCCTTTGTAGTAGGTATTATAAGAAAGATTAATAAATTAACCTAAGTTCACTCACCCTTTTTATGCTTTACTATCTATTGATGCTACCATATTTAATTACGAGCAATGCATTTAATCTGCTCTTCTATGTCTTTGGAAATAGAAACTCTACTACTGATTGATCTCACAAAGTCTCAGACATCATGTTCTATATACAGACTTCTTGAGGAAAAACATCTTTTAAATAAGGCTTTTTTTTAAGAATTATTTTATTTAACTTTATTTATTTATTTACTCATTTGCTTATTTCCATTTGATCAGAGAGGGGCAGAGTAAGAGAGAGAAAGAGTGGGACCAGCTGATGGCATAATGGCTATGTCACTGGACTCCCATATAGTCTACTGCAGTTCAAGTCCCAGACCCGGTGGATTAAACTCATGCTGGGCATGTGTTTTTGCATGCCCAAGATCCCAAGAGGAGAAAGGAGGAGAAGGGATTGAGGTGTGGCCATCCCCCAGGGAGGTGATTTCTTGCTTTCTGTCTCTCTTTCTCTCTCTGTCTGTCTGGTGAGCACATGTGCCCTATGGCAAAAAAATCCTCTCCAGAGAGAGATAGCAACCCACCAGGTCCAGGATGCCAACCACAGTTGGCCACATGGGAATCCTGCGCCTTTAACCACCACTCCACCTGCTGGCCCCAAGGATAAACATTTTTAACTCAGGAAAATAAAGACCTAAAATATTTGTAGCAGAACATAATGGTATTAGACCAATAATAACAAAAATATAACAGAAATGTATCCAAACATTTAGAAGTTATACGATACATTTTTTTAAAAATGTTGATCTGTGATGGTCTGACTTTCCTGTTAGTTTGTCATACATTGGTTTTATCTTTTAAAGAATTATTTTATTTATTAATTTATTTATTTCAATTTGATCAGAGAGAAAGAGAGAGAGAGAGAGAGAGAGAGAGAGAGAGAAAGCAAGCCACCAGGTCTGGGACTCGAACCATGGTTGGCCACGTGGGAGTGTTCAGCACCTTAACCACCATGCCACCTGCTGGTCTCCTTTGTTTTATTTTTTAAAAATTTGCCAGAGGGCACATGTACTTTCCACAGAGAGACAGAAAAAATGAGAAAGCACCAGCCTATGGGGAATGGTCACCCTGAAATCTCTTCTCTCCTAAGTCTCCTCCTCTGGGGATTTTGGGCAAGCATGCCCAAGGTATGTCCAGCATGCTTTTCAAGCAAGCCACTGGGTCTAGGACTTGAACCTTGCAGTCAGTCAGGTGGGGTCCAGCCACCTTACCCTCAGGCCATTGACTGGTCCCTGGTTTAAACTAAAGAAAAACTACTCCTTATATACTTCATTAATGTAGGGACTAAATAATTTACAGAGAAGGTTCTGACATGGCACATTAGAGATTTCAAAATAGTCGTGATAAATCACGGTGAACGGGTTGCCTCTAGATAACCCATAAATACTCTACATAAGATACAAAGGCTTTGCCAAGGCAGGCAAATATAAGAACACAACTCTTGGGAGCTCTTTAGCCTCTTTCCTCTGGTCCACCCCATAGCTTACTGAGAATGGAAGGGGCCCCAACTTGCCCAACCAGAACCAACCAGAGCTTGACGCGACCCTCATGTGTAATTCCTGAGGAGGCATGAACATTGTCTGCTTTTCCCTTTGGCCTGGCTCTTCCTCATACAGTTGTATATATGTTAGTGTGGGTCTTTGGTATCACTTTTATTTTGCTTTTAGTCAGCAGAACCTTGATAGTGGATGTCTTGGTGCAAGATAGGAAAGCTTCTCAGGAACCATCCTGGTAACCTTCCAGTCCTTCCAGATGTACTGGTTATTTTCGATATTAGTCTTTTACCCCCAGAAGGCCTTATACCTCTCAATTTTCCAAGACTTTTCTGATTTTTTTTTTTAATTTTTCTGTAGGGCTTGTGTGCTCACCAGAGAGAGACCAAGAGAGACATAGGGAAAAAGACAGGAAAAGTGAGAAATCACTTCCCAGGGGGCATGGCCATGCCACAATCCCTTCTCCTCCATTCTTCTCTCAGGACTTTGGGCAACATGCACACTTACCCAGTTTAACCTCCCTCATAAATACATTTTCTCATGTGGCCCTCATTGGTTGGACAACTCTAGGAAGCATTGTTCGCATAGATTTCCACATAAATGGCACTGCCAGGAGTTGCAACTCTTACAGCTCTGAAAGGATTAACATAGACAAGCATGGTGGAAATCATAAGGATACCAAACCCCAAGGAAAGCAAATCTTCCATCTATTGTCATATGCTTCATATGACTTTGATTTTCACACCACCAGCTGGTGGTGTGACGATTAAGGCACTGGATCCCTCAGAGCCCATAGCCAGCTGGGCAGTTCGAGTTCTGAACTTGGAGGCTTGAAAATCACGCTGGGTGCATGTGAATGACGTATGACTAAAATCTTGAGACGAGATGGAGGAGAAAGGATTGTGGGAGTGATTTCTCACTTTCCCTCTGTTTCTCTCTGGAGAGCACACATGATCATGTAGCAAAAACAAACAAAAAACTGAAAGAACGGCCCATCTCTACATGGATCCTGAACTTCAGCTGTGAAATAGTGCTTTTAGAGACTTAAAATGAAGATTTTCTGCTCAGACTTCTTCCTCACTTATTTCTAGTGAGTACTGTTACCTGTGTCTTTGTCTCCATTTCTCTCTGTCTCTCTGTGTCTCCCTGAGTCTTTTAATTTGTAAAGGTTTAAAAACCACCACATGGTTTTTAATTTTTTGCATTTTAATATTAAAATCTATATTTTTTTATTATCCTTTTTTGCTTCTTATT
Source organism: Tupaia belangeri chinensis (assembly GCF_000334495.1). Taxonomy (NCBI): domain Eukaryota; kingdom Metazoa; phylum Chordata; class Mammalia; order Scandentia; family Tupaiidae; genus Tupaia; species Tupaia belangeri. The sequence continues at coordinate 782,198 of NW_006160010.1, forward strand.
TTATATTTTCATCTTTCCTTTTCTGTAATTCTTTTCTTTTTCTTTATCTTTACTCATTGGCTTCTCAGCCTCTACTCACTAAGTGTCTAGACAGGTCCAAGTGAACAGGATATAAACATCTGAATACAGTTAGGGTCAGAGTATTTTTCTATTCCTACTGATTGTGATGTACAAAGAGTGAGAATGGAACGAAGAGAGATTGCAGATCACCTCCTCTTGCATACCTCTGAACACTTAGACTGAACTTCAAGAATTAGAAGAAACACACTATCCATCAGATGACTAGAAACCACTGCAGGGTCACAAGAAATATGGAAAAACAAGAAAATGCCTCTCCTCCAAGGAAAAGTAACTCCTCTTCATCCTCAGACAGTATGATGAAATTCATGGAAATGTCTAATAAAGAATTTAGAATTTTCATGATGACAAAGCTCACAGAGATTAAAGAGAAGAGACAATGAATTACCGAAGAGGCAGGGGAAAGGAGCTGACGAGCTTCAGGAGGTGAGGAAATTCTTGCAAGATCTAATAGAGGAATTATACACTTTAAAAAAGAATCAAAGGGACCTGTTAGAGATGAAGACTATAATACAGGAAGTCAAAACCTCCCTTGAAAGTATTAAATGCAGACTAGATCATACTGAAAATCACATCTCAGATGTAGAAGATAGAATCACTGGTCTAGAAAAATCCACCATGAAGACTGAGAAAACTGTCTAAAAACATGAGAATAATATACGAGAAATACTAGATACCATCAAACATCCAGATAATTGGTATCCCAGAAGGGGAAGAGAACCATAAAGGCATTGACAATCTATTCCATGAAATCCTGGAAGAAAACTTTCCAAACCTAGAGAGGCCTTCAAAGATCTAGTCCCAAGAAATACAAAGGACTCCCAATAGAATCAATCCAAGAAAATCTTCTCCGAGACACATTACAGCCAGATTGACCAAAACCACAGACAAAGACAAGATACTTAAGATTGGCAATAGAGAAAGGTCAAGTTACCTACAAAGGATATCCCATCAGGCTGACAGCAGATCTCTCATTGGAAACAATGTGAGTGAGGAAGGAATGGGAAAATATATTTAAAGTGTTAAGGAAAAAGCAACTGCAACCACAGATACTGTACCCGGCAAGATTATCCTTCTTATGGGAAGAAAAGACAAGAACATTCTCAGATAAACAAAACCTGAAAGAATTTACCAACACCAGATCAGATCTCCAAGAAGTTCTGCAGGGAGTGCTATATCAGGAAAATTAAATACAGTCCCACAGAAATAAGACTTCAAAAACTAAGAAAATGGCCAACTTAATCATGGGGACAAGTCTGGAGTTGAATATTATATCCCAGAATTTAATGGGGAACATTGAATCACAACAAAAGATAAAGTACATGAGACTGACTGGTGAAATAGAATTTTATGACTTTTGACTAAAACATTGTTGATTTTTTTTCTAGGCCTTGTTTTCCGGTTTTAAGGATTTTTGTCTTTTCTTGAGCTGCCAATAGGTTCATGTACCTACTATTTGAACAGAATCCCAACCTGTTTCCTGGCTTTAAGTTTTAAGCATATTTCCTTAGCATTTCTTTGATTTATTAAGTTAAATATGCTGTTCTTGAAATTAAAAAATATAGTAAAAAATATATAATTAATGACCGTGGTAAACTATATAGCATCAGCTAGGTGCTACCTTATAGTATATGCATTTTACTCAGAGTTTCATGCCCTAAGTCAGCATGTATTCATAGATATGTGTATATCAGCAGAGCTTGCTATTGAAAGTAGTTATTTAAGAAATTTTGTGAATCAATAAAATGTGGAGGAAAAAAGGAATGGGGAAAAAAAGAAAAAAAAAACAAAAGAACAACAACAAAAATAGCAATTCCAAAAGTATATATTATTAATAGGAATAAGGTAGGAAAAAAAGTTCTGTGATCAAATAGATTTATAAAATAGGGAGTAAAACAAATTTAAACTACTTTATCTATTACAATAATCAAATCTTTTAATATTTTCTTTTTTATTTATTTTTTTTGGAGAGGTTTTTGCAATAGGGCACAAGCGCTCACCAAACAGAGAGACAGAAAGCAAGAAATCACCCCCCAGGGGTGATGGCCACACCGCAATCCCTTCTCCTCTGTTCTCCTCTTGGGATCTTGAGCAGACATGCACATGTTCCTGGAGTGAGTTTTAAGCCACTGGGTCCGGGACGCGAACCTCAGTCGACTACGTGGGAGTCCAGCAACATAGCCATTACACTAACTGCTGGTCCCACTATTTTCTTGTGCTTAGTAATTTTTAAAGAATGTTTTCCACATTTGTGGTTTGATTACCAAGCATGTCACCCATTGCAAGCATGGGAAACTAAAACACACAGTAAAACTTTTAGAAATGCCAAGATAACTAGGTTACTAAGGGATTTTAATTCAGTGAGGTTCAAGCATGAATTAGTATTACTGTTTCTAGTCATGTCTTAGTATGATTTCTGTTGTTGTAATAGAATACCACAGAACAGGTCATTTTAAATAGTAGAGAAAAAACTATGCAATGGTTCTGGAGGCTCTGGAAGTCCAAGGGTGTGGTGCTGGCATCCTGTGAGGGCCTCAGTGCTGTTTCTTATCATAACAGAGGGCCTTACATAGCATGAGGGCAATAGCAAGTGAGCCAGAGAGAGCTGGCTTTTATAATGAAGCCACTTCCATGACGACAATTCATCCATTTGTGACAGTGGAGCCCTCATAGGCAAATCACCTCTTAATGGCTCCACCTCTTAATATTATTGCAACTGGAACGAAGTTTCAACATGAAGTTTGCGGGGGACATTGACACCACAGCTAGTGTCTTCTCTTTGTGTGGGCAGATTCTGTAACTGCAATATACTGGGTTGTTGGGAAAATTATGACTCATTTTTGCATAGAAAACATAGAAAAATATGTCATGACTTACCCTAGCAGTTTAAAATGCCAATCTCAAGTCACGTTTAAAGTTTTTTTCTTTCTTATAATTGCATAACCCAATCTTGAGTGTAGTGTAGTGTGTGTGTGTGTGTGTGTGTGTGTGTGTGTGTGTTGATTCTAATTTAGGATACCTTTCTTTTTTACCTATTCTTTTCAAATCTAACTCTTCTGGATACTGAGAGCAGAGGGAGAAGGGGAGAAGAAATACCCCCTTACTTAATTGCTTATAGGTCTAGTATCCCCCTTTATAGTCATGGTTACTTCTCTGGATAACGCAGACAAGCCGTCCTTTGTGTAACTGGCATACTGACTTTCTCAAAAGCACGTGGACAATTTTTAGTGGGTTTTATGAGTCCAGCCCATAGTATGATTCCTTGAAGTGGGTTCTTCCTTAACCATTTCCTTCAGCTTTTGCCTGCAAGTACACAGCCTCCTGTTCCTGGGATCTCCCCACTGCATAGGCTTTTTCTTGGGTCAGAGATTGGCAAGATCTTGCTCTTCAGTAACTTCCATGGTATCACAATCTGAGGGAGATCTACACACCCTTGAATGAGGCTGCTCTGTTATACTTCTTTATGTGCTTTCTTTTTTTCTAAAAAAAAAAAAAAAAATTATTATTTTATTTAACTTTATTTAGTTATTTAGTTAGTTATTTAAATTTGACCAAAGAAAGACAGAGTGAGAGCATGAGAGAGAAGGAAAGTGAGAAAGCAAGCTGCCAGGTCTGGGACTTGAACTGTGGTCAACCATGTGGGAGTCCAAAGCCCTTAACCACCATGCCATCTACCAGCCCCATGTCATACTCTTTCTTACCCAGTTCTCTTTCCTCTTAGCGGCAGGGGCAGAGTACATCAATACATTATTGGCCTGAGAAGTTATCCAATGGAGGAACGAGCTGCCAGTCATCCCTCTAATCTCTACCACTATTCTGGAGGAGAAAGAAAAGCCGGAACCAACCTCAATCGATAACTACTTATGCTGCTTCTTATGGTTTCTTCTTTCCTTCTTCCCTTCCTCTTGGGATGAGGATTCAGATAGGGGATTGTGCTATACTCATTTCCACCTCTTATAATGCAATAGAGGTAGATGTTGGTTCCATGCTGGTAGTTTTTTTTTTTTTTTTAAGGCTTTTGCTATTAGGCTCATGTGTGTCAGATTGAGACAGAAAGAGACATGGAGAAAGAAAGTGAGAAATCACCCTCCAGAGAGGATGGCCATGCTGTAATTCCTTCTCCTCCTGGGATTTGAGGCACACACACACACACACACACACACACACACACATGTGCCTGGTATGAGTTTCAACCCTCCAGGTCCAGGACTTGAACCATAGTTGACCATATGGGAGTCCAGCACCTTAACTACCGTGCTACCTGCTGGTCCCTGGCAGCTTTTTTCAGAGGTCATGCACCTGTTGTCTCATTGGTCTCAGTTTGTGCCTAGTCACTAGGTCAAGGGGAGCAGTACATTGGTTTACAATATAATGTCCATAGCAGGTGGACAGGAAGCATCAGTTGGTACAGATGTTGATGATAGTTATTAGATAGTTTTTAGAGGTTGAGAATCAAGAACTCCAATTGATTCTATTTAGGATCAGAATTTTAGATCAGAGTAAGTAGTAAGTTAGCCAAAATTTGGACATCTATCAGTTGTGAAGATCGGATAAAAATATTCATCAGAAACCCAACAGAAAATAAAAAGAAACAGCAGATTACAAAAGCAAAGAGAGAGGACAGGGAATAATACAGGTATCTTACAAAAAATCAGGTTAGAATATCATATTTAATATGTAGAGGGACCTTGTGGGACAAGACAGCAAATGTGGCTACAGACACCTTGAGGTCTAGGGCCGTATCTTTTCATTTTCATATCTCTGAAGCATCATATCTCATTAGTACTCAGTTAATATTTATGGAGTAACTTAATCAAATTAGGGCACCAGTATCAAAAAAAAAAAAAAAAACACCTTGGTAAGAAGTAATTTTTGCTTCTGTGTACTGTTTTTTTTAAAGAATTATTTTATTTTAACTTTATTATTATTATTATCATTATTATTTTCCAGTTTGATCAGATAGAGACAGAGCGAGAGAGAGAGAGGAAGTGAGAAACCAAGCTACCAGGTCTGAGACTTGAACCATGGTCGGCCATGTGGGAGTCCAGCGCCTTTAACCACCATGCCACTTGATGGCCCCTGTACTATTTTTATAAATAACTTTTATTGGCACAGAGCCACGTGCATCTATTTACATATTGTTTTTGAGTATATTAACAGTACAATGGCAGAGGCGAACAGCCACTACATGGCCTCAGAACCTGAACTATTTACTGTCTGGCCATTTATAGAAAAAGCTTTCTGGGCCAGTTCATGGCCTGGTGGTTAAGGGGCTGGAATCTACGTGGTCAACTGTACAATTGGAGTCCTGGGCCTAATGGCATGAAAAACATGCTGGCACAGGTGTGTGCATAACAAAACCCCAAATGGAAGGACAAATGGAGATGGGATTGTAGTCTGACAATGCCTCATGGTAGTGTTTCCTGGTAACTCAGTCACAGCATGACTAACCCAGCTCCTAGAGTCAGAGATGATTGTGAGCACCTCTTTTTTTTTGAGAAGTTTTTGCTATAGGGTGCGTGTGCTCACCAGAAAGACAGAGAGAGACAGAGAGACAGAAAGTGAAAAATTACCCCCATGGGAATGGCCATGCTGCAATCCCTTCTCTCCCAATCTCCTCCCGGGATCTTGGGCATGCACACACACGTGCCTGGTGTGAGTTTAAGCCGCTAGGTCCGGGACTTGAACCACGGTCGACTACATGGGAGTCTAGCAATGTAGCCATTACACCATTTGCTGGTCCATGAGTACCCATCTCTTTTGTCAGAAGGCTAACAGCAAGTCCTGGTTGCAGAAGCCTGGGAGTTCCATCTGAGTCAAGAGGAAAGCCATCTTAATTCAAACAAGCTGTCTCTTCACTCAGTCATTTTGTTGCATCTCTTTGATGACAGTGGCCACATTGTATTTTGGATTTGTTTTGTTTCTCCTAGCTAATGTGGACTACATCAGGGCAGAAGCTGTAGTTTGCTCATGTTCATATTCTTACTGTCTAGTAACACTTACGAATAGATAGGTAGTTATTTAAGATATGAATTGCAGCTAGCACAATGTGGTACTGTGAGAAAAGAAAAAGAGCAATAGCTGATAGCTCAGAGGCAGTAAGTTTTTAGGTATTATTAAGCAAGAGATCAGTTCAATGAAAATCAGTTTGGAGCAGAGTGTTTGAGTAAGTGATAGTACCAAGTTAGCACTGTGTGAGACTATGTAGGAACACACTCAGATTTTCTGAGGCTTATTATTTCCAAAGATCCAAGTATGTTTGTCTTTTTCTGACCCAGGAGCAGATTCTCAGGCTTAAAGCATTCTCAGTTGTGAAGTGGATTCTCTGCTCCTGTTGGGGCAGAAAATTTCCTTTTGCTCATGAATTCTGACTAAAGGATTGACAATGGGGCCTAATTCTTGGCCCAACCTGCGGGACAGTGGAACAGGTTTCCTGAGGGAAGGAGTGAGAGACGGGACAAACAGCATGGAGACAACGCAGTGTTACAACTCTTCAGGGTCGTCTGGAGAGGATGTGGTGTCACAACTCTTCAGGGTCTTCAGGGTCGTCTGGCGATTGTGGGCCAGGGACCGCGGTTATATACATGTTGGTAGGCCATGACTGGTTGAATGAAGGATAGTAAAAAGGTGGGTTATGATTGGTTGTTTTTGTGGACCAATCATGAGGTGCCGGATATGCAAATCTGAGGGATTCTAAGCTCACCAATTTGCTATGGGAAGTGGCCAATCAGAGTATGGTTTAGCTAATTGTGGCCTTTGTAATTGTTTGCTGAGAAACTGAAACCTAAGGGCGATATTTGCTGGTGTGCAGCCTCCCACAATTTCTCACTCGTCTCATCGCATCACTCCTTCAACAAATGTTTGAGGAACTGTTACTATATGCCTGGCTCCTTGAGAACTTGAATTTAAGCTCTGTTTGTTTTTCCATTATGGAGTCTTAAGATGATAGAACAAATTTATTGAGAACTTCACTACATATTGGTGTGAAAGGGAGGGTGGGTTGAGGTGACTAGTTGCCTTATTCTTGGATTCCAGGTGGGTCTAACGTGGGAGTAGAAAGAGAAAGTGAACAACTTTCTTTTTTGTTTTTTTCTTTCTCTCCTGTCTTAGATTTAGGGCCTAAACAGAAGAAGCCATTGACAGGTAGATTTGGGCACTGTTGACATCCAACTCTTACTTTTTGGGGGTAAAAGAGGTGAGGCTCCTTAAGCTTGGTTTTGCTGCTTTGGTGAAATTTCTTCATGGATGCCTAAACTTCCATATTTGCAGTCTTCAGTATGAGAAATACTTTTTACAAAGGACTAAAAAGATCTTTTGAGAATACTCATAGGGTTTATTTAGTATGCAAGACTAACTAAATTGGAGTACGAAGGAAAATCATGACATCAGTACTTTTTGTGGGGTGTTAAGAAAACTACTACTGACACAAGCAGATAGTGTAATGGTTATGTCGCTGGACTTCCACTTGATCATGGTTTGAGTCCCAAACCTGGTTACTTAAAACTCATGCCAGGCACGTGTGTGTGCGTGCGTGCCCAAGATCCCAAGAGGAGAATGGAGGAGAAGGGATTGTGGTGTAGCCATTCTCCCTCGGGGGGCGATTTCTTGCTTTCTGACTTTCTGTCTCTCTGGCAAGTGCACAGGCCCTATATAAAAAAATCTCTCTCTAGGGGACCAGCAGTTAGCGTAATGGCTATGTTGCTGTACTCCCATGTAGTCGGCCACGGTTCAAATTCTGGACCTGGTGGCTTAAACTCATGCCAGGTGCGTGTGCATGAGCACCCAAGATCCCGAGAGGAAAATGGAGGAGAAGGGATTGCGGTGTGGCCATCTCCCTCGGAGGGGGGGGGGATTTCTTGCTTTCTGTCTCTTTCTGGGGAGCACACATGCCCTATAGCAAAAACCTAAAACAAAACAAAAACTCTCTCTAAAAACAAAATAAAACAAAACCTACATTTTACTGTGCAAAATTTAGAGTTATTGAATTAGTTTGATAATTTTAAAAACTTGCAATAGGGAGTATGCACTAGCTGGAGAGAAACGAAGAGGGAGAGATAAATCGAAAGAGCATCCTGCAAGGAGGATGAACACACTGGAATTCTTTCTCCATCATTCTCTTGGGATTTTGGGCACACATGCCCACGTGCCTGGCATGTTTTTCAAGCTGTTGGGACCAGGATTTGTACTATGTAGTTAGCCATGTGGGATCAAGCTGTCTTAACCACTACCCCACCAGCTGACCTGGCCCTCGGTAAATATTACCATAGGCGAAAAGGCTTATGTTGAATTAAGGCTTATGCTGTATTTAGGCAGAATTGGAAATTTGTCTAGCTTTGTCTTCATAATCAACCTTCCATTCAATATTCCTCTCTTTCAGTGATACCTGTCATCACCCACATCCAAGTACCCAGTTACCCTCTTTCTGTTTTTCTTACCAAAGTATGACTTGAAGAACAAAGTCTATCTAGGTTTAAATGATGGATGAGGTTAAAATATCCTGGATTCGGGGCCAGCAAGGGGTGTGGTGGCTAAAACACTGGATTCCCACATGGCCAACCACGGTTTGAATCCTGGACCTGGGAGCTTGCTTTCTCATTATCACTCTCCCTTTCTCTCTCAATCTGTCTCTCTCTGGTCAAATTGAAGAATAACAATAATAAATAAAATAAAATAGATAATTTAAAATATCTCTCATTCAAGTGCCTTTATATTTCACAGTAGATCATGCTCTCTAAGGTTGGATAGTGAAATACAAAGAAATAAACTCTGGGAAACTGTTTAAAAATTTTTTTAAAGTAGAATAGGTTTTTGCCATAGGGTGTGTGTGCTCACAATAGAAACAGAGAGGGGAAAAGCGAGAAATCACACACACACACACCCCGGTGGGGGGGGATAGTCAAGCAACAATCCTTTCTCCTCCTGAGATTTTGGGTATGTATGCACACATACCTAGCATGAGTTTCAAACTGCGGGGTCCAGGACTTGAATCACAGTCGGATAATTGGCAGTCCAGCTTCTTCACCACCATGTCAACTTCTGGCCCCATGGACATTTTTTGACAGGCTTCCAGGTTCTTTTCCAAACCTTATTATATAGGTGGGTTTCACCCCCCTCTTCCTTCTTCCAATATACTGAGTTATTACTACATCCCACAGCCTATTGTAGCTACTTTAGAATGAGATATGGAACCTAACTCCATGGAGTTTACATTGTTATGGTAGACAAAAACATTGAAATACACAAATACAGTACTTATTAGGGATACATGATATAAGACAGTAGAATAGGGTAGTGAGTGAGAATGGCTATGGCTATGCAAGTTATTGGAGAAGACATATTTTAGAGAGGTACTTGTGCATCCCTTATATGAAGGGCATAATAGCATGAGCTGGCCATATGATACCCAAGATCTCCAACAACAAAGAAAAGTTTGTGCAATGGCTTTGAAGCAGGAGTGATTTTGCTGTGTTTGAGTCAAAGAAGGAAGGTCAGAGTGTTAGGGATACAGTAAAATAAAGGAAGTGGAGTACAAAATGTTGGAGAGGAAAAGGGACAGACTCATGTGGGGTCTTTTAGTCCATGTACGGAGGATAGACTTAAGTGCAATAGGAATTTGTGGAATAATTTCACAGTCTGAATGCTTTTTGATTACTTTGTCAAATACTTGTGCTAAAAATACTAGGAATACTATTTCCTGTGGTCTTATTCTTCAGGCAAAGATAATCAGCTCTCTGGAGAAATCTTCATGAATGCGTATCTTCTCTTCCTCTCTCTTTCTCTCTTTTTAAAAAACATATCCCAAATGTGTTTATTGGGATGGCTTCCCACTCATCTTGAGTCAGGGTGCTTTTAGTGCTGCTTCTTCCTGAAGGAACATCCTCCTGTAAGCCTCGCCTTTCCTCCTGTAGGCTGGCGGAGGACAGTGGAGCAGCCAACACACAAAACTGCTGTTTGTGCATGCCTAAAAATTGTGCTGATTTTATAGCATATTGCGCACTTCACATTCATGAAGTAGGCATTTGGGCTCTGCACCAGGTGCTTCTCGTATTTTTCTCTTCTGGAGAGGGATGAAAGAGGTCCTTTGCAAAACGCATGTTTCATGGGGAGGTCGTCACCACTGGAAAGGCTCTTCCTCTCCTCTTAAAGCAACTCTAGTATTCTCTGGTTGCTCATTTTTTGCTCGGCGTATTCTGCTTTTTGACTGAACTTTTATCCCAGCAAGAATGCAAGTTCAATAAAGTCCAGGTTGTGTTTTAGAGATTGATACTTCCCCGAGTGCCTTCTAGAGTCTTCTGCTTCCTTTACACTCAGTAATACTTGTTAGTGAATTAAGTAGTTTCCTGAGGCAGATTAGAAGCGAAGCTGTACATTTTCAACTCATCACAATGTGTCTAAGTCCAGTTGTATAGAAAGTATGTTCGCTTATTATATTGCTAGTGGGTGTGTGACTTTGCCAGAGGAGAGAAAGTACTCTTCAGTGGGGCACAGTCATGCTGTGCTCCTTTTCCTCCATTTTCCCATCCCATCAGGAGATTGGGCACACACACATCCTTGTCAGGTGTAGTTTTTCAAGCCTCTGGGGTTGTATTTGAACTGCTGAAGCCAAGTGGAATCCAGCTTTCTAAACGCAGGACTTAACTTCTGTGTTACAGGGCTGACCTGAAAATATGTTTAACTGTGAGACTTGGTGACATGTGGATTCAGATAGACTATACAGCTGGTGAACAGTGACTTTATTTGGGTCTTAATGAATTAAAATAACATTTAGCTACAACTACAGCTTCTAAACATACCAAAAAAACAATAAAACGGTGGGTGGAATCCATATTTCAATAAAGTGTTTTACATAAAATCAGCAAGAAAACATTTTACTGATGGGATTTTCTGTTTTACATGATGACTGCATGATTAATTGATTTACTGTTTTCACTGTAAGTAATTGTTGGGTTTTCACCTGGTGCTACAGCTTCTAGACCCAGGTCTTTGTGGTTGAATGTCACTGGAAAGCTGAATCTCTCTGATCATCCAGGTCGCTCTTCTCACTACCTTCTGTAGTGCTTTATGAGTATCTGCATTCCCAAGCAGTTCCGATAAAGAGCCCTTTTACTTGAAAACCCTTTGCCTTTGATACCCAGCTGTTGGTTGAATGTTGCAGCTTTGAGATGGGTGTCCGGTATTAGCCTCTAAGAATGCCAAATTACGGGGCTAGCAGGTGGCATGGTGGTTAAGGCTCTGGACTCCCATATGGTTGACTGCCGTTTGAGTCCTGGACTTGGTGGCTCGCTTTCTTTCTCACTTGCCCTTTCTCTGTGTCTCTCTGGTATGCGCACGTGCCGCTTTTTGACTGAACTTTTATCCCAGCAAGAATGCAAGTTCAATAAAGTCCAGGTTGTGTTTTAGAGATTGATACTTCCCCGAGTGCCTTCTAGAGTCTTCTGCTTCCTTTACACTCAGTAATACTTGTTAGTGAATTAAGTAGTTTCCTGAGGCAGATTAGAAGCGAAGCTGTACATTTTCAACTCATCACAATGTGTCTAAGTCCAGTTGTATAGAAAGTATGTTCGCTTATTATATTGCTAGTGGGTGTGTGACTTTGCCAGAGGAGAGAAAGTACTCTTCAGTGGGGCACAGTCATGCTGTGCTCCTTTTCCTCCATTTTCCCATCCCATCAGGAGATTGGGCACACACACATCCTTGTCAGGTGTAGTTTTTCAAGCCTCTGGGGTTGTATTTGAACTGCTGAAGCCAAGTGGAATCCAGCTTTCTAAACGCAGGACTTAACTTCTGTGTTACAGGGCTGACCTGAAAATATGTTTAACTGTGAGACTTGGTGACATGTGGATTCAGATAGACTATACAGCTGGTGAACAGTGACTTTATTTGGGTCTTAATGAATTAAAATAACATTTAGCTACAACTACAGCTTCTAAACATACCAAAAAAACAATAAAACGGTGGGTGGAATCCATATTTCAATAAAGTGTTTTACATAAAATCAGCAAGAAAACATTTTACTGATGGGATTTTCTGTTTTACATGATGACTGCATGATTAATTGATTTACTGTTTTCACTGTAAGTAATTGTTGGGTTTTCACCTGGTGCTACAGCTTCTAGACCCAGGTCTTTGTGGTTGAATGTCACTGGAAAGCTGAATCTCTCTGATCATCCAGGTCGCTCTTCTCACTACCTTCTGTAGTGCTTTATGAGTATCTGCATTCCCAAGCAGTTCCGATAAAGAGCCCTTTTACTTGAAAACCCTTTGCCTTTGATACCCAGCTGTTGGTTGAATGTTGCAGCTTTGAGATGGGTGTCCGGTATTAGCCTCTAAGAATGCCAAATTACGGGGCTAGCAGGTGGCATGGTGGTTAAGGCTCTGGACTCCCATATGGTTGACTGCCGTTTGAGTCCTGGACTTGGTGGCTCGCTTTCTTTCTCACTTGCCCTTTCTCTGTGTCTCTCTGGTATGCGCACGTGCCCTATAGCAAATTAAAAATAACAATAATAAATAACATAAAAAATACTACTAACCCCAAACAGTTCTAACTCAAAATATCTACTTGTTTCTATTCCATCCAGTTCATTAGAAAGGGTAACCAGATGTGCTCATTTTAGAATGAAGAGACCTAGCAACTGTCTCTTCCTCTAAGCCATTAAATCAGCTTATTTTAGTTTAGTGTTATTTTTGTTGTTGTTCATAAAAAGCAGGTGAGGTGGTCTGGACGGCTAATCTTTAACTTCCTTATAGGCTTGAAATCATGATTCTAATAATAATGCTGTATTTGCTTTTTTTAAAAAAAATCTCTCTTGCAGAGATTTGCACATTGCCGATGTGATGGTCTGACATGAGGGTCGTTAATTTGAAGCCTTGGGTTTGTGACGCCATGTCAGGGGTTCAGTAAGTAGCTGAGCTTCACAGACGACCTCTATCATCTAAACTTTCTAATAAATAGCCTTAAGAATTAGGAGTCAATCATCCTACTTTATACGCTAGATGAGGTGACAAAGAACCTCAGTCCCTGCCTTATAAATGTGTGTGGGGTGTCAGTCCTTAATTTCTAGTACTTCATCAATTTCTGGGCAAATTCTCATGTGATGAACACCTCAGGGAGTGTACGTTAGGAACGGTATTAAGACTCAGTAAATGGGTTTTCAGCCCGGAAAGAACACTAGGAACTGCTTACCCGAGGGTACAGAGGGTACCCAGGGCAGAGCGCCCCGCTGTCCACCTGAGGGGCTCCCTGTGCTCGAGACCGGCAACTACGATGGAAAGTTTCGGCACAGGACCAGACAGCGCCGACCACGCACTCGGGCGGGACGCGCGCGCTCCTGCGCCCGGCAGGTCGGCTTAGGCGCCTGGCCGCTGGAAGAGTCCATTGCGGATGGCCCGGGCAGGGTGTTCCCGACGCCGCAGCGCAGACCTGGCTGCCCGCTGCGCAGAGCAGGGCGCGCGGCCGTGCGCGACCACCCCCGCGCCGCCGGTCAGGTGAGCGCAGCCCCCGGAGCCGCGGGTCCGATTGGAGCAGGGCGAGGATGAAGGGGAGGAGAAAGGCGGAGGATGGAGTCCGCCTCCTGACCCGGGAGCGGGAGAGGCGCTCGGCAGCGCGGGCCAGGCGTGGGACCCGAGTGTGAGGCCGGGCGAGGGCGCGTGCAGGGAGGATCGGTGGGGACCGCACGGCGCGCGCGGATGTCGGTGTCCCCGGGGCCAGGTAGGCTATGGCCAGAGGATAACGCTGCGAGCATTCCGGTGCCGCTGGAGAGCGCCGCGGCGTCGGCACCTGTTGCTGGAACAGGGACGCGAGGAGGGCGCTGAGGGCGGGCCACAGCGGGGGCGCCCGGAGGTGGGACGCGCACCCCGCGCAGGGCGGCGGTACCGGGTGAGCCTTCTGCCCAGGCAGCGGCTTGGCCCTGAGCGTGACGTCCGTGCTCTCCGCTCTGGCAGAGCTGTTTGATCTCCGAGAAGGTGAGAGGTGAAAGCGTTGAGTGAAAAGTTTCCTTTCTTCTCTTTCTGCCTGTTTGAAAATCAGACCCAACATTAATTTTGAAAAGTCTGGCTGGAAAATAACCGATCAAGAACGGTACGCCATAGGTAATAATCGATCATGAGAATGTTGAGATAAATTTAAGAAGTCTCGCTTAGGTTCCGAAATAACTACTGCGTCGAAGAATTTCGATGAAAAATATGTTGATTCGGAGAGCTTAGAATTAGCTTGGAGTTGTAGAATGATATGTGTATTTTAAAGCTTATGTATTGTTAATGTCTTAAGCTCAGATAGGTTAAGATTTTTTCCCTGAGAATGATACGAAATCGTGGTAGGGGAAAAATTGATGTTAAGGTGCAGTATTAGTTTATCCTATGTAACTTTTGTTTTAAACTTTTCACATTCCCTGGAAATCCACAGCCTTTATGTATGTATGTATGTGAAATGTATGCGATGTGTTTGTACATATATGATACGTTAATTTAGAAATTGACATCAAATTTTAGTGATGTATAATATCAAGAATTAGGATAAAGTTCAAAAAACGTACTTTAATGTAGCATTATTAAAACATTCTTGCTTACGTTGATTATCTTACATAACTGAAGTGCTTTTTCCTTTTCACTGTGTAATTTATCAAAAGAACCAAGAAAGAAAAATGCTAAAGAAGAAAATTTTAGTTAGGATGCAAATGAGTACTAGAAATTTGTTTTTAGACTTATTTCCTAGGCTAATTGGTAAACTTAAGCCTATAAAATTGTAGAAAATATGGGCTTTAGGAGGATACCAAATATAATCTGAACCGTGTTATAATAAAATATATTGAATATATGTGATTAGGTATAGCATCCTGGCTCTGCCATTAGCTTAACGTGACTTTGGACACTCACCCATCCTTCTGGGTCTCAGTTCCTAAAATAAAGGGATTTGAGTACGTGATGGCAAAGACTTATTTCTGCTAAAACTTTCAGAAGAAATAACTGAAATGTATACAGGAAAATTGTGACAGAATTCTATCTTAATATTCTTATTTCCATAATGAATGAAAATTGGTTTCCCTTTGTTGAATGCCTGGTATGTAATGAACCCTGAAGCCCTTTGTATAGATGATCTATTGTAGCACAATAATACTACCACAAACTGGTTAGGAGTGAATTATCCCAATTTACAGTTAACACTGAAACATGAAAGTTTAAGCTCTTGTCCAGAGTTTCCCAGTTAGTAAGAGCTAGAGATTAGGAATTTTTCCCAAGTACTCTTAGCACCTTAAACAGAGTGTGATGATTAAAAGCTGAAATTGCCGACAGGTGGTGTGGTGGCTAAAGGCACTGGACTCCTACATGGCCGACTGTGGTTCAAGTCCCGGATCTGGTGCTTGCTTTCTCACCTTCCCTCTCTTTTGCTCTCTGATCAAACTGGAAAATAATAATAACAAATAAGGTTAAATAAAATAATTCTTCAAAAAAAAAGCTGAAAAAAATGCCTAGAAGTAGAAGTAATCTTAGAAAATAGTGTGAATCCACAATGGAGTAAAGGTAAATGATGTAACATTGCGTCTCCATACCATCAGCTAGAGAAATGATGTATCAGTCACCATTTATTGTATTTGAATAACGATTATAGTTTTCTACTGTACTGTGTATATATATATATATATACATATATATATTTATATAGATTTATTTATTTGTAAATTGAATGCCATTTGTATTCATGGTCAGAAAGTACTACTGTGAAATATATTTGAGACACAAATGCTTTTATGGTAATAAAAAATAACTTGGACATCCTGTGGGAGGGCAGAAGGATGTACCTAATGAAAGTTTGTCAGCTGTCTTTCTCCATGGAGATGCCCAGACCCATGACATACTACCGCCAAGGACAAAGGGTATCAGAGCAGAATTCACTGTGACTGAACTCTTCGGGTCACATTCCCATAATGGATGATAATGGTATGCTACGTTGATTTAATGTACACTGCATGCCAGACATTCTACTAAACCCTTTACATAGACGAACTTTATATTTAACATGACGGAAATAACGTCCTGATTGGTGAGGAAGAAACTGAGGGAGAAAGAGCTGCACCCTGGGAGGACCCACAAGAAATCCTTTTTGTCTTAGAGTAGGTATGCCATCCTCATTGTCAGAAGTGCATAGGCTGTGAACACCCTGTGAAATCCTGAGGACCTGGAGGAGACGAATTCTACCTAGATCAATGCCTTCAGTTCACATTTTTGGACGCTGAGGCCTAGAAGAGTTGAGACTCATGTTTGCTTACATCTTCTCCTTTCCCATTATGGCTTTGGTCCCCTGTTCATTTTCACAATCTAGTAAGTAAGAAGCATTTCAACAGGTTACCTTGGTCATTAAACGTTTGACTTCCTGCCACGAAATCAAATGCCACCTCAGGCCGGTTCTTCCATGGTCTCCCTACTGTTAATAAGAACTTCAGGGCTGCCCCAATTAGGATGGGAAATCGTTGAGGATAGTGACTGTGTTATATATTCCCTGCTCTCTGTAGGGTTTAGCAAAATGGTTAATCTGTTAGGTAAATGCTTATGTTACGTGTTTACCTATGACGAGCCATCAATGTATGTACCAGCTCTGAAATCTGCACAGTGGAAGCACTGCGCCATCACAAAGTGGGCAACTAGGCAGTGTACAGATGCATATCAGGTGTACTGAGCTCTGCAGACGAGGGTTTAATTTGGTTATAAAATGTGCTGTGTTCCTATGGAGAGATTCGGATGGGTATGTTCCTAGTTTGGCTGGGGCTGGGGGTGGAGGGCAATCACACAGGCATCTCACTCACAGTTTCAGTCTGCCTTTCTCCTCTCCCACTTCTTGTTCTTTTTGACTTAGGAACAACTTTTTTTCTAATTCTAAAAAATAATACACAGTCAGATAGGAAATAAAAAGTAGTAGAAAAATAGGGAGAAATCACTAGAAACTCCCCTGACCAGAGGTTTTGTCGAACATCCAGCCAGAGAGATGTTTTTCTTAACTCCCGTGGAATCAGGATGAGAGGTGAATAATTTATGAAAACCGTTTACAGTTTAAAGCTCTATATAGTCTTTATGGTATTCAATCACTCCCCAGAATTTAAAATTTTATGTAAATGTATTAATGGGTATCTAATAACAGTAACAATAAATGTGCCAATGATCATCTTTATCTTTCTCCTTGGTGAAGAGTGAAATAGTATAGAAAGTCGAGCTCCCCATGTCCTTTTCCTCCCTTTTCAAGGCAGGAGATGTGTCTGCCTGGATGGAGGGTTCCTGGATGTGCCAGGATGTCTGGCCACACAGGAAGCGCTGCCAGAGGTGTGGCAGAGGAGGAGAAGGCTGGAACTGGGGCTCAGGAGGCTGTGGTAATACAAAGGCTGTGTTTTCTGACTGCACGGTGACACATTATACACTTCAGAATGTACCAGAGCGAGTCCCTCCCCCAGCTGCGGGGCAGGTGGTCATTGAGCCCTTTTCTGGTTCAGTCAGGCGTGAGTCTGGCTATACCTCGAAATGAGGGCAGCGTCCTGGTTCGGTTCTCATTCGTTTATTCAGGATTCTGGAAACCTAGAATGTGCCCTCTGTGACCTAAGGGGGAAGCACTGGCTTTGGGATAATTGTCCATAAATGAGGTTAGAATTAATACTCAAAAAATTACTAGGCTTAAAGGGAGGCTGGGAGTCTCTTTGAAAGAGGCAATGATAGTTCTTTACATATGCATTTGAACGTGTTGAAAATATTTGAAGATTAAGCAGTTCAATTATTTTTATTTTGTATACTTGTTATTCATAACTCTCTTTTCTTAAGATGTATTTTCTTTGTTTTGCACTAATATATTTGAGCATAGAGTTCTTTCATGCTTTACTTTATTAGGGGCTTAGCTTGGCTTTAACCCAACCATCTGTTCGCGTCTTGGCAAATCAGCACATCGGAGATGCTGGAAGGGACCAAATAAATTTCCCACATTTTAAAGGTTAGAGAAAGAGCTACCTTTCTGAATAGATTTCAAATGATTCTCAGCAAGACAATGGTGCAGAAGTAGAATAAAAATGCACTTATTCTTTGAAGCACAAGGTCCCCTGTCTGTCTTTCGTTTTGCTCAAAGGCGATTAGCATTTCAACTAGCCAATTTGGTTACATGCAAAGAAGTACTTGGGTTTATAATTTGCTGCTCTCTGTCTGATGCTGTTGAGTTCTAGCTCTTATGTAATCCTCTCCAAGTAGCCTTCTCTCCAGCGTAGTTATTGTTGCTGGTCTTAAATAACAGAGTTTTCCTTGCTTTCAACTGTAGGGTGCCATAGGACAAGGAAAATGAAATGCCAAGCTAATAAGGGGATGATTGTAATTATAAATAGTCATTATTGAAATGTGGCACGGGTTGAAAGATACAGAATAACTTCAAATAAAATGCAACTCCAAAAGGTATTGTGTGGCACTGTTAATAGTTTATTTCTGCATGCAGTATGCACAATAAACAGAGGGTATGTATACTGGCATTAATTGAGCTATGATGACTCAAAATTAACAAAGAAACAAATTCTTTATTATTTATATGGACTTTGCTTTCTTTATACAAAAAAGAATTCTGTGGGGAATGCATGTAAAGAGAAAAGACTTTTTAAAAATAATTATTTATTGGGGTCGGCAGGAGGTGTGGTGGATAAGGGTGCTGGACTCCCACATGGCCGACCATGGTTCAAGTCCTGGACCTGGTGTCTTGCTTTCTCGCTTTCCCTCTCTCTCTGGTGGTCAGAATAAAAGAGAACAATAACAAATGGAATTAAATAAATAAATAATTATTTTAAAATTATTTATTTTTATTTATTATTATTATTATTTAATTTGCTACAGGGCACATGTACTCAATGGAGAGAGACAGAAAATGAGGGAGAGAGAGAAGGTGAGAGCAAGCTGCCAGGTTCGGGACTCAAACCTTGTTAGCCATGTGGGAGTCCAGTGCCTTAACCACTATGCCACCTGCTGTTACCAAGATTCTTAAGTATTATAATAAATGAACAAATGCTCTGAGGCATATTGTGGAAACAATTCAGGGTTTTGTACCTGTGTGCTAGTTGAAAATAAGATTTATTTTTTTTGGAGAGGTTTTTGCTATAGGATGTGTGCACTCTCCAGACAGGCAGAGACAGAGAAATAGAAAGTGAGAAATCACCCCCCAGGGGAGATGGCCACGCCGTAATCCCTTCTCCTCCATTCTCCTCTCTGGATCTTGGGCACACACACACGCACACACACACACGCCCTGTGTGAGTTTAAGCCACTTGGTCCGGGACTTGATCTGCGGTCGGCTACATGGGAGTTCAGCGACATAGCCATTACACTAACTGCTGGTCCCCAAAATAATATTTTTTTAGCTTTTTTAGTTATGAATTTTGATAATTAGGTAGTATTAATACACTTCACGTGTATACTCATTCCTGGGAAGGAACCAGTGTATGTTATGATAATCCTTTTGTTAGGATAATTGGAATGATATTATCCTTTAATCCATTCCATGAGGTCAGTAATTCAATTTAGCTCATCTTTTACAGCAATATTGTTTTTGCATAGTTGTACTTCTCCAGTTTGGGAATAAAGTAATACAGTTCTCATTCTTCACAAAATGATTAACCAGAAGAAAGTATGCTAGAGGGACCAGCAGATGGCATAATGGTTATGTCGCTGGACTCCCATGTAGTTGACCACCATTCGAGTCCCAGGCCTGGTGACTTAAAACTCATGTGTGTGCGTGTGTTAAAGCCCAAAATCCCGAGAGAAGAATGGAGGAGAAGGGATTGCTGCATGGCCACTTTCTGTCTCTGTCTCTCTGTCCCTCGGGTGAGCACACATGCCCTACAGCAAAAATCTTTTTTTTTTCCTTATAAAAAAGAAAGCATGCTAGAAAGTAGTAGTTTAGGTACAAGCTTTGTAAGTGATCAATATAATTTAGAAAGCATATGGGAAAGATATTGTCTTTTTTATTTTCAACCTGTGATTATAAAGAAAAAGCCCTATCTGCAATTAGAGTACTTAGTATATCATTCAGCGAGAGTCAGCAATGCAAACAGGAATGAAATGAAGAGGGTACCCTCATTCTCAGGCATGCTAGTCATCCAAGGTTGGAAAGTGTTCAGGAGTGAGAGAGACTTGATCTGATTTTGAATAATAGTGGAGAGGTAGAAGGGCCTGGTGGGTAGTTTAGCTCGAAGGTGTAAAGGCAAATGTGATCCAGGTGTATGCCTCTGTTCCCATATTAGATAAACCTGACCGGAGCTGTTAAAGGCTGGAAGTGTAGAGCAAGTTGCATTTATTTTAAAAATGGAGATGTAATTCATATACAAAAGAGCACCACCTTTTAAAGTGTGTAATTTAGTGCTACTTAATATATTTACAGAATGTGCAACCTTCACCAGTATATCCCAGAATTTGTTTTTAAAGAATTATTTATTTAATTTTACTTATTATTAGTTGTTGTTTATTTATTTATTTATTTTTGAGATTTGCTATTGGGCAGACACACTCATAGAGAGAGACAGGGAGAGAGAAAGAGGGAAAGTGAGAAAGCAAGCTGCTAGGTCCAGGACTTGAACTGTGGTTGCCCATGTGGAAATCCAGGGCATTAACCACCATACCACCTGTTGGTCCCTTCCAGGATGTTTTTAGCACCTCAGAAAGAACCCCTATGCCAATTAGCTTGTAGTCTCCATCCCACCCTCCTCTACCACTCACGCAGTGGGTACAGCCAGTAATCTATTCTGTGGCCCTTTAGCAGTGTCCATTCTCTGCATTTCCTATAAATGGTATCATATATTTGACCTTTTATCTCTTGTTTCTTTTAGCTAATATGTTTTTAAGATTCATGCATGTGTACCATGTATCAGTACTTCATCCCTTTTTTTTTTTTTTTTGAGAGGTTTTTTCACTATAGGGCGCGTGCGCTCGCCAGACAGACAGAGAGACATAGAGACAGAAAGTGAGAAATCACCCCCCAGGGAGGATGGTCACACCACAATCTCTTCTCCTCCATTCTCCTCTCGGGATCTTGGGCATGCACGCACATGCGCCCGGCGTGAGTTTTAAGCCACCGGGTCCGGGATGTGAACCGCTGTTGACTGTGTGGGAGTCCAGTGACATAGCCCTTATGCTAACTGCTGGTTCCCATTCCTTTTTTTTTTAACTGCCAAATAATACAATAGTTCCTCCCTCTGCCTACCCCCCATCATCCATGATTACACTTTCCAGGTTCAGTTGCTGTGGTACAGTACAATAAGATATTTTAGAGTGAGAAAGGGCCACATTCACATAACTTTTATCACAGTGTATTGTTATAATTCTTCTGTTTTATTATTAGTCATTATTGTTAATCTATTACCATGGCTAATTTTTAAGTTAAGCTTTATTGTAGGTACACATATTTGGGGAAAAAAACTTACTATGCACAGGGTTTAGTACTATTTGGTTTCAGGCATCTCACTGGAGTTCTTGAGTCATATCCCTGTGGAGAAGGATGCATTTCTGTATTTCGTTGTATGGATTTGTCACCTTTCATTTAGCCGTTTATCAGTTGATGGGTATTTGGGTTGTTTCTCCTTTTTGACTATTATGAATAATGCTGCTAACGAACAGGGAGTGCAATTGCTAACTCACATTATTGCCTTAAGTTTCACTTTTTATAGGATAGCTGAATGTTTTTCAAAGTGTATATATAACTTTTTTTCAATCTATGTTTTTTATTTTTTTGGAGAGGTTTTTGCTATAGTTTGCTATAGGGTATGTGTACTCGCCAGAGAGACAGAGAGAGACAGAGAGACAGAAAGTGAGAAATCAACGCCCAGGGGGGATAACCACACTGCAATTCCTTCTCCTCCATTTTCCTCTCAGGATCTTGGGTACGCACGCACACGCTCCTGGCGTGAATCTAAGCTCCCGGATCTGGGACTTGCACTGCAGTCGACTACATGGGAGTCCAGTGACACAGCCATTACGTCAACTGCTGGTCCCATTTTTTTCTTTCTTTATTATTTATTTGTTGTGATTTTCAAGCTGCTGGGTCTGGGACTTGAGCCACATTTGGTCATGTGGTAATCCAGTACTTTAACTGCCACGTCACCTACTGGCCCCATATGCACCATTTTATATTTCCTCCAGCAATATATGATTGTTTACATTTCTCATATCCTTGTCAACACTTGGTTTTGACTGTCTTTTTCATTCTAGGCATTCTAGCAGGTGTGAAGTGGTATCTTATTGTGGTTTTCATTTGCAGTTCTCTAATTAATATAATATAGAGCATCTCTCCATGTTCTTGTTTACCTTCAGAATGTCATCTTTGGAGAAATGTCTATTCAAGTTATTTGCTCATTTTAAAATTGGATTACTACTACTGTTATTTGACAGATTTTTGCTATAGGGGGCGTGTGCTTTCCAGAGAGACAGAGAGAGAGAAAATGGGAAATCACCCCTCCCCCTCCCCAGGGGAAATGGCCACACCCCAGTCCCTTCTCTATTTTTCCCTTAGTATTTTGGCCATGCAAGTGCACATTCTTCGCAGGAGTTTCAAGCTGCCAGGTTTGGGATTTGAACTGTGGTCGACTATGTGGGAGTCCAGTACCTTAACCACCATGCCACCTGATGACCCTTTTAAGATTTTTTTCCCATAATTTTTTTTTTTAAGGTTTTTTCTAGAAGGTACATATGCTTGCTGGAGAGAGACAGAGAAAGAGAAAGTGAGAAATCAACCTCTAGGGGGGATGGCCATGGAGTAGTCGCTTCTCCTTCACCCTTGTCTTGGGATTTGGGGTATGTATGCACATGCACCCAGCATGATTTTCAAGCCACCAGATCCGATGGGTCTCAAATCAGGAAGCTGGCCATGTGGGATCCAGCGCCTTAATCTCCATTCCACTGATCCCACATCATGACTTTTCTGACAACCCACTATATCTAAGAAACCATTGACTAATGGGAGTCCAGCGACCTAACCATCTGCTGATCCTACTTTTTGCTTATTTTTCTTGTCTAACTAATGAATATATATATATATATATATATTTTCATTCTGTGAGGACAGAGCTGGAGAGGGATAGAGACAATGATAGATACTTCTTTTTCTTTTTAAAATTTGCCAAAGGGCATGTGCACTTGTCAGATGTGGGATAGGTGGGGGAGGGGGAGAAACATACAGGGAGCAACTGAGAGAGAGAGAGAGAAAATCCCCCCCCAGTATGGTTAAGCTGCAATTCTGTCTCCATTTCTCTCCATCCTGATTTTGAGCACGTGTGCACACATGCCTGGCGTGTTTTTCAAAGCCATCAGGTCTTGGACTCAAATTATTCAGTTGGCCATGTGGGATCCTGCTTCCTTAACCACTTATCCTAGAGATGTCTGATAAGGTCTCTCAGGGTTGTGATCCTCCTTCCTCAGCCTATCGGGTAGCCAGAATTATAGATGTGTACAACTGTGCTTAGAGTGTTCAGGTTAACCCAGAGTTGAACCTGGGCCTCCCATGCAGCTTCTAATCTCCCAAGCAGTGGCATTATTTATGTGCTCCTGTGTCTGGGCTTTAAGTATTTTTGACAAGTACCTCTGGGAAAAAGCTTATTTATACTGAGTGAACCTTGTCAAGTCAAATAAAGGTACCACCGGATAAGTCAACAGATCTCTGAATAGAGCTTCTATGGATTTCCAGTCTTTTTGCTCCCTTCATGGCTATCATGTTGCTGGTTTTAATTATGATTGTAGGCTGTTGGAGTTAAAGCAGTTGTGGAACCTAAAAGGGATGTATGGGGACAGGTCAAGTTTAAATACAGTAATGTAAAATAAGGAATAAGTGAGATTAAAGGAATTAGCGGTTCTTAGTGACCTTTTTCATGGCTTCTGTGTTTTAAGCAGACTAAATGCTCGTAAAATAAAATGAAGGTAAGTTCTTTAGAAGAATATGTCATCTATCTAGTCATCCCTTAATCCACTGTGTAGGCTGCTGTGCTGGGTGTTGGATGAACAATTTTCTGAGTGAAAAATTGACACCATATGGTGTGCATTTTGGAGTCAGCATTGGGAAAGGCAAGGTTCTTTTCTGTATGAGCGAGAAGAGAGAGTATTTGGGAGAAAGTGAAAGATAAGGAAGGGGCTGGATTCGACACTCACCAAAGAGATGGAAAGCAAGAAATCACCCTTCAGGGGGGATGGCCACACCACAATCCCTTCTTCTCTATTCTCCTCTTTGGATCTTGGGCACACACACAGATGCGCCTGGTGTGAGTTTCATGTCTCTGGGTCTGG
The DNA here is from genome assembly GCF_000334495.1 of Tupaia belangeri chinensis. Lineage (NCBI taxonomy): Eukaryota > Metazoa > Chordata > Mammalia > Scandentia > Tupaiidae > Tupaia > Tupaia belangeri. The sequence goes on from NW_006160010.1 coordinate 806,543, forward strand.
CACTTGAACTACAGTCGACTATATGGGAGTCCAGTGATGCAACCATTATACCATCTGCTGGTCCCTTAAAAAACATTTTTTATGGAACCAGCAGATGGCGTAGTGCCTATGTCGCTGGACTCCCATGTAGTTGACTGCAGTTCAAATCTCACACCCCATGGCTTAAACTCACACCAGGTGCGTTTGTGTGCGTGCCCAAGATCTCCAGAGGAGAATGGAGGAGAAGGGATTGCGGTGTGGTCATCCCCCCTGGGGGGTGATTTCTCGCTTTCTGTCTCTCTTTCTCTCTCTGTCTCTCTCTGTCTCTCTGGTGAGGGCACATGCCCTATAGCAAAAACCTCTCCAAAGAAAATGTTTTTTAAAACCTAAAAAAGTATTTCCCTTAGTGCCTTATGATTTGCAAAGTATGTTCAATAAATTAATTTAGGGATCTGCAGTTAGCGTAATGGCTATGTCGCTGTAGTCGACCGCGGTTTGCATCCTGGAGCCGGTGGCTTAAAACTCATGCTGGGCACGTGTGCGTGTGTGCCCAAGTTCCCGAGGGGAGAACAGAAAAAAAGGGATTGTGGCATGGCTATCCCCCCCCCCCGGAGGGGGATTTCTTGCTTTCTGTCTGTCTGTCTCTGTCTGGCAAGCACACGCGCCCTATAGCAAAAACCTCTCCAAAAAAAATTTTTAAAAAGTTAATTTATGTTATATTAGTAACCACATGACTATAAGTTAACTCGTTTACCTTACAGATAAGGAAACTAAAATCCATAAAGGTTGAAAAAATTAATTAAAAACAAGCAGCCTTGGAACCAGCAGATAGCATAATGGTTGTGTCGTTGGACTCCCGAACTTGGCAGCTTGAAGCTCACGCTGAGTGCTTGTGCTTGTGCGCCCAAAATCTCTAGAGGAGAATGGAGGAGAAGGGATTGCAGCATGGCCATCTCCCCTGACGAATGATTTCTCACTTTCTGCTTCTCTGTCTCTTTGTCTCTCTCTTTTTTTTTTTTTTGGAGAGATTTTCACTGTAGGGCCCGTGTGCTCGCCAGACAGACAGAGAGAGACAGAGACAGAAAGCGAGAAATCACCCCCCAGGGGGGATGGTCACGCCTCAATCCCTTCTCCTCCATTCTCCTCTCAGGATCTTGGGCACGCACGCACACGTGCCCGGCGTGAGGTTTAAGCCACCGGGTCCGGGACACGAACCGCGGTCGACTACGTGGGAGTCCAGCGACATAGCCATTACGCTAACTGCTGGTTCCCTTTGTCTCTCTTTTGAGCACGTGCCCCCATAACAAAAATCTCTCAGCAAAACAAAGCAAAAACAAGCAGTGGGACTAATGAGACCACAGGGAGAGTGAAGTGGGTGGAGTCTGGGCCTAGGAACTGGGATACTTCATTATATAGGGATGAGGAAGAAAGCAAGGATCCTGCAAAGGAGCTTGAAAGGCACCTCATGAACAAGAAGGGAAATGAGAGAAGTGTGGATTGGGAACCCACATAGATGTGATTCAAGAAGGAGGAAGTGACCATGTGCCCTTTCAGTCATTTTTTTGTATTGCTATCCTTTTACATATTCTAAACTCCACGTGAATATTTAGTTACAGGAGGTAGGTGAAGTTAGGGAAGGAGATACTTGGAGTGGGAGAGGATGCCTCTATTAATAGGAAGGTAATCATGTCCAAGTAAGACAAATCCAAGTGAGCCAGTTCATGTAGAACTTGCACTCCTAGCTTACCCACGTTCTTGTAACCTCAGAACTGTCTGTTGATTTTGCTGAACCTAAATGGAACTCTGTATTTAAAGGGAGATCAAATTCATGTATAAAGTTGGAAAAGAAGAAACAAAAAATATTGTTTTTCACGAATTGTAAGAAATGTAAAGGGAAAAACAATGAATATGTGTGTGTACACACACACACACACACATAATTTTAAGCTAATTGATTAGCCTAAATTTTATGATTAAAGAAAGGGACAATTACCAGGATAGAATCGAGGGCAAAGTGGGTGGTATAACTTCAAAGTGTTCTGTACCCTGGACACATTGATCAAAGGCAAAATAATAAAAAAAAAGCAAGTCTGAGGGAGTCATTCCATGATTAGAAGAAGAATCCTGGTATTTCAATTTATGACACCAGAGCTCCTAAGGCAAAGTCAAGAGATGAAAGATATCTTCGTTGATGCATACAATGCATTCTATTAAAGGTTTCCTTTTCACTTGTGAAGTTTCTTCAAAGGTAAGTTTTAGGTACAAAGGATTCCACAGAAGGATGTGAAATACACATGTGTGTGGAAACTGGCTTCTCCCTCAAGTAATGTATTACAGCTGAAAAAGAAGATGGAGAATGGAAGATAAGGAAGAACACAGCTTGGGGAAAGTAGGACAGATCTGAGACTTGTTTTATTGTCTATATTCTTATTTTGATTAAATGATATTTCCGCCTTTTTTATTTTTATAAAAAGCTTGGGTACAAAACATTGGTGGCACAGGTGTGAACTACTAATCTGCAGTGCTGGAAGTCATATGGCTCACTGTGGGATTGGATCCTGAATTGACCAGAAACACTGGGCATGCATGCATGCATCCAACATCCTGACTAGCTACAGAACTCGGGGGAGGGCTCATGGTATGATGGTATGATGAGACCCCTGTTGAGGGTATCAGTCTTTCTCTGTCTCTCATGAAAGAAAGAAACTTAAAAAAAAAAGAAATTTCCTGTTTTGCTTATGAGATGAGAACACATTCATTTAATTCTCATTATAAGGTTGTAACTCTTAGATTTTAATTAAATCCTGTGGGTTTATACCCACAATTTAAGGGTTTGAAAAGGGGTATTAAGTGATCTTAACTTTCGAAGGTTTAGGTTCAGACTGCTAATTTTTTTTTTTTTTGAGAGGTTTTTGCTATAGGGTGCATGCACTCGCCAGAAAGACAGAGAGACAGACAGAAAGCGAGAAATCACCCCCTGGGGGGATAGCCACATCACAGTCCCTTCTCCTCCATTCTCCTCTTGGAATCTTGGGCATGCACGCATGCCGCAATCCCTTCTCCGCAATCCCTTCTCCTCCATTCTCCTCTTGGGATCTTGGGCACACACGCACACGCGCCTGGTGTGAGTTTAAGCCATTGGGTCCAGGCCTTGAACCGTGGTTGACTACATGGGAGTCCAGTGACATAGTCATTACACCAACTGCTGGTCCCCAGACCTCTAATTCCTGGTACTTTACTTTTTCAAAAATAGTATTAGAATTGACACAATGAAACATATTTAATGCAGAACCTATGGAAAATACAGAAAAGCACAAAGAAACACCCAAAACACTTGAAACCTTTCTACCTGAGGTTGGCCACTCTGTAGACAAAGTGTTGAAGTACTATGTGTATACATATTTGTATACACAGATGTGTGCATATTTTGTTATTTTAATGGAAAATGTTTTATTCCAGATTAATACATTGCATAATAAAATATATTCTTTAAAATATATACCACTTGGGGCAAGCAGGTAGCATAATGGTTAAGGTGCTGACCATGGTTTGAATCCTGCACCTGGCAGCTTCAAACTCATGCTGGACGCATGTGCTTGTGTGCCCAAACTCTTGAGAAGAGAATGGATGAGAAGGGATTGCAGTGTGGCCATACCCCTTGCGGTGATTTCTCACTTTCTGCCTTTCTGTCACTCTCTGTCTTTCGGGTGAGTGCACATGCCCTATAGCAAAAATCTCTCAAAAAAAAGAAAAGAAAAGAAATCAAAGATACACAATGTAATGCAATGTTTTTGTTGAAGATGGTGAATATGGCAATATACTTGATTTGATTATCACACAGCGTGTGCATGCTTTGAAAAACTATACTATACCCCACAGAGATGTGTAAGAATTAAGTGTAAATAGGAAATGATAAAATAAAATTTTAAAATATATTTCTTATATTCATGTTATTTGAAGGTGGAAAATCAGGCTTAAGTGTGTACATGCACACATGAATGTGCACACAAACATACACAAACATAAACACACACACACACACACATCACTTTGTGGACTGCCTCTCTGCAGTGTCTGAGAATCTGATTTTATAGGAAAATGGAAAGCATTCCTAGCAGTGTCTATGCAGAGATCCTACAGAAGATGCCAGGAAACCCTTAGACACTGCAAGTGTCATCTGGGCTTTGGAGTCTCCAGTAATCTCCAAAGCAGGAGACAAGAATTGGTCCCAGAGTCTGCATTGTGTGAGTTTAGACAAGTCACTTTTCTGCACCTTAAGTTCCCTCAACTATTAAAGAGAAGCTAAAGAACAGCTATAGCACTGGGAGAGAATCCATTCCTCTACACTGGAAGTGCCAGGTTCCAGCTTTAGACCTTTGATTTCCACAGAGTCATCAGGACACACACTACTTGGTACCAAGAACAGGCCCATTCATGGACTACCTACTCACCCTCTTCCCATTCCCTCTCCCTACAGTAGCAACATTACAACAGAAGAATGTCGAGAGTAGAAGGAAACATTGAGAGCCTGGTAAAGTTTGGAAAAAAACGAAAACCCTTCGTAGACTTCAAGGTCAGGAGTAGATTGAATTGTAATAGTGCACAGGTCAGAACAAAGTGCTGGGGCTCCTGATGTTCCTGGGTGTTCCCCTAAACTTGAGGCCACCCATCTGCCACCTCTAAACACTATATCATCGGAAGCACAGATGGAAGGGAAGTCTGGAAACTCAGAAAGTGCCCTTCCTCCCAGCTGCACTGATCACTCTACAGGGAGAACTGTATTTTTTTGAATTGAAAAAAAGTTTCTCTCAGTAAGCAGGCGTGGTTCCCAAAGGTTAAAAAATGGGGGGGGAGGGGAGTGAGAGAGGTTGGAAAACAGAAGAGAGCAAGACCAAAAGGCTCTGAAGAAGGTGTGTTTAGTTGAAAACCACTGTTGCAGAGGCACTCTGCTGGAACTTAATGTCCTCTTCAGGCGTAAACACCATAAACCTTTTTTTGTTTTTAATTGCTAGAGGGTGTGGTTGACTATGTGGGAATCCAGCGACATAATCATTATGCATCTGCTGACCCTGGTTTGTTTTTTTATAAGTCCTTTTTGATTTCTTCTTAAACCAGTAAAGCTTTCACATTGGGCAAGATTATTTTTTCACCTTATATTTTAGAGAAGAAAAGGTAAACATCCACTCCACCCTATTCGGGATAAAAGTTTCTCCAAGTACAACTAACTCAATCGCTTTGAGGAAATTGAGTTTTTTAAAATTTCACAAAGCACAAAACCCATCATGGGGGGGGGTTAATTTGGTTCTATAGATTATGAACCTAAATATACTGACTGTAGTGGAAAAATTAATTTTAATTGGAAGATGAGTGCTCTTGCTGTTAACGGATGGAAAAGTGTTGCGCTGCATTGTGAAATCCTTGGTTCTTTGGGTCCAGATCACTAAAATTAGAGATCTGTCCCTAGGCGCAAAATGAAATCGCAACCACGAATGAAGTAGATAGAAAAGAAAGTTTAATAGAAAGAAAGGAAAGGAAAGAAAGGAAGTACACCCAAGAGGCTTTTGGGCGGGCAGATTGCCAAGTGGCAACCGCGTTTGATACTGGTCAACCGTTATTCTTATTACTAGAGGTCATGAATATTCATTAGTGGGCGGCCCCCTTACCCTGCCTATGTTCTTCCTTTAGATTTGAATCCACACGTTCTCTCCTGCACCTGTGCACCTTCCTCACAGGCAAAGTGAGGAATTTGGTCACCTAATTACGTACACCCAGTGCGAGTCAGGTTGCCTCAATTAGATCACCCAATCAGTCTATCGTATTAATGACCAAATGCTTGGTTGGGTCCTTTTGACAAAAGAAAATCTACGAACTATCCCTGTATGCTTCCCTCAAGCCTCAAGGAATTAATATGGCAAATTGCCTCACCCTCCTGGCACCTGAAACTAGGTGAGCCTTTCGCTTTTCTCTTAGGGCTGCCCGCTCATGGCTAACTAACTGCCTACCACATTTCCCCTCAAGGACTTGAGACCCTGAAATCATGCAGGAAAAATGGACCGAAGGTCTCTTCTTCTGTAGCTTCTTCCAGCTGACAAATGGGCGGAAGAGAGGGGAGTCAGAGCCTCAGTCTTTGCTCTGTCAGGCTAGCCCCAAGATTAGATGGAGACTTCAGAGGTGTCCTCATATGAATCACGGAAGGTTATAGCGGCTTCGTCTAGAGGGGAGAGGTTAACATTATTAGGTATTAATTGGTATTGGTGTAACATAAAAATAGATCGTATTCGGTTGGCAACAAGTTTAGTAAGGGCTTGCAACAATGGAGGGCCGCAGCTTATGATTAAGATGATCATTACAACCGGCTTACCTTTATAACTGGGCCTGCTAGTGGCAACAAGAGACTTAAAAGCCAGTTTGTATTGTTCCATGAGGAAAATCCTAGTTTTTCAATTTTTGTGGCTTTTTCAAGATGATTTTTGATATCTTGCTGAACTAAGCCAGATTGATTAATGTAAAAACAACATTCTTTTAAGTATATACAAGTTCCCCCTTCTCCTGCAGTGAGAAGATCTAGGGCTCTGCAGTTGCAGTGAGAAGATCTAGGGCTCTGCAGTTTTGTAAAACAACACCTGCCAAGGAATCTAATTGTTCCTGTTTCCTTGTTAGGCTTTCTGCTGTAACTCTGAAAGCTTCAGCTGTTTCAGCAGACAACCGCTGTTGCAATCCAAGAGAGCTACTGCCAGTAACCATACCCCCTATACCAATAAGAGCACTAAAAGCGATGCTCAAGGGAATTAGGGGTCCTGTTCGTTTGGATAGTCTAGCATTTGTTCTGAGGGGAATTGGCAAGGAGGCATTTCCCCATGCCATTTTAATATCAGGAATTATATAGCCTAATGAACATAGACCTGTCCAGCCGGGTGGAAGTACTAAATAAGCCTAATGTCCACAGATCCAGTAAACTCCCTGAGAGGCATTAAGTTTGGCCCAGAACCTAATATTGAACAAAAGAGAAAGAGATTCTTGCCTTATGATCTTATTTCTAGCTCGTATAGAGCCACCCTGGAATATAGTAGAGACTTGTGCCCCACTAACAGTCACACCCTGCGAGGCAGAGTTAGCTACTGTAATTGGAGTCCACAATGGGTGTTCTTTGTGTTGGAAGGAGTTAAAATGTTTCAGGTATAAAGTGCCCCATATGTGGTCCCAAAACATTTGGGTATGGTTGGTGTAATTAAGCAACTGACAATTGCCTTGCAATGTGGCTATCAGTGGTGTCCAAGACGGAGGTCCTATAGGTCTACCTTGGCAGAAAAGTGACTTGTTAGTATATTGAAATTTGAAAGTGGGGATTGCTGCCTTAGGACGTGAATATAATATGAAATTTGTTAAGAAATTACGTCCCTTTATAAGAGGAATTCCCCTTGAGGTATTAACAAGTATGGAAGAGCCCATAAGGTAAATATGATCACAATTATCCCTTTGGAGTGATCCAACGGGAGTTCAAGTAGTATTACTCAGAATACAGACTGGATAATACGTATCGTCTGCATTGATTATGTGAGAATAAAGAATTCCAGAAGAAGAAATAGTTCCATCTCTAGTCAGTTCAGAGATCTGTAAACCATCTAGAAAATGACTCTGAATATCTAAGGTTGCCTTTTCTCCCCAAGAATTTGTTGGTTTAATATCGGCAGAGGTGGAGTAAAGAATCCCTTCCAAAATGACAAGAGTCATGTAGTCCCTTTAAATGATCCATTGTCAGGCCATGGGGAGATGAAGCTTAGTTTCATTTGAAAACCAACCATCTGGGTCTTTAACATAACCATGCTGAATTGCCCACTCTGCTTCAGCTGGAGTGTATTTTGGAGTGGGTAAAGGATGTGATAGGCTAGGGATGAGTGCTTCCAGAACAGGAGGAGGAAGCTAGGAAGCAGACTTAACAGCCTTATCTGCTAGGTGATTCCCTCGGCTAACTTCATCTGTCCCTTTTTGATGTCCTCGACAATGTACTACAGCTACTTCAAGAGGAAAATATACAGCCTCCAAAAGCTCTAAAATTTGGGATCCATACTTAATAGGGGAATTCCTGGCATTTAACAATCCCCTTTCCCTCCAAATTGCTGCATGAGCATGTATGATCAAGAAGGCATATTTAGAATCCGTATATATAGTGGCTCTCTTTCCTTTTGCGAGGGTCAAAGCCCTAGTGAGAGCAATCAACTCAGCCAATTGGGAAGAAGTCCCAGGAGGCAAGGGTTTAGCCTCTATAATACTTTCAAGAGAAACTATAGCATAGCCAGCCTGTTTAATTTCCTTTGATACTGAACTACTGCCATCTGTAAACCAGGTTATATCTGAGTGGGGAAGCGGCTGGTCTTGCAGATCTGGCCTGCTCGCAAAAACCTCGTTAATTATTTGAAGGCAGTCATGAATAGGCATCTCCTCTGCAGGCAATGGAAGAAAAGGGGCTGGATTTAAAATCGCACAGGTTTTAAGCCTGATCTCAGGATATTCCAAAAGGATTAACTGAGACTTAAGTATACGGTTATCAGAAAGCCAAATAGGCCCCTTAGATTCTAGAATTTTGGAGGCTTGATGAGGGGTGCTTACTTGAA
>NW_006160010.1:815272-816261 GCF_000334495.1 Tupaia belangeri chinensis
TGCTGAGTTAAAACTCCCAATGCAATTCCTTGTTTCTCCATTACAAAGAGTTGAAATGGCTGGTCTGGACGAGGGAGTCCTAATGCAGGCGCCCTTATAAGAGCTTCTTTCAAAGCCTTAAAGGCAGCTTTCTGTCAGGGCTCCCAGAGAATGGGTTCTCCCTCGATTTCACCCTTCAAGACCTCATATAAGGGTTGGGCTATGTATCCATAACCAGGTATCCATATCCGATAATACTCTTAAGTCCCAAGAATGCCCAGAGTTGGCGGCAAGTCTGGGGTTCAGGTATCTGTAAAATGGCTTGATCTCATTCAGGGGGTAATTTTCTTTGTCCTTTTGAGACCAGGAGTCCCAGATATTTAACTTCTGTTTGTATAAGTTGGGCCTTAGCCCGAGAGGCTTTATAGCTTCGGTCAGCCAAAAAATTTAAAGTATCCACCAGGTGTTTTCTTGCTAGCTCTTTGGTAGGGGAGCAAATAAGAAGGTCATCTACATACTGGATAAGTTTTCCCTCTTAAGTTTAAGTCCCCCAGATCTCGAGCTAGAGCCTGACCAAAAAAAAAAATGAGCACTGTCACAATAACCCTGAGGGAGCATTCTCCATGTTAATTGTTGAGGTGTTCCCTTCCCTCTCCACTCAAAGGCAAATAAGAATTGGGAATCTTCATCTATTGGAATACAAAAGAAAGCATCCTTAAGATCCAAAACTGAAAACTAACGAGAATCTGGGGGTACCTCTCCCAAAATAGTGTAAGGGTTTGGCACCATTGGATGAATAGGAATAACTGCCTCATTTATTGCTCGGAGATCCTGGACTAGGCGGTATTCTCCACTGGGTTTTTTTTTACTGCTAGAATAGGAAAGTTACAGGGTGACTCACAGGGGGTTAAAATGCCAGCCTGTAGGAGTCTGGTAATGGCCTCAGGTTTAAGTGGGTATTGTTTTTTATGTGGGAAGGTATTAGGATCCTTAAGCCTAATTTTAACAGG
>NW_006160010.1:816391-819526 GCF_000334495.1 Tupaia belangeri chinensis
GAGCACCCAACTTACTGAGGATATCCCTTCCCGTAAGGGGAGTAGGGCACTGAGATACAATTAAAAATTGATGGGAGAAAATTATGTCCTCCCAAGTACAGCAAAGAGCTGGGGTTAGAGGGCAATGAGTAAGTTTACCTGATACTCCTATTATGAGACGAGAGTGAGAGGAGGGGGCTCCAGCATAAGCGGTAAGTACAGAATAGGCGGCTCCCGTGTCAATAAGAAAAGTATGGGTCCTACCTGCCACGTCCAAAGTCGCCCTGGGCTCCGATCCCATGATGTTGAAGACCATGGTGGGAGCCAACTGGAGCGGAGGGCATCCTCGTTGGAGGGCCACTGTTGAGGCCTCTTCAGGGTCTGACCCGGGAATCCTGGAACTCCTAGGGCAGTCCCTGGCCCAGTGGCCTGGTTGGCCACACCTGGGGCAAGGCTTTTGTGGAGGCTTTATTAGATAGCAGTTCTTCTTATGTCCAGGCTTCTGACAGTGATCGCAGGTTACTAGGGATTTCCGAGGGCGACCAGGAGGTAACTTTTGCCCAGCCAAAGCAGCAATTAATTAAGCCTGCCTGTTTCCTTCCACTTTCCTTTGCCTTAACCCTATCCTCTTCCTCTAGGTCTCGATTGTAAAAGACTGAAGAGGCCACCTTCAAAAGTTCTGCTGAGGGGGGTTGCTAGGTCCTAAGGATAGTTTTTGTAGCTTTCTACGGATATCTGGAGCTGCTTGATTGATAAATTTATCATTAAGAAGTAGCCTTCCCTCTTTTTTTTGTAGAGGTTTTCGCTATAGGGTGCGTGCACTCGCCAGACAGACAGAGAGAGACATAGAAACAGAAAGCGAGAAATCACCCCCCAGAGGGGATAGGTCACGCAGCAATCCCTTCTCCTCCATTCTCCTCTTGGGATCTTGGGCATGCACGCACACGCACCTGGCGTGAGTTTTAAGCCATCAGGTCCAGGACGCGAACCGCGGTCGACTACGTGGGAGTCCAGGGACATAGCCATTACGCTAACTGCTGGTTCTCGCCTTCCCTCTTCTGAATCGGGGTCAATAGTTGTATATTTAATTAGAGCCTCCTTTAAACGCTCAAAGAAGGTTATAGGATTTTCCTGAGAACCTTGATTAATTGTGGCTGATTTGTTATAGTTTATAGGTTTTACTCTACTTGCCTTTAGGCCTTCTATAAGACTTAAGAGCATATGATCTCTTTGAAATCGCAACCATGAATGAAGTAGATAGAAAAGAAAGTTTAATGGAAAGAAAGGAAAGAAAGGCAGTACACCCGAGAGGCTTTTGGGTGGGCGGATTGCCAAGTGGCAACCGCGTTTGATACTGGTCAACCGTTATTCTTATTACTAGAGGTCATGAATATTCATTAGTGGGTGGCCCCCTTACACTGCCTATGTTCTTCCTTTAGATTTGAACCCACACGTTCTCTCCTGCACCTGTGCACCTTCCTCACAGGCAAAGTGAGGAATTTGGTCACCTAATTACGTACACCCAGTGCGAGTCAGGTTGCCTCAATTAGATCACCCAATCAGTCTATCGTATTAATGACCAAATGCTTGGTTGGGTCCTTTTGACAAAAGAAAATCTACGAACTATCCCTGTATGCTTCCCTCAAGCCTCAAGGAATTAATATGGCAAATTGCCTCACCCTCCTGGCACCTGAAACTAGGTGAGCCTTTCGCTTTTCTCTTAGGGCTGCCCGCTCATGGCTAACTAACTGCCTACCACAGGTGGGAAAGAGAAAGCATTCCCTAGTGGAGCACTGGCACATCACAATCTCTTCTCCATTTCCCCATCCTGTCTAGATTTTGAGTATGCATGCACACAGTCCAGTGTGTTTTTAAAGTCACCAGGGCCAGGAGCTGAGCCAGTCAGCCATGTGTGAGCTCATTCATTTATCCACTGGGCTGTGAGCCTGGCCACTCACATCTTTCAAAGTCATTATTTCATTTTTGATTGTAAGAAGCATCAAGCTGATTACATTTATGGTTCTTGTTGTAGTTTTCAAATTTCACTTACTGTTTTCATGATTTCAAATGTATTTGGGATTCTAGGACAAAACCTGTGAATGCTCATATGTGTTGAAGATCAAGGAAAATATAGTAAATTTACTAAACAATTAGGATTTGGACCCAAATGCAAATATTCACACTGTAAATGTCCTACACATTCTATATATGTGGAAAGTTTATTTATATTAGTTTACAGGTACATTTAATTTGATTTAATCACATTTCATAGGCAGGATTTGGGGCCTAATTTAGAAGTGCCGAGAATTTAGTGTTAATTTTTGTAATCTAATAACTTTATCTGAAAATGCACAAAATTTTTCTGGCAGGCCAGGAGTATAACATTTCAGTTTTGAAAAACCCATTGACTAACTGCCCAGGAAGCATGCTCCAGGTATAGTAGAAGAGAAGTCTCTGCTTTTCCAATTCCAGCTGATGACTTCATCAACTTTTCGTTTACCACCACCATGAATGGCTTTCCTCTCTCCAGAGTCTCCAAACAGCTTCCTGCACCTGCCTGAGGAATAATAAGATCTGCATTCTGAAGGTCTTCTTTCAAGGATGTTTGTACCTGCAAACATCCAGAGTAAAAAGACTTGGTACTGAGGGGAAAAAGATTATTGTGTTAAGATGCACTCTGCAAAATTTACAAACATGACTGCCATCCAAATATAAAATGGACATATGTCAAAGATATTATTCAACCCTTAGGGAACTTATAGGGTATTAAAACTAGTTTCAAAGAGCATTTGAGGATGAAATATTTATAAAAAAATTAATAAAGAAATGTTAAGACAAGGTTTCTAGGTTAGATATAAAACTGTTACTGTCTTACTGGGCAACAAAGCTACAACCTCTGAATTATATGTTTCATTGAACAAAAATTCCTTGTACCTTCATTGGACAAAAGTTTTCAGATTTACATGTAATTTCACTGAGTCTGGGATCTTCAATTAATAATAAACGATCATCGATTGAACAAAGTACATTTCTAAATCCTGAATGGGTCTGTGCCCAGTATGATATTGAAAGTACATGCAAACTGTTTTTGTATTATATCCAAGTTTTGGATAGCTTTTCTTTTTTTAGAGTTTTTTTTTTTTTTTTTTTGTCACA
>NW_006160010.1:819584-847507 GCF_000334495.1 Tupaia belangeri chinensis
AGTGGGTAGCCATGCCACAGTCCCTTCTCCATTTTCCTCTTGCGATTTTGGGCTCACCCGCACATGTGCTCAAGCGTGAGTTTTAGTTTGCCGAGTCTGGTACTTGAACTGCGGCTGACTACATGGGAGTCCAGCTACATAACCATTACACCATCTGCTAGTCCCTGGATAGCTTTTCTTGAAATGATCACTATCTGTGAGCCTCATGTCTATGTCCATGCTGTTGGAATCAAAGTACAGAGTAAGACAACTGTGTTTGGCCCTAGCAAAAACAAAGGAAAGAAGAAGGGTCTTTTGCTTTCTTTTCCTATACCATGTTTTGCAGTTACACTTTCTGAAGATGGATTAATTTATTCCTTCACTCATTTTCCCATTACATAAGCATGCCATTATATGCTGGAGACTATGGTAGGTGCTGGGTATGCGAAGGTATCCAAGGTGGGCAAGATGTTTTTGTTCTAAGGAGAGAGAGTAAATGCAGATTGTGGAAATACAATAAAGACAACAAAAAACTGAGAGAATAGTATCAGAGGATAAGCTTTACATAGAGAAGGTCATTCTGAGATGGTGACATTTAAGCAGAAATATAAAAGACAAGGAAATGTCATGTGAAAAGTGGGACTGGAGAGTCCTAGGCTTGGAAGCATCCAAATGTGGCACAAATGTGGAAAGGGGTTTGTTTGATTCATTTGGGGATCAGAAAGACCAGTGTGACTTTGTGAGTGATGGGAGAGTGGTACTAGGTAGAAAAGGTGGGATCTATTTATGCTGTTTGCATTTTATTTTAGGTGCAATTAGAAGCTTTTAAAGTTTTTATGTAAACTTTTTATTATGGAAAACCTTAAACATACACAAAAGTACAAGAAATAGTGCAGCAAACCCATCTTTGATTTGGGACTTGATCCCAGGTATTTTGATTCTCAATTTAGTGATCCATTATTACTATTCTTGTCATAATTAACATCATACTAAAGTACATATATGTACATAAAAACTTAATTAGTTGGAAATACGAAAGTGATGAAAATAAACTATATTAAGTAGAGTGTTTTGTAGAAGTCTCTATAGTGTTTTGTAGAACCATGACAGGCAGAAGTTAAAGTGATTTTTGAATATGTAAGAAAATTGTGGGGACAGCAGGTGGCATAGTGGTTAAGGTGTTGGACTCCCACATGATTGACTGCAGTATGTGTCCCAGACCTGGTGGCTGGCTTTCTCATGTTCTCTTTCTCTCTCTTTGGTGAGTGCACAAGCCCTATAACAAATTTAAAAAAAAATCGAAAGAAAGAAAAATTTGAAAATATTAACATTGGATAAACACCTTTAATAACTGCCTAAACTTCATAGTAAAGGACTTCTAAAAAATTAAAGATAGACAAGAGAAGAGGAAACAATAGCAAAGCAGATTTGGAGTCAGAAGATGGATGAATAGTAATTGTCTTTTCAGACATAAGGAAGCTTAATGGTAAGCTAGCAGCTGAGAGATTACTAGATTTCTGAAATGCACAGGAAATGGTAATCCCAATATTTCTAAAATTTTGCTGGGGGGGTGAACAACTAAAGAGTTTCTGCTTCAGAAACTACTTAGAAGCATCAGCTATACCATGTAGCACTGCTGTAGATTTCCCTCTGTCCTGTCCATCTCTGGTGTTGATTCTTCAGAAGGTAAAACGTAACCTCTTGACCAGCCATGTGAAGCATGTTTGAGTATAAGGAGTCTTGAAGGAAACAGGAATAAGAGGCCACATGATGTCTGAATGCTGAAACTCCAGTTCTTTTTCTGCTTTGGTCCATGTTTCCACTATTGGATCCCAGAAGTCTTAGTAATTATATCTGTACCATCTGAATAAGAAAATAGATGTTTCTTCTTTCATTTAGGTTGGAATCAACCTAAGGGAAAAGTGCTTTCTAATGGTACTAAAATTCGGACTGCCTAATTTACCCACAGTTGACAAGCCACGTCCTCTTATACATGCTCATAATTTCCAAATGTCATTTAGGTCTCTTGTTCCTAAAGATATACAGTCCCATATGTTTAGAGCATCCAGTCATCATTGTAGTGTCCTACTTTTAAGCTTATGCAGATGAGCGAGGATTAGCAGATAGGTGAAGACATAAAATTTAGAAGATAGATACCAGAATAAACAACAGAACAACTTAGAGGTAACAAAGACTACAAAAAGGAAATAAAACTTAAAAAAAAATCAGCATTTTCTGAAAGTAAGAAAGAGTATTAGGGGGCCAACCAGTGGGGTGGTGGTTAAGACAGCTGGACCTCAGTTGGCCAGCTGTGTGGTTCGAGTCTCAGACCTGGCACTCTGAGAAACAATCTGGGCACGTGTACATGTGTACCCAAAATCCTAAGTGGAGAATGGAGGAAAAGGGTTTGCAGTGTGACCATTCCTCTGGGGGTGCTCTCTCACTTTCCCTCCCTCTCTCTGTCTCTCCAGTAAGTACACATGCCCTATAGCAACTTAAAAAAAGAAGTATTAATGGAAAAAGGATAGGATACTATTAAGTTCTTAGAAACTGAAAACAGGATAGCATAAATAAAAAATTAGTAAGAAAACTGAAGTGTAATTATGAATAAAGTTAACAGAAAGTGAAGCAGAAATCAAAGAATTGGAAATTAGAGTAAAAATAGGAAGAAAATAGTTTTTAATATCAGATCTCTAGGTGAAAGAACAGTGAAAACGGAGTTTGGACAGAAGTCATTGTGAAGTCAGGTGAAAATTTCCCCCCATCTGAAGGAAATGAGTGTAAGACTGAAGGGGACTGACTGAATGTTCAACCAAATAGACAGAAATAAACTAATTTTTACCGTGTATCTTTGCGAAATTTCAGGACACTTGGATTTATAAAGAACTTTCCAGAGGGGACAATCCAAGTAAGCAAACAAATCAGGTCATATACAACATTTCACAGTCAATATATTTCAGATTTTTAAATAGCAACACTGGAAGCTTAGAGACAATGGACCAAGGTTTTCAGGATTCTTTTTAAAAATATTTTTCTATTCGTGATTAAATATATGTACATGTGAGAGAGAGAAAGAGAGAGAGAAAGGAGTCTCATCATGTCATGATCCCCATTCTCCAGTCCTCCAGCCTCCTGGGTCTGGGGCACTCACAAATGTGCCCAGAGTGTTTCAGGTTGACTGGGTCAGGGTTGTGAACTGTGGTTGCTATGTGATATCCTGCTTCTCTAGAGCAGTGTATTACCACTGCACCATGGAACTGACTCCTTTTAGAATTCTGGAAAAAAAAATTATTTTCAGGTAAGATCTGTACCCAATGGGGCTGGGAGGTGGTGTGGTGTTTAGGGTGCTGGACTCCCACATGGCCAACTGCTGTTCAATTCCTGGACTTGGTAGCTTGCCTTTTATTTTATTTTTAAATTTTTTTAGAATTATTTAATTTTTAATTTATTCATTCACATATTTTAATTTGACAGGAAAGAGACAGAGAGACAGAGAGACAGAGAGACAGAGAGAGAGAGAGAGAGAGAGAGAGAGAGAAAGTGAGAAAGTGAGAAAGGAGAGAAAAAAAAAGGGAAAAAGGAAGAAACAAAGCCACTAGGTCCGGGACTCGAACCATGATTGGCCATGTGGGAGTGTCCAGTGCCTTAACCACCATGCCACCTGCTGGTCCCCGGTGGCTTGTTTTTTCACTTTCCCCTTTCTCTCTCTGTCTATCCATGGTCAAATTAAAAAATAATAATTACAAATGAAATTAAATAAATAAATCTTTAGGCTATGGATACCATACTTCAGCTGCGAAATATTTGTTTCCTTGACCAAAGATGAAGATTTTTTGCTGAGACTTCACCCTCCAGACTCATTTCTAGTGGGTAAAGATAGCTCTGTGTCTCTTTCTCTCTGTCTCACTGTGTCTCCCTGTGACTTTTTAATTAAAAAATTTTTTTTCGAAGGTAAAGTATTCTCTGGGCTCTCAAGCCTCTCTTTTGTTGTGTTAATTGATGCCTTTCCTCACTTCATTTAGGAAAAGCACCAGGGAAGCCAGGTTTATCCTGTTATGGATACCGTACTTCAGCTGTGAAATTATCCAGACTTCAGCTGTGAAATATTGGTTTTGTGCAGTTTTCATTTTTGCTCTTTAAAATTGTAATCTTATGTTTTTTAATCCTTTTTTTATTTCTTTTTCATTTGATTTTTTCTTCTTTCATCCTCTTAACTCTTTTCCTTTTTTCTTATTTTTATTCATTTTCCAATCAGCCTCTATGCACTAAGTGTCTAGACAAGTTCAAGTGAACAGTTTACAATCAACTGAATATGATTAGGGTCAGAATATTCCTCTCTTTACCCTGAATCTGATGCACAAAGAGAGAAAATGGAACAGAAGAAAGATGGCAGATCACCTTCTTCTGCTCACCTCTGAACACTCAGATTGAACTTCAAGAATTAGGAAGAAATGCACTATCCGACAGATGACTAGAAATCACCGCAGGATCATAAGAAATATGGGAAAGCAAGACAATGCCTCTTCTCCAAGGGAAAAGAATAACATGTTTTCATCAGACAGTACAATGAAACTCATGGAAATGTCTGATAAGGATTTTAGAATATTCATAATGAGAAAGCTAACAGTGATAGAAGAGAAGAGAGACAATGAACTGCAGAATAGGCAGGAGAAAAAAGCTGACAAGTTCCAGGAGGTGAGGAAATTCTTGTAAGATCTTTAGGAGGAAATAAATACACACTCTAAAAAAGAATCAAATGGACTTATTAGAGATGAAGGCTATAATACAGGAAGTCAAAAACCTCCCTTGAAAGTATTAAAAGCAGACTAGATCATACAGAAAATCAAATCTCAGATGTAGAAGATAGAATTGCTGGCCTAGAAAAATCTACCACGAAGACCAAGAAAATTGTCCAAAGAAATGAGAATAATGTACAAGAAATACTAGATACCATCAAACGTCCAAACATCTGGATAATTGGTATCCCAGAAGGGGAAGAGACTCATAAGGGCATTGATAATCTATTCCATGAAATCCTGCAAGAAAACTTTCTGTACCTACAGAGGCACTCAAAGATCTAGTCCCAAGAAATACAAAGGACCCCAAATAGAATCAACCCAAGAAGATCTTCTCCAAGACACATTATAGCCAGATTGACCAAAACCACAGACGAAGACAAGATACTAAAAATGGCAAGAGAGAAATGGCAAGTTACTTACAAAGGATATCCCATCAGGCTGACAGCGGATCTCTCATCAGAAACAATGCAAGTGAGGAAAGAATGGAAAAATATATTCAAAATGTTAAGGGAAAAGCAATTTCAACCAAGAATACTATACCCAGCAAGATTATCCTTAATATGGGAAGAAAAGACAAGAATATTCTTAGATAAACAAACCTGAAAGAATTTACCAACACCAGACCAGATCTCCAAGAAGTTCTCAAGGGAGTGCTATACCAGGAAAATTAAATACTGACACAGAGAAATAAGAGTTCAAAAACTAAGAAAATGGCCAACCAGCAGTTAGATTTTTTTTTTTTTTTTTTTTTTTTTTTTTTTTGAGAGGTTTTTGCTATAGGGCGCGTACTCTGGCCAGACAGACAGTGAGAGACAGAGAGATAGAAAGCGAGAAATCACCCCCCCCGGGGGGGGATGGCCACGCCGCAATCCCCTTCTCCTCCATTCTCCTCTTGGGATCTTGGGCACACAAGCACACGCGCCCGACGTGAGTTTAATCCACTGGGTCCGGGACTCGAACTGCGATCGACTACGTGGGAGTCCAGCGACATAACCATTATTCTAACTACTGGTCCTTCCTGGCTTTAAGTTTTAAGCATATTTCCTTAGTATTTCTTTGATTAAAGCTAAAACTGCTTTTCTTGAAATTAAAAATATGTTAAAAATACCTTTTTAATAACCGTAGTAAGCTTTATAGCTAGGTGTTACCTTATAGTATATTCATTCTACTCAGAGTTTTACACCTAAAGTCAGACATGGATTCACTGATATGTACATACCAGCTAAACTTGCTATTGAAAGTAGTTAGATTACTTAAGAAATTTTGTGAATCAATAAAATGTAGGGGAAAAAAGGAATGGAAAATAACTGTAGACACCTAAGATAGTGTGGGAGGAGGGTGGGAAATGGAAGAGAGTGAGAAATAGGGGTAATATATATATATATACACACATATGTATATATATCAAACTAGAAATGGAAAATTTATGATGATAACATGTATGATTAAGCCACTAAGCAGTATATTTTGGATGGGAAATCACATTTGCTGTGACAATGCTCAGGGAATGAATGTAAATTCATTAATTAGTATAAAATGTTTCAGAAGAAAATTACAGTGCACTTGTAACTAGAGTCTAGCTTTGTCCATAGTTTCAGTTTAAGGTATTTTGTGAGTCAATAAAATGTGGAAAAAAATTAAAAAAAAATTAAACAACAACAACAAAGACATGTAAGAGACACAAGTATGGAAAGTTATTGTGTAGAGTATTATCTTTGACTTGCTTGACATCCAATGTATTTATGTTTTGAGAACCAATGTTGTATGCTATAAAGATGTATAATGATTAAATGTAAATTAAAAAAATAAATAAATTACCTAAAAAAATCTTTAAAAATATCTAAACCCAATGAAGCTATTGGTAAGGGGGAAGGATAATATCATTATAATGCATAGCATATAAGTCTTAAAATATTTATCTGTAAATACCCTTTCCCAGAATGTTTCTGGAGGATACACTCCATCAAAACAAGGGAATAAAGCAAGTAAACCTAGAAAGAACAACATATGGGATTGGCAAACAGGAAATGAAACACAAGGAAGAATCATAGCAAATTCTAGGACGATATAAAGGGGTATCCCAGAATTATTGTTGTACCCCAGGTGTAGAGGGCAAAAAAAACTGCTGATAAAGGTCTGACAATACATGTTCTAGAAAAGTGTAAGTTACCATATTTGTGTCTCCTCTTCCCTAGAGAGTGAATTGATAGGTACAGTAAAAATCACCGGAATCCATAATTGAAAAGATATCTTTTTTTAAATAGATTTTTGCTATAGGGCACATACACTCACCAGAGAGACAAAGACAGAAAGATAGACTGCGAGAAATCACCTCCCAGGGGAAGATGGGAAGGTGGCCATGCTGCAACTCCTTTTCCTCCATTCTCCTCTCGGCATCATGGGCATGCATGTACACACTGTCTGCGTGAGTTTTGAGCTGCAAGGTCCAGGACTCAAACTGTGGTTGACTACGTGGGAGTCCAGCAATGAACCATTATGCCATCTGCTGGTCCCTGAAAAGATATCTTCAGTGATGATGTGCGTACTGAGACACCCATTCCCAACATGAATGTCTGTGTGGAATTCTGGTATCCCTCTCTTAACCAACATCTTGGAAAGGTTTGCTGATTCCTAGTCTGTATACAGAGACAACAAAATCCACCACAAAAGATTTTCCGTAGGGGCATATGTATATGTCTGTATGTATGCACACAGACTGTCTCTTGAGAGATACAGATGAAGTTGGCGGTGTGATTGTAAGAGAAGCATATGACTAGTAGGGGGTGCTTGGGGGAGACTATTCACTATTTATCTTTTATTACTTTCTAATATTGTGCGGTGCACATTATATTATTTAAAGAGGGATAAAATGAAAGGTAGTTCTTAGAAACAACATAAATAAACAAATAAATGTATTTTTATAAATAAATTTATAAGTGCTAACATTGCTTGAAAAAGAGACTTATCTCCTTACCATTTTAAAATATTCACTACTTCCTCTTTTTTTAAAAAAGAATTATTTATTTAATTTTATTCATTATTATTTTAATTTGGCCAGAGAAAGACAGAAAGAGGAAAAGTGAGAGCAAGTCACTGGGTCTGGGACTCAACCCTTAGTCAGCCATGTTGGAGTCTAGCACCTCAACTACCATGCCACCTGCTAGCCCCGTATTTCCTCTTTTTTTGTAACATTAGATTACTTTTTTCCCCTTTAGGTTCAAATTTAAATTGTTTTTGTTTGGGAGAAGAAAAAGGTTAGTTTTTCGTAGTACTTGCCAAATACAAATAACACGGATTAAGAATTCGTAGAGGCTGAATAATTAATGATATGAATGATGGAACTTCTCTTGTTCCACAGGAGTAATTCTATAGTTTTAGAATGCCCCCTAGTAAATGTAATAGAATTCAAGTAATTCTAAACTTGAAAACCTTGCTCCATCAGGATCATATTTTCAGTATTAATTACCTGGTGGTCATACCGTGGGAAGATGATTGCTTTGGCATTGACAGGGCAAAAGCTGAAGCTGAAAGTTCAATGTATCTGCTCAGTTCTGTACTAATGTTTGTATTTTCAGGTCCTTGACTCATACATATTATATAATTGTTGTTCTGAAAGTTAAAAAAGGCATGGTTAACTTTCACTTTGAGGAAAGATCTTTATAGAAGATGATTGTCATTTGAATTCTGATGTTTTTCCTTACGTTGTCATCTATTATGTCTTGTTTCTTATATATTGTACTATTTCTTATTCTACTCTGCTTCCAACTTGTTGAGGCCTGAAATAGAAGTCTGTGGCCATTTACTCAGAACATGCAATACCTGCAGCATTTCCAAAAGTACCATTAGTATGTGGCAAGATGGGAGGAAGGTATTGTCCTGTGTAAAAGGGATTTAGGAGTCAAGCCTATGGCTTTTAACTCCTGGTTAAGGGATCCAGATTCCACATGACCAACCACATGGTCCAAATCCTAGCCCTGACAGCTTGAAAAACACTCTGGGTGCATGTGTGTGTTTGCTCCAAATCCCAGCAACATGGAGAAATAGAGAAGGGATTGTAGCGTGACCATACCCCATGAAGGATGCTTTCTCCCTCTCCCTCTCCCTCCCTCCCTTTCTCTCTCTCTCTCTCTCTCTCTCTCTTTCTGGTGAGTACACATGCCCTTGGGCAAATTTAAAAAAACAGATTTAGAATGTAATGGTTATCATACATTATCGTTGATGAGTGTTGTTCTATGACATGAATGTGTTATGTGCTAAGTAACCCAAGTAAGGAGTTAAGTTGGCAAATACCAGTAGATTTTCAAGTAGAAGAAAGGGGGATCCTTGAAAATAAGAATAGAGGGACCAGAAGATGGCATAATTGTTATGTCATTGGTCTCCCATGTAGTCGACCACGGTCTGAGTCCTGGACCTGGTGGCTTAAAACTCAGTCCAGGCGCGTGTGTATGTGTGCCTAGAATCCCAAGAGGAGAATGGAGGAGAATGGATTTTGCTGTGGCCATCCTTCCTAGGGGGGTTATTTCTTACCTTCTGTCTCTCTGGCTAGCACACACGCCCTGTAGCAAAAATCTCTTTAAAAAAAAAAAAGAGAAGCAGTAGAAAGGAGTTGATGCCAAACTAATTTAAGAAAGCATGATATTGGGGTTCCTTGGTAAAATTAAAAAAGTTAACTTAGGACGCTGAGTCACTATGACATACTCTATGCATTTCTCTGTTTCTTTGAAAAAGACACCGTTGGCTTTTCTAAACGTCCTAAATTTCCTTAAGTAGACATTTATTGGCAGTTTTGATTTTTAAGAGGAAAATGTTAGGGACCAGCAGTTAGCATAATGGCTATGTCGCTGAACTCCCGTGTAATCGTGGCTTAAAACTCACGCCGGGCACATGTGCTTGTGTACCCAAGATCCCCAGAGGAGAGTGGAGGAGAAGGGATTGCGGCGTGGCCATCCCCCCTGGGGAGTGATTTCTTGCTTTCTGTCTCTCTCTCTCTGTCTTTCTGGTGAGCACATGTGCCCTATAGCAACAAAACCTCTCAAAAAAAAAAAAAAAGAATTTTATACTGTAAATCTAGAAGGTGGTCACAATTGCATGACAACAGGAAAGATAGCTAGTGTGATGTCCTTTCAAAAATACTCGGAGAAGATGAATACTGTTTAGTGCAAGAATGGGGGAAGAAGGATCTTTCACAGGGTATATCCCAACATGAGTTTGCAGTGTCACAGATTGGAGACTGGTGGGTAAACATTTGTGTTGAAAGTAACAGAAAGCCTGACATAAACCAGCTAAACCAAAAAATGTAATTTATTGCCTCATTAGCAGAAAAATCCAGGCTAAAACTGGATTCTGGAGCTTGATTATTGAGTTGTGGCTTCTTTCTACCTCTTGGTCTGTTCTCAGCCGTGTTGACTTCTTGTCTAGATTGTGGGGGAACCTGAGCCCAATCATCGTGATCCCAATCCAATAGCAGAGGGAGTCTACATCCCTATGCTTACTCAGAAGTCTTCAGAATTGTGTCTTCTTGCTTTGATTGGTCTGATCTGAATCATATGCCCATACTTAAGAGTCTCTTGGAAGGAAGGAAGGATTGTATTGTGTTGTCATTGTGTCCACAGTGGTTAGTGCAGGGTGTTACACAGTATAAAGCAGGCCCTCAAAATGCAGATGTTATACCAAACTGTAAGCTACTCTTCAGAAAGTAGCCAGTTTACACTGGAAGATCTAATATGATATATTCCAGCTTTTAATTCTGATTTCTTCTTTTTTTTTTCTCAGAGTTGTTGGGTAAACTGATATAATTAACAAAATTCAAGAACCTGAGACTTTGTACCTGAGTATTATCAGGACTCTGTCAGACTTCATAGTGTAGTTCAGGAAATAATCAAGAAAGTACCCTAAATCTCATTATTGTTCTAACATAATAGGGGATCTATTAAGAGATCAACAATCTTTTGGCAGAAACAGTTTGAATTTTCTCTGAATCGTACCAAGCAAGAGTAGGAAATGTGAGAACAAAAATGATAGTTGGAAAAGAGAGGATTTGAAGATCATGCCATTATAGAGAGGAAGAAAGAAGTTAGTGATGTTAAAATTATTTTTTCGCACTGGTGACAAAATATTAACGACATACATTATGGTCTTTAAACAAATGTTGCTTGAAATTCATTTTGTAGAGAAGTTGAATATAAGTGGTCTGATGGTATATACAATTTCTACAAAGTCTATTAAGAGAAAAAGTCCAGAGGAGAGTGGAGGAGAAGGGATTGCGGCGTGGCCATCCCCCCTGGGGAGTGATTTCTTGCTTTCTGTCTCTCTCTCTCTGTCTTTCTGGTGAGCACATGTGCCCTATAGCAACAAAACCTCTCAAAAAAAAAAAAAAAGAATTTTATACTGTAAATCTAGAAGGTGGTCACAATTGCATGACAACAGGAAAGATAGCTAGTGTGATGTCCTTTCAAAAATACTCGGAGAAGATGAATACTGTTTAGTGCAAGAATGGGGGAAGAAGGATCTTTCACAGGGTATATCCCAACATGAGTTTGCAGTGTCACAGATTGGAGACTGGTGGGTAAACATTTGTGTTGAAAGTAACAGAAAGCCTGACATAAACCAGCTAAACCAAAAAATGTAATTTATTGCCTCATTAGCAGAAAAATCCAGGCTAAAACTGGATTCTGGAGCTTGATTATTGAGTTGTGGCTTCTTTCTACCTCTTGGTCTGTTCTCAGCCGTGTTGACTTCTTGTCTAGATTGTGGGGGAACCTGAGCCCAATCATCGTGATCCCAATCCAATAGCAGAGGGAGTCTACATCCCTATGCTTACTCAGAAGTCTTCAGAATTGTGTCTTCTTGCTTTGATTGGTCTGATCTGAATCATATGCCCATACTTAAGAGTCTCTTGGAAGGAAGGAAGGATTGTATTGTGTTGTCATTGTGTCCACAGTGGTTAGTGCAGGGTGTTACACAGTATAAAGCAGGCCCTCAAAATGCAGATGTTATACCAAACTGTAAGCTACTCTTCAGAAAGTAGCCAGTTTACACTGGAAGATCTAATATGATATATTCCAGCTTTTAATTCTGATTTCTTCTTTTTTTTTTCTCAGAGTTGTTGGGTAAACTGATATAATTAACAAAATTCAAGAACCTGAGACTTTGTACCTGAGTATTATCAGGACTCTGTCAGACTTCATAGTGTAGTTCAGGAAATAATCAAGAAAGTACCCTAAATCTCATTATTGTTCTAACATAATAGGGGATCTATTAAGAGATCAACAATCTTTTGGCAGAAACAGTTTGAATTTTCTCTGAATCGTACCAAGCAAGAGTAGGAAATGTGAGAACAAAAATGATAGTTGGAAAAGAGAGGATTTGAAGATCATGCCATTATAGAGAGGAAGAAAGAAGTTAGTGATGTTAAAATTATTTTTTCGCACTGGTGACAAAATATTAACGACATACATTATGGTCTTTAAACAAATGTTGCTTGAAATTCATTTTGTAGAGAAGTTGAATATAAGTGGTCTGATGGTATATACAATTTCTACAAAGTCTATTAAGAGAAAAAGTGACTTGACCCAAGTTTAGACTTACTTGTTTTATCTACTACAAAAGCTTGATCTTCTGAGTTTAATAAAAAATAAAGGCAGTTCCCAAAACTAGATGTTTAGTGTGATAGAAGAAAATGTATCTAGTTACTCAAAAAAAAAAAAAAAAAAAAAAAAAGAAACTACTCAGCATTTGTGTAATTATGCCTGTCTTCTAATGGAACTTCATTTTCAAAGCTTTTTTCATCTTTTAACGTCTATGGAATGCCAACTTTGCCCCAGCAACTTTGCTCACAGTGTGATAAGATCAAAGTAAAGGAAATTCGGTTATCAGTGATGTCATAGAATCTGAGGCATTTCCAGTCATGCTTGTTTGTTCATTTTACATAATCCCAAACTCACTGATGTGGACCAATTTAAAATGAATTTACTTACTTAAACACAAAATCTTGAGGCTCTAATTGCCTGGGAAAATGTAAGAATGCAGCATTTGAGCTCATTGATCCTGACATTAAAGATGCTGTTAAATATTTAAAGTAGTTTAGACAACTGTAATGTCATTTAAATGACTGTAATGTTTATCAGAATAAGAAGGTGCAGACTTTTAGGAGGCTTATAACTATGCAGTTTTACTATGGTGTTGGCTATTACGCATATGTTTTAAATGTTTGAATACTTGGAAGTATGTAGCGTAAGTGACCTGTCACGTGTTTCAAGATGGATATGTGTACTTCGTAGGAATACAATGTAAGAGGCAGTGTAGTGTCATTACTGGGTAGGAAGTCTGGTGACAGACTTCTGGATTCAAATCCTGCCTAGTCACTTACTTGGCTGATTAACACTGCATATATTAACTAACCTGTCAGTGCCTTAGTTTTCTCAGCTATAAAATGGAGTTAGTAATACTGTGAAGGTTAAATGTGTAAATGTGTGAAATACTTAAAACAACCCTGTGTAAATGTTTACTGTTAAATTAATTTCTAAAGGTCATTATAGTTTTTCCTTAGGATGCATGGAATCTCTTTTTTTTTTATTTAAGAATTTTTCATTTAATTTTGTTATTTTTTAATTTAGCCAGAGAGAGAGCAAGCGAGCGAGAGAGAGACAGAGAGAGACAGAGAGAGAGCGAGTGGGAAAGGGAAAGTGAGAAAGCAAACCGTCAGGTCCAGGACCTGAACCTTGGTTAGCCATGTGGAGGAGTCCAGCCCCTTAACCACCATGCCACCTGCTGGCCCTTCTTTCTTTCTTTATTTTTTAATAATCATTTTATTTAACTTTATTTATTTATTTAAATTTGACCATTTGGTAAAGAGTGTTAGATAGCTCATCTAATTATTGAATACTGAGGGTTGAAAGCAATGATTATATGGGTACTTATGTTTTCTGCTGTGTATAAAGTGCTTTCATACCATTATGAAGTTGAAAAATCATTAAATTAGGCTGCATTAAGTTGGGGATGTCTGTAGTAAGTTCATGCACGTGGCTTTGAAAATTTTAGTAGTTAACTTAAAACTACAAATATGGCCTTTTGTGTATTCTAGAAGTATGCTCTGGGACATACTTCTCACACTTTCTTCCCCTTCTAGGCCAGTGCTTTGCAAAGTGTATCCCAAAGATGCATAAGAATGAATAGGTGTGCTTTTTAAATGCCATTTCTGGTGCCTCCACCCTAGATCAAAATTTCTGAGATGGGAATTTACCATTTAACAAATGCCTAATTCAATTCTGTTTTATTTTATTTTTAAATACCATGCACCTTCCATTAACTTTTTGAAGATCGTGTATTTCTGTTGTTTTTAGGTTTTTGCCTTAGGGTACGTGAGCTCACTGGAGAGACACAGAGACAGTGAGAGGGAAAGTACGAAATCAACCCTCAGGGCATGGTCATGCTGCAGTTCTTTCTCTTTCAGTCTGCCATTGGGATTCTGGGCATGTGTGCATATGCACCAGGGATGATGCAGGACTTGAAACATGGTTGACCATGTGGAAATCAGCCCCTTAACCACTATACTACCTGATGGCCTCTGAGTTAATTTTTATGTGCGACAGATTTTGGGAACAGTTCTCAGTTGTTCGTAATTCCCTCTTCTCATGCTGTAATTTCCCTTTCACTCTTTGAACATCAGATGTTTGAGTACACTTTTCCACACTCAGTAATTGATAAACAGAGGTTTATTTACTGCCCTGCTTTGGAGGTTCAGGTTCAAAGAGCTGCATCTTGTGAGGATCTTCTTGCAGGTGGGACTCTGCAGAGTTCTGAGGCATCACAGGGCGCCATATGGTGAGACAGATCAAGAGCATGTCTGTGTGTCTGCTCTTATAGTTACCAGGAGTCAGTCAGTCACACGGATGACCTCGTCCAATCCCGATTACTTCCCAAAGACCCCATCTTTCAGCACCATAATGTGATGAAGTTTCCACTTTCTCCACACAGGAATAGTGGCTCACCGGGTTTTAACACATGAATGTCTGAGAGACACATTCATACCAGATGTTTTACTTTCAAGCTCTAGGTTCTATGACATCACCTGTTCAAGGGATTGAGGTTTTTCTATCAAAATCACTGTAGACCAAAGTTGGTCTTTTTCTTTCACAGCCAAAGCCCAGGTTACTCTCTTCTCACCCCTCCATTCTGTATTCTCTGCATGGGCTCTAGTTCATTTCTTTCCTAGTATTTGTCATAAGGGGATATGTGAGTGGAACCATTCTGGCTTTAGAATTCCCAAAAAGATGTTCTCCAGTTGGCTTTCCTGTAGCTTAGATCTATCTGCTCCCAGTCATGGAAGTATGGTTAAGCATGTCTCCACCATATTTGCTCTTTCCAATCCCTTTCTCTCACCTTTTCTACTTTCTTTCTTTTCATGACTATCTCTGGATTAGACGCCAAGGGATAGTTTGCAGCTGTTGAAGGAGACTGACTTATTTTTTCTCCCAAGTCTCTTAGCTGCATCGCAGACTTGCCTGAAGAGAAGGGACAGATGCAGAAAATGTCCTAGTCCTCCGTAATCTCTGCCCCTTTTGGCTTAAGACCTCTTTCTGGACTCCATCAGACCTCTGCTTCGCTTTCTATGCATTTTACAGTCAGAAAGTGTGAGAGACAGCAGTGTGCATTCTCGGACTAAATACACCTGACTGTGAAAAATGTCATTTAAATCCTAAAATATATCAGGAGCTCCTGTATTTGGTGATTCCTAAGTATGGAGCCATGTGTAGCCATGTGGAAATACCACATACATGAACATTATATTACTTCTTGGCCAAGGTAAAGATTAATAGACATTTTGGCTCACAGAGCACATAATACAATTCTCCTTTGAGATGCATGAACTTGTTATGTTCATGTGGCTGATCACATAGATCCACTGGAATCTTAATGATCCGTGAGAGAAATTGTTCACATTATTTTTAGCAGTACATCTGCATTACAAAACATCAGTGCTTTCAGGAGGCCACTGTGCGGTTGTGCTTTTGAAAGCACTTGAATCACACGATGCCGAAAGTAGGAACAATATTGATGACTAGTGAACACACACATATTGTATTAAAGTGAAAACGATAGAAGTTAAGGAAAAGTAGAAAATACACACGTTGCCACCTTTGCTTATTTTAAAGCAATGTGGACGTTTTCTAAGAAGTGGTAAGTGCCAGTAAGTTCTGGAAGTTTACTTCTCCTTAGAAAGGATTAGCAGTTCCTTGCAATAACTGAAAATTAAAAAAAAAAAATTCTCAAATACTATAAATTAGAGAAGAAAGACTCAAACCAAGAAATCTATTTATTGCTACAGCTTTAGCTTCATCTGTTTTAGTTTTGTCTGGTATTTTCCATTCTCATTTTGTAAAAGGTAGGGTTTAGGGTCAGCCATGATCTGGGCTTAACCAAGGCAGTTGGATTTCACATGAGTAACCAGGTGGTTTAAGTCCCAGAGTAGGCAGCTTGAGAAACATGCCAGGCTATGTGTGTGCTGTGTGCCCTAAATTCCAGGACTGCAGTGTGACCATCCCCACGAGGTGCTGTCTGTCTCTGGTGAATGCATGCATCTGCCCTCTGGCAAAAAAAAAAAAAAAAAAAAAGCTTAGATTTAATTTCCATGTTGCTGCTTAGGTTTTCCTTAGATCAAAGTATATATATCAATCATTTTTCTTTTCTTTTTCTTTTTCTTTTCTTTTTTTTTTTGAAAGAGAGAGAGAGAGAGAGAGCGAGAGAGAGAGAGAGAGAGAGGGGGAAGCACCACAGTCCCCTTCCCCGAACTTCTCGCTAGTCAGGGTCTTAGATGCATGTACAGTAGTGGGTTAGGTTGACTTGGGATCCAAACCTGCTATTGGGTGTGTGGCTTCCAGCACTGTAGATCAGTATGCTACTGCTTACACTACATGGCTGCCCCCCACTCCCCTTTTTAAAGTATATTTTATTAAGAGAGAGACAGAATAAATGTAAGAAATTAATTTCACAAGTAAGTCTAACTTAACTATTATCTTGGTATAGAAACTGAAGAACAAGAAATAGCTGTAAGTAGAAAAATGAGAACTATAAGAAGAGACTCTGATTTTTTAAGTTTTGTCATATGGCCCATGTGCTTGTCAGAGAGAGACAGAGAAAGAGAGATGGAAAGTGAGAAGCACCCCCCACCCAGGGGGGAATGGCCATGTCATAGTCTCCTCTCTTCTATTCTCCTCTTGGGATTTTTGGGCATACATGCTCATGTGCCACATGTGTCTTTTTTTAAACCAGTGGGTCCGGCACTTGAACCCACACTGTTGGCCATGTGGCATCCAGCTGCCTGAATCACCATGACCACCATGGCACTGACTGGCCCAGAGGTTGTACACCTGTCATCACACATTTGAGTTGGATAGCTTAATAGTTGATGTTTTTCTATCTTAGTTATTTGCCATCTCACTATTTACTGTGTATTTATATTTGTAGACAAAAAAAATCTAAGAAAATGTATTAGGTATGTTTCATTAATATTTCTCTCTCTCTTTTTTGTAGGGATGCCCTCTGCATCTGTTTTAGTAAATCTTCTTTCAGTTTTACTCATCCCTTCTGTGTTTGGAGAAACAGAAATAAGGTTTGCTGGACAAACAGAATTTGTCGTTAATGAAACAAGTACAACAGTTATTCGTCTTGTCATCGAGAGGGTAGGAGAGCCGGCAAATGTTACAGCAATCGTATCGGTAAGAAATGATTGCACTTACATTCTTACTGAAATAGGTATGAAATTTCTTAGTTTCAATAGCAAGATTTTTTTTTTTTCTGTTTTGAGATTTTGAGTAGATTCATTATGGTAACATGATTTGCAAATAGCACTTTCATTCATGTCGCTTATAAGTGCAGAGTACTTCAAAGAAGCCATGTGCATTTGATAACAATATTTTAAAGATACATGTAGATCATTTAAAAGTGTTCATATATTTATTTTAAAACAAGAATATTTTATCTTGGGTAATTTGGGTTGTAACCATTTCTTTTCAGATATCTATTCATAGTGTAGTTTAGAGAAAAATAGGGAATATTTTAAAGTAGAAAACTGTCCATAGAAAAAAATCTGAGTTATGTGGGAAAGCTCTTCTGGGCTAAAGTAAGTACATTAAGTAGAAATGACATAAATTTGTTAAACTATTGATCTGTCTTTCATACAGTTTAGTTATTGGGTCTAGATTATGTATGCACAGGTGTTTGTTTTTTGTCAGAAAGTCATGTTATATAACCATTACAGATATTGTTGTATTTCAGGTTCAAAGTACTTGAAATTTTGTTTGCAAAATGAAGTTTTAAGTTATAGGTTAAATGATCACATTATGAAACATTGTAAAAATAGAAAAAGAAGAAAAACTACCTAGAAAACACATTTAATATTATAATATTATACATTGCTCTCAGTTTTTATTTAATTTATAACATATGACCTATGTTTATTAAATTTATTTTTAATTTGAGTATACAGTGTATGCGATAATCTTTTTCTTATAATTTTGGCTGTGCTCTGATAATTTTTTAGGTTATTTTTATCATTTTTACAACCTTTCTTGATAGCATTGTTTCTACTTCCTCATTTTGCTTCAGCTATTTTTCATTGACATTACTTGCAGGTTTTGCTGTTATTTTGATGAAACTGTTTACATGTATGTCAATTTTTGCCTGTTTTAGATTGTTAATTTTTTTTTTTTTCGAGAGGCTTTTGCCATAGGGCACATGTGCTTGCCAGAAAGGCAGAGAGAGACAGAGAGACAGAAAGTGAGAAATCACCCCCCAGGGGGGATGGCCGCGCTGCAATCCCTTCTCCTCCATTTTCCTCTTGGGATCTTGGGCACGCATGCACATGCACCTGGCATGAGTTTAAGCCACCGGGTTCGGAACTTGAACCACAGTTGACCACATGGGAGTTCAACGACTTAGCCATTACTCCAACTGTTGGTCTCAAATTTTTTTTTAAAGACTTTTGCAATAAGTACATGTTCTCGCCATAGAGAAAGAAAGTGAAAAATCATCCCTCTGGGGAAGGGGCAGGGAGACGGTCATGCTGCAGTCTCTTTTTCTCTATTCTCCTCTTGTGATTTTGGGCACATGTACATACACGCCCAGTGTGATTTTCATTCCACCAGGTCTGGGACTTGAACCATGGTCAACTATGTGGGAATCCAGCTCCTTAACCACCATGCCACCTTTTGGCTCTGTTAAATTATTTTTATAGATTGGATTACTCTGGTTTTCTGTTTGTTTCAGTGGCTCTTGATAGTGCTTTTGAAAGACTGTGCCATTTGCCATAGTAAGGTATGAGTATGGGTTTTCCAACCCCCTTGACAACTCACTTGGATTTCTCATGTGTTTAAAATTTAATTTACTTCTATAAATGAAACTAGAAATTGACTAAGATTTTTCTATACTTGTCCATCATTTTTAAAATGAAATCATATACATATATTTTTTCTAAGTAGCTAAATTATTCATGTTGAGCTCTTTAATGAAAGAAATCTCATTTGGATTTGCATAAGAAACTGCTTCTTTGTAATTTCATAATTATTGCTCCTCTGAGAATCTTATTAGCAATGCTGATTTTACAGAATAAGATCTTTAAAAGTTAAGGAAAAGTTTATAATCACCAAGAAGTTTGGAATCCTTTAAAAATTGCATCTTTTATTGGAGTCATGGGAGAATGTAAATAAAACTTCAGATAGAAAATTTTGGAAAGATGAATTTTTTTGAAACAAATAGGGAAAATAATTGATTTTTCTTACTGTTCTCTTCTCTTTTTTTTTGAGAGGTTTTTAACCTCAAGGTGTATGTGCTTGCTGAAGAGAGACAGAGACAGTGAGAGGGAAAGTGAAAAATCACCACCTCCCCCAAGGAGGATGGCCATACAATCCCCACTCCTCCATTCTCCTCCTGGCATCTTGGGCATGCATGCACATGCGCCTAGTGTGATTTTTCAAGCTGTCAGGTTTGGGAGTTGAACTGTGTCAGCCATGTAAGAGTCCAGTGACATAACTGCTTTGCCATCTGCTGGCCCAATAACTGACTTTTCTGACACCATGTTTTTGGCAGGCAACTTCCATAACATCGTTGTGAGAATCTTATCTACAGTTTGTCTTCTTGTTAGGCTTGCTGCATTATACAACTTAGAGGCAGGGGAAAAAAAAAAATCACATCATCACTTTCCTATGTAAATTGCCTTTTCATTCCCAGCATAAACAAATATTTTTGTATAGAATCCTTCCTTTTTTGAAGAATTATTTATTTAATTTTATTTATTATTATTTTAGAAGTTTGTCCAGAGAGACACAGCGAGGAGAGCGGGAAAGTGAGAAAGTGAGCCTGCAGATCTGGGACCTGGCATGGTCGGCCATTTGGGAATCCAGTGCCTTGGCCATCATGCCACCCTTGACCCCAGAGTCCTTCCTTTTTTACAAATAATTATTTTATTTAATTTTAAGCAACCCACCAGGTCTGGGACTTGAACTGTGGTTGGCCATGTGCGAGTCCAGTGCCCTTAACCACCCTTAATCATCATGCCACCTGCCAGCCCTGAGTCCTTCCTTTTTTTTTTCCTTAAGGAATTATTTTATTTAACTGTATTTATTTATTCATTTTAATTAAACCAGAGAAGGACAGAGTGAGTGAGAGAGAGAGAAAGAAAATGAGAAAGCAAGTCACCAGGTCCGGGACTCAAACTGTGGTCAGCATGTGAGAATCAAGCGCCCTAAATCAGCATGCCACCTGCTGGCTCCACAGAGTCCTTCCTTTTTAATCATGTTTTTTTTTTTTTTTTCCCCTGAAGATGATTTCTACCAGTTGTTCCATCGTTTCTGTGCATTTTATTTATAGACTTACGTGCCACTTGATTTATGCTTTTTCTCTTGATACCTATCAGGATCCGTTTTCCTTGTCCTAATTTGTGTTAAGTTAGAATGACCTGTGTTTTGCATTTGCTAGCTGTATGGAGAAGACACTGGTGACTTTTTTGACACGTATGCTGCAGCTTTTATACCTGCTGGAGAAACTAATCGGACAGTGTACATAGCGGTCTGTGATGATGACCTACCTGAGCCCGATGAAACCTTTACTTTTCACTTAACATTACAGGTAAGTCCTTCTTCCGACCTTGATGTTAAACTCACAAGAATCTTGTAAAGCTTACTTATATAGAGATAAGGCAATTCAGTGACTTGTGGTTTTCACAGTAGTGACACCTCTTTGGCAATTCCAGTCTGGTTATTCCTCAGACGGGCTTGATTGTGCAGTTCGTGTTTGGATCCCTTTGGCTTACTTCGGAATTGTTGTGACAGATGCTCAGAAAACCTTGTCTTTCCTTTGGCCCTTTTCTCTCTTACCCCTCCCCCACTAGCAGATTCACAAAGACCGACCATGACTTCTGAGTTCAGAGGAGAAAAGGAGGCATGGAAGGGAGGTCCCTGTGTCTTAGAATGCACTGAGTACCCCTGTGGAAAATAAAAACTTGAATAACCCAAGAACTAATTGAACTTTGTGGTTTGATGTATTAGGTCAAGACAGTTATTGCTAACACTGTTGCCATTACGTTTTCTGAAGAGCATTGAGTATTTTTTTAGAATAATTGTGTAAGTGTAATCAAAATTTTTATGAAAATGATACTTGTAACAATACTATTGTTACTGGTTACTTGTAACAATACTATTATGTATTATTTTTTTTTGAGAGGTTTTTGCTATAGGGCACTTGTGCTCACTGGAAAGACAGAGAGAGACAAAGAGACAGAAAGTGAGAAATCACCCCCCAGGAGGGATGGCCACACTACAATTTCTTCTCCATTCTCCTCTCGGGATCTTGGGCACGCAAGCACACGCGCCTGGTGTGAGTTTAAGCACCTGGGTCTGGGACTCGAACCATGATTGGTTACATGGAAGTCCAGAGACATAGCCATTGCTCCAACTGCTGGTTCTATTATATATTATTAATTATGTGAGTTAATGGTTTTCAAAACTTCTTTGAAAAATTCTCATGGGGATTTCTTTATCCTGCTGACTTAATTTGAATGTGGTTTTGTAACTGGTACATTGAAATTATATATGTATTTTTATTCATATTCTGAATAGTGACTTGAAGACAGAGATGCTAGTAACATGGTCATTTTTTTCCTTCTAATTTTAAATTGTCATTTTATTTGGGGGTTTTTATTTTAGAAACCTTCAACAAATGTGAAACTGGGATGGCCAAGGACCGTTACTGTGACAATATTATCAAATGACAACGCATTTGGAATTATTTCATTTAACATGGTATGGTTACAATTTGATGATCTTGTCATTACTAGAGAACAGATAGTGTCATCCTGCCTTTTAATGTTGAAATAAAAACGTGTGTCATCACTTCTCAGCCTTGGGCTATGATCAAGTGTGAATAAAACCTGCTTTATCTCAGTCCCTGTTGTACAGTCTGTGGACTGTCCGTTTGTTCTCCCTACGATTTTTGCCAATTGAGGGGGCTGATCTGATCATAGTCATCTCTTACTCTAATCTCTCTCTGCTAATCGTTCCAAGTGACTCATTTCTTACCTCCCTTGGTTAGTCTGCAGCTTAAATGTGTACCCTAGTACACATCAAGCCTCTTGCTTAATTTCCCCAAATGCCACTTAACAAAAGCATTGCCTATTTGTGCGACTCTTCTGAAAGTTTGGAGTGACTTGAGGATGAGAAGACATATCAAAAACATACTGAAGAAGTCTACATCAACCTTAAATTTGAATAGCAGACTTTTTAGCTCTTCAGAATTCCATAGTCAGTCCTCAACGTGAGATTTTTCTCATAACTAATAGTTCCAACTCATCCTTATCAGTTGTGCTTAGCAGTTTATTTTCTTTCCCTTAACATTAAATTCCTGTGCCTCTGGTCAATTCTGTGTTCAGAAGGTTTTATCTTTAGAAGCAAACACAGAAGACGTCCTCCTTGAAAGAAATTCTTTCAGCTCTTAAAATTTACCACCAGCTCAATTGGATTTGGCCACTGAGTGTTAAACTGTAACCACCTTTCTGATCTGAAGTCTTTTTGAGTTATGTATTAGTTATCATTAATACATATGATGCTATACTTCCCAGCTTTTTATTTTCCAGTTTAGGTTGTGACTACGATTAGTTGTATGTCATTTTTTTAGTATCTTAAAATTTTCTTTGAAATAAGGTAGGCAGTAGATAAATATCACCTTTATAGTTGCATAGCTTTATTAAAAGAGTATTTGGGGTGGCATGGTAGTATGGTGCTGGACTGCCACATGGCTGACCGTGGTTCGATTCCTGGAACTGGCGGCTTGAAGCTCACGCTGGTTGCATGTGCGTGCATGCCCCCGATCCTGAGAGGAGGACGGAGGAGAAAGGATTGTGGCATGGCCATCCCTACTAGGGCATGATTTCTTGCTTTCTCTTTCTCTGTTTCTGTCTCTCTGGTGAGTGCATGTGCCCTCTAGCAAAACTCTCTCTTAAAAAAAAAAAAAAGAGTATTTGGCTAACCTCAGTTTAGTAGATATTTGGTAACCTTCATTAGGTTGTTATTTGCAAATACTAATTCAATTAATTAGTCATTCCTACTTAAATGATAGGATTTATTAGTTATGAAATAGCCTCCCTTAATTGCTTAATTTCTATCTGTACTGCTTTCTCTCTCCACTCACTTCCGACTTATCATCCCTTGTACTGATTAAAGGGATTTTTTGGTGTGTCTTTTTGTTTATTTCTTTGACATCATACATCTTAGCCTCTGGGGATGAACCTTAGTTTCTGGCATTGGTCACAGGTCCCTGACTGGTATGGTCTCAGTGCCTCCAGACACCCTCTGACCTGCCTCAGGTCCTTAAATGTAAAACTGAGTAACTATTGATTTCACAGTAGGTGCTCAGTAGTCTGACTTTGGTGCCTAGCCTTCGTGAGGGTTATTTTAATAATGATGATGTTGATAACAGCCAACATTTATTCAGCCGTCATATGTGCCAGGTACGAGGAGAAAAGCGCTTGATGTGAATTATCTCAGTGAAGCTTCATCATAATCCTTCGGGACAAGCATTCCTAGCCCCATTCATGGATGAGGGTACTGAATCTTAGTGTTACCCAAGAGATGCCACTGTTCCTTAGCAGGTTTGCATTTGGCTGCTCCCCTGTCCCTTCTCTTTTCTCAGTCCCAGCTAGCCACGCCATCACACCGCAGCACTGGAAGTCCTTGTGCGTCCTTCCAACTACAGTGACCTCGTCCTGAAAATCATTAGCCGTTGTCTGCTCTTCAGTGACGAGTGGCTGAGGAGGGAAGAATGGTTGGGAGTAAGGCCCAGTGGTGGTCCCAGTGACCCGCTTCCTTGGTCTGGAAGCCTCACTCATCCTGTGACCTACCGAGCACTGAATTAGTCATCTTTCAGCTACTGGGTTTTGTTTTCTTTGTTTTACGTACAAAACATCATGTCATGACTTTCCAACGACCCAGTAGATAAGCGTGACGATTCCTCAGCAGAACAGCTAGCCAGTGGTAGAACCAGGACAAAACCTGCACTTTTTGCCTGACCCATTTTATGTTCCCTTTACACGTTAACAATTTTTTTTTTAATTTTAAGTTTTTGCCGTAGGGGGTATGCACTCTCCAGAGAGAGAGAGTGAGCGGGAAAGTGGGAAATCACCTCCCGAGGGGTTTGGCCATACTGCAGTTCCTTCTCTTCCATTCTCTTCCTGGGATTTTGGGCATACAGGAACACATGCCCAGCATGATTTTCAGGCTGCCAGACCTGGAATTCCAACTGCATTAGGCTATTTGGAAGTCCAGTGTCTTAACAACTGTTCCATATGCTAACCCCATTGTTTTACATTAAAAAAATACATTTATTTATCTATCTACCTTATTTCTTGGGATTTTCAAGCCTCCCGGTCTGGGATATGAACCAGGTCAGCCATGTGGGAAACTACTGCCTTAATCGCCATGTCACCTGCTGGTCCTTCTTTTACATTTTTAAACGAGTTTATTAGCTGCAGTTAAGTGATGCTAGGAAATACCACATTCTTATAGTAAAATGTGCATTAATGTTGTGTGTGGAAATGTAGTATTTCTAAGGTATTAGCTTTTACCACCTCCTACATCTGATTGATCAATGCCTGATTGATCAATGTGCTTGCTCTTCCCAATAGCCTTCCTCAATTACAGTGAGTGAACCCAGGGGCAGAAATGAATCTGTGCCTCTTACTCTCATCAGGGAAAAGGGAACCTATGGAATGGTCACTGTGACTTTTGAGGTAAGTGTACTTTGAATTCATTTTAAAAGGTAACTCTTCAGAGTTACCAGATGGCTAGAATTAAGAAAATCAAAGTCCCTTTGTGTCGTAAGTATGATACTTAGTAAAAATAAAGGTAAATATTTTTGTTATCTGCTAAATCTCATGGTTAATAAAACAATGTTTTCCTTGCTGCATGCATACACTATGTTTATATAAAGCAATGTATCATTTTAGATAGGGGATAATAATTCACAAAATAGAATAATAATTTTTTAACTTTATTTATTATTATTATTTAATTTGCTATAGGGCATGTGCCTTCACTAGAGAGATAGAGAAATATGGAGAGAGAGAGAAAGAGAGAGAGATAGGGGAAGTGAGAAAGCAAGCTGCTACATTCAAGACTTGAACCTTGGTTGGCCGTGGGGAAGTCCAACACCCTCACCACCATGCCACCTGCCGGCCCCAATAATGTTAATTCTACAAAACAGCCTTCATGATAAATTTTCCAAGGATATAAATTTACAAAATACCCACAAATTACTTAGGCTTCTGTGAAATTATTTAAAATGTTGTCTTCTGCCATTATTTTCGGCATACTTACTGGGTGCTGTGAACAGCAGTTACACTGCCTCTTGGTGACCCACTGTTTTGCTACAGGATGTAGCATGAATCAGAGAGGCTGTGGGTATGTGCCCTTCCCAGGCGCTAGGCATAACCACGCCATTTCACTGCGTGCTGCCGCATGTCTACCATCGTGTCATCACATTGCTGTTTGATTTTCTATCTTAATAATTGTAATATTGGGACCAGCCTATGGTGTAGCAGTTATATCACTGGACTCCCATATGGCAGACTGCAGTTTGAGTCCTGGACCTGGTGGCTTGAAACTCATGATGAGCACATGTGCGTGCATGCCCAGGATCCCAGAAGGAGAATGGAGTGGCCATCCTCTCTGTGGTATAGACACCCTCCCTGGGGGGTTGATTTCTCCCTGTCTTTGTCTCTCTCTCTCTCTCTCTCTCTGGCAAGCACATGTGCCCTAAGGCAAAAGCCTCTAAAAAATTATTGTAATATCAAGAAAATGGATACTTGAGTTTATGTAACATAAATCTACTTAGGTATAGAAGAGTTTTGCTCATGCTCGTAGGTCTCTATATCAGAAGGTGGGTATGTAAATTACATAGTGACAAAATAGCATAAGGCAATAATGCATGAAAAACATAGAAAACACTAACTCGTAGTCTGGCAAATTCTGGACAGGAAGCCTTAGCAGTTTTTTTATGAACTTAGGACTACATATTTAGTTAATAAATTTTGAAAACATTTCTGATAACAAATATGGGGAAAATTACAAAATAATTGGCTATAGAAAGGATAAGGAATCCACATTATAGGGTTTTCAACTTGTCTTCGAATGTCTAAAGCTATTTCATTGGGTGTGTAGCCTTTTGTTTTGTTCAAATAATTCTAGGAAACATTTTTGTAGCACTTAATGTCATTGGCTGTTCTCAGTGCTTTACAGTGGTTGTTACTGCATATAAATACCCACAGTCCCCTAGCGCTCGGTCTCCTGCGTGCTCTTCTTAATTTTTCTTTATAATACTTATCCTTATCTGACACACCCATATTTATTTATCATTCATTCTTCCATTAAATGTAAGATCCACATGTAAGGGAGTTTTCTTTGTTCATTGTTTATATATATATATATTATATGGGACAGAGTGAGAGAGAGAGGAAAAGTGAGAAAGCAAGCCACCAGGTCCAGGACTCGAACCATGGTCGGTCATGTGGGAGTCCAGCACCCTTAACCACCACACCACCTGCCAGCCCTATTACTATATTCTAGTACCTAGAAGACGTTGGGCACTGAGTTCTCAATAATACTTTATATTTGTTTATTTTATGAAAGCTACTTTTAAAGATTTATTTAATTTTATTTGTTATTAGTATTTTAATTTGTCCAGAGAGAGACAGAGAAAGAGAGAAAGGGAAAGTGAGAAAGCAAGCCACCAGGTATGAGATTCAAACCACTGTTAGCCATGTGAGAGTTCAACACCATAACCACCATGCTACCTGCCAGCCCCAAAAGCTTTTAAAAAATTGCCTGAGGGCATTTGCACTTGCCAGAGAAGGAGAGAACGAGAGATAGAGAGAAGAAAGAGAGCCCCCAGTGAGGTGTGGTCACACTGCAATTCCTACTCCACTTATCCATCTTGTTATGATTCGGAGCACATGCATACATGCATGTGGTGTGTTCCTCAAGCCCGCAAGGCTGGGCTCAAACTGTGGTTGACCATGTGGGATCTGGCTCTCTTAACCAGTAGGCCATTGGGCTGACCCAATACTTTTTATTTATTTATTTTTTTAGAGAGAGATTTTTTTTGCTATAGGGCAATGTGTGCTTGCTGGAGGGACAGAGACAGAGAGACAGAAAGAGAAAAATCGCCCCCCCCCCCAAGGGCAATGGTCACACTGCAGTCCCTTCTCCATTCTCCTCTTGGGGTTTTGGGTATATGCCCACACACAAACCTGGTGTGAATTTTAAGCCACCGGGTTTAGGACTTGAACTGTATTTGACTACGTGGGAGTCCAGTAATATAACCATTATGCCATCTGACAGTCTCTGACAGTCTAGTATTTTTTAGAATGAGTGTTTTTATATTACATCTTCACATCTAGCCTGTGAAGTGGAAATTATACTCATTTCAAAGATGAATAAAATGCTACAGAGTTGTTAAATAATTTGCCCTAGGTCACACAGCTAATGGTGGAAATGGTGTTTGATTTTTTTACATAGGGAAACTTAATAATCTCGAATGTCCTTCTCCCATAAAGAAATATAGAGGTTTTTTTTTTTTTTTTTTTTTTTCCCCCCATATTAT
>NW_006160010.1:848010-868835 GCF_000334495.1 Tupaia belangeri chinensis
GAGTTCCTTCCTCCCTAAAGGAAAATAGATGTTTTTTTTTTTTTTTTTTTTTTTTTCCCCTCTAGTATAGTGGTTGGGAAAAATAGAGTCTTTAGAAACCATGTAGTTGAATGCAATTTTAGTCAAGATGTTTAGTTAGATTATATGCCTTGACTACTAAGTAGAAGGGCAGGCTTAACATACAGGTTAATATAATTATTGCAAAACATCTCTAAGCTTCACATTTTTGCACACTGACGTCATAATAATGCTTTCTCAACATTGTGAAATATTTTGTGTTTATTGATGCCACTGTGTGTTTTCTTGCAGGTAGAGGATGGGCCAAATCCCCCTGAAGAAGATTTGAGTCCAGTTAAAGGAAATATCACCTTTCCCCCTGGCAGAGCAACTGTCGTATATAATTTGACAGTACTTGATGATGAGGTAGGACAATGTTAAAGTCTGAACTGGGTCAAGGAATCTGCTTGTATTGCAGACATGCTAGAGAACTTTATGTCAAGTACTATTGAATAAATTGTGTTCAGTATTTGAAATTATCCTAGAACATAGTCTTAGGTAAAGTTAGTGAACTATGGCCAGTCATAGGTTAGCTCTAAATCCCTATCTGTTTTAAACTGTATCTTGTTATTATTTGTCTTAATCACATTGAGTTGTACATGTCCATACTGATGAATTGAGGTAAAAAGATGTATTTTTTTCACTTTCATTCATAAAATAGAGTTTATGGTGAATGAAAAGCTCAAATGGGGGCTGGCCCCGTAGGCAGTGGTGAAGCACTATCCAGGGGGAGCCAGATCCCACATGACCACCCACTGTTTGAAACTTGGCTGGTGGCTTGAAAAACATGCCATGCATATGTGCATGCTTGCCCAAGATCCTGACTTTGGGATGGATAGAGGAGAGAGAACTGTGACATGGCCATGCCCCACTCAGGGATGCTTCCCGTCTCTCTGCGAAGTACATGCACTATCTAGTAATTAAAAAAAAAAAAGAAATAAGGCCAGCAGGTGGCTTGCTGGTTAAGACATTGGATCTCACATGACTGACTATACAGTTTGAGTCCTGGACCCAGCAGTCCCAAATCCTGAGAGGAGAGTGGAGAAGAGGGGATTACGGTCTGGCCAGCAGTGACTTCTCACTTTCCCTCTCTCTCTCCTGTGAATCCACACGTCCTGTGGTAAAATCTAAAACAAAAAATAATAATGATAAATAAAATACATTACAAGAAAGAAAAGAAAAGGAAAAGAAAGGAAAAGAAAAAGCTTACACAGTGTAATGGAAATTAACTCCAGGGTTTCTGCGCAGCTGAAACAAAAAAAAGTCTCACTTCAACAGTGTCAGCATTTTCCTTAGTAGTGACTCATAGGTATGATGTGTGTTCAAGAAGTCTGGGGAGACTGCATAGTAAAAAAATTGCATGGATGTCAGTTTTTTTTTGGTCCCAAAATGAACTTGTACTTTAATTCTATTTTTCTGCAACATTTTCTTTTTAAGAGAGATTATTTGCTAGGGGGCATGTGTGCTCACCGAAGAGACAGAGAGAGATAGAAAGCAGGAAATCACCCGCTGAGGGGGATGGCCATGCTGCAATCTCTTCTCCATTCTCCTCTCAGGATATTGAGCATGCATACACACGTATCTGGCATGAGTTTTAAGCACCAGGTCCGGAACTCGAACCATGGTTCCCACCATGTGGGAATCAAGTGACCTAATCATTATGACATCTGCTGGTCCCTATTTGTATTTACTTTCTTTCTTTTTTGGTTTTTTGGTCCCTATTTTTTCACAACTTTTAAAATTCCCTTTATAGACTGTTCTCCAGAGTGGTATGATGTATACTTTGGAAATCATATGGCTAGTGTAATTTTTTTTTAAGAATATTTTGCTATAGGGTGTGCGTGCTCGCCAGACAGACAGAGAGAGACAGAGAGATAGAAAGCGAGAGATCACCCCCCCCCTTTTAGTCAAGATGTTTAGTTAGATTATATGCCTTGACTACTAAGTAGAAGGGCAGGCTTAACATACAGGTTAATATAATTATTGCAAAACATCTCTAAGCTTCACATTTTTGCACACTGACGTCATAATAATGCTTTCTCAACATTGTGAAATATTTTGTGTTTATTGATGCCACTGTGTGTTTTCTTGCAGGTAGAGGATGGGCCAAATCCCCCTGAAGAAGATTTGAGTCCAGTTAAAGGAAATATCACCTTTCCCCCTGGCAGAGCAACTGTCGTATATAATTTGACAGTACTTGATGATGAGGTAGGACAATGTTAAAGTCTGAACTGGGTCAAGGAATCTGCTTGTATTGCAGACATGCTAGAGAACTTTATGTCAAGTACTATTGAATAAATTGTGTTCAGTATTTGAAATTATCCTAGAACATAGTCTTAGGTAAAGTTAGTGAACTATGGCCAGTCATAGGTTAGCTCTAAATCCCTATCTGTTTTAAACTGTATCTTGTTATTATTTGTCTTAATCACATTGAGTTGTACATGTCCATACTGATGAATTGAGGTAAAAAGATGTATTTTTTTCACTTTCATTCATAAAATAGAGTTTATGGTGAATGAAAAGCTCAAATGGGGGCTGGCCCCGTAGGCAGTGGTGAAGCACTATCCAGGGGGAGCCAGATCCCACATGACCACCCACTGTTTGAAACTTGGCTGGTGGCTTGAAAAACATGCCATGCATATGTGCATGCTTGCCCAAGATCCTGACTTTGGGATGGATAGAGGAGAGAGAACTGTGACATGGCCATGCCCCACTCAGGGATGCTTCCCGTCTCTCTGCGAAGTACATGCACTATCTAGTAATTAAAAAAAAAAAAGAAATAAGGCCAGCAGGTGGCTTGCTGGTTAAGACATTGGATCTCACATGACTGACTATACAGTTTGAGTCCTGGACCCAGCAGTCCCAAATCCTGAGAGGAGAGTGGAGAAGAGGGGATTACGGTCTGGCCAGCAGTGACTTCTCACTTTCCCTCTCTCTCTCCTGTGAATCCACACGTCCTGTGGTAAAATCTAAAACAAAAAATAATAATGATAAATAAAATACATTACAAGAAAGAAAAGAAAAGGAAAAGAAAGGAAAAGAAAAAGCTTACACAGTGTAATGGAAATTAACTCCAGGGTTTCTGCGCAGCTGAAACAAAAAAAAGTCTCACTTCAACAGTGTCAGCATTTTCCTTAGTAGTGACTCATAGGTATGATGTGTGTTCAAGAAGTCTGGGGAGACTGCATAGTAAAAAAATTGCATGGATGTCAGTTTTTTTTTGGTCCCAAAATGAACTTGTACTTTAATTCTATTTTTCTGCAACATTTTCTTTTTAAGAGAGATTATTTGCTAGGGGGCATGTGTGCTCACCGAAGAGACAGAGAGAGATAGAAAGCAGGAAATCACCCGCTGAGGGGGATGGCCATGCTGCAA
This sequence comes from Tupaia belangeri chinensis, assembly GCF_000334495.1. Classification (NCBI taxonomy): domain Eukaryota; kingdom Metazoa; phylum Chordata; class Mammalia; order Scandentia; family Tupaiidae; genus Tupaia; species Tupaia belangeri. The sequence goes on from NW_006160010.1 coordinate 851,443, forward strand.
TCTCTTCTCCATTCTCCTCTCAGGATATTGAGCATGCATACACACGTATCTGGCATGAGTTTTAAGCACCAGGTCCGGAACTCGAACCATGGTTCCCACCATGTGGGAATCAAGTGACCTAATCATTATGACATCTGCTGGTCCCTATTTGTATTTACTTTCTTTCTTTTTTGGTTTTTTGGTCCCTATTTTTTCACAACTTTTAAAATTCCCTTTATAGACTGTTCTCCAGAGTGGTATGATGTATACTTTGGAAATCATATGGCTAGTGTAATTTTTTTTTAAGAATATTTTGCTATAGGGTGTGCGTGCTCGCCAGACAGACAGAGAGAGACAGAGAGATAGAAAGCGAGAGATCCCCCCCCCCCCAGGGGGGGATGGCCACACCGCAATCCCTTCTCCTCCATTCTCCTCTTGGGATCTTGGGCAAGCATGCACACACGCCTGGCATGAGTTTAAGCCACCGGGTCCAGGATGGGAACCGCGGTCGACTACATGGGAGTCCAGTGACATAGCCATTACGCTAACTGCTGGTCCCTGGCTAGTGTAATATTTAACTCCTAAATTAGGAACAATTTAGGAAGAGGCAAGAATAATTGATACAGTTGAGAACTAATAGTTTTGATAAAGTGCTTAATATACTTTCCAGATTGTTAGGTATTAGACTTTCAATGCTGATTCTAACTCTGCCAACCTGATAAAACTGATAAGAATTTATGCCTTTTTTTTTTTTTTTTGGAGAGGTTTTCGCTATAGGGCGCGTGCACTCACCAGACAGAGAGAGGCATAGAGACAGAAAGCGAGAAATCCCCCCCCAGGGGGGATGGTCACGCCGAAATCCCTTCTCCTCCATTCTCCTCTCGGGATCTTGGGCATGCACGCACACGCGCCCGGCGTGAGTTTTTAAGCCACCGGGTCTGGGACGCGAACCACAGTTGACTACGTGGGTGTCCAGCGACATAGCCATTACACTAACTGCTGGTCCCCCCATTTTTACTTTATATCCTTAGAGTTATTTGAAGACTGACCAAGGTTGAAAAGACATTATGTCTGTACTTCATTACCTGTTCATACCATTGCTTTATTAATTCTTCCTTCCCTATCCAAAATACATAATTAACTTTCGGAAGATAGTTTAATAAATGGAGACTGAAAAAGACTTCTTATTTATTCCCTTCAGTTTTTTCTTTAGGTTTTTGACATAGGACTTGTGTGCTCACAGGAGAGAGAGAGAGAGAAGGAAACTAAGAAATCACCCCCCAACTCCCTAGGGGGGATGGCCACACTGCAGTGCCTTCTTCATTCTCCTCTTGGGATTTTGGGCACACATGCACGTGTGTCTGGTGTGATTTTCAAGTCAGTGGATACAGAACTCAAATTGTGATTGGCCATGTAGGAATCCAGCGCCTTAACCACCATGCTAAGCACTGCTGGCCCAAGTTAAAGATTTTAAAATTTTTTTAGAGAGAGCAGGTCGTCTGGCTTCTGAGCGGCTACTCTATATTCCCAAGCAACAAAAGAGAGAATTAAAAATGGGTGATGTTGAGAAAGGCAAGAAGATTTTTGATCAGAAGCGTGCACAGTGCCACACCGTGGAAAAGGCAGGCAAGCACAAGACTGGCCCAAATCTCCATGGTCTATTTGGGTGGAAGACAGGTCAGGCCCTTGGGTTCTCTTACACAGATGCCAACAAGAACAAAGGCATCCCTTGGGGAGAGGATACACTGATGGAGGATTTGGAGAATCCCAAGAAGTACATCCCTGGGACAAAAATGATCTTTGCTGGCATTAGAAAGAAGTCCGAAGGAGCAGACTTGATAACTTATCTTTTAAAAGCTACTAATGAGTAAGAGGTGGCCACTGCCTTATTCATGACAAAACAGAAATGTCTCACCTTTTTTTTATGCGTACTGTATTTTAATTGATGTCCTACACCAGAACTCAGACCATGAATGGCTGACAGGATATTTTTATTGGACAATCCTGATTTAAGTAAGATTGACTTGTGGTTAAATCAGTATTATTGGTTTTTTTAAAAAAATTCTGATTGTAATTTCAGTTTAGTAAGTGTTATCACTATTTGCCCTTTCTAAAGATATAACTGGTAATTCATTAGTGATGCTCATCTTTCTGCAAAGATGGTGAATGCCATCTCAAAGCCTACTGGAGATTGGTTTTATTTAGGCCTATATGTAACTTGTTATATGAATATGTAAATGCTGGAGAAATCCCTTCACTTCTCAAAACTAAGTAGAATTAGGTGTGTTTTAATTTGTGTTTATTAACCTGTTATGGCAAAGACTGAAGATAAGGTACTAATGTCTACTTTATTTGGTCATAACTCTACCAATTTAATTAGAATTCCCCATATCCAAAACATTGCCTTTTACTTATTGAACGACATTTTAGCGTGGTTTATGTATACTATCAAGTAAAGAATATGTAACACTTCTAAAAAAAAGATTTAACATTTTTTATTTTTAATTGTATTGAAACAGAAATATCGTTACTTTTCACACTTTGGTATTTTTCCAGATATTTTGACTGCTCATGTTTTCCTACTGTTTATATTCCTTTCACAGATACCAGAAAATGATGAAATATTTTTGATTCAACTAAAAAATGTAGAAGGAGGGGCTGAGATCAACACTTCTAGAAATTCCATTGAAGTCATCATTAAAAAAAATGATAGTCCTGTGAGATTCGTTCAGAGTGTTTATTTGGTTCCAGAGGAAGACCATATACTTCTAATTCCAGTGGTTCGTGGAAAGGACCACAATGGAAATCCGATTGGATCAGATGAATATGAAGTTTCCATTGGTTATGCTGTTATCACTGGGAACTCAACAGCGCATGCCCAGCAAAACGTAGACTTCATTGATCTCCAGCCAAATGCAACTATTGTTTTTCCACCTTTTATTCATGAATCTCACCTGAAATTTCAAATAGTTGATGACACCATACCAGAGATTGCAGAATCATTTCACATTATGTTACTGAAAGATACCTTACAGGGAGATGCCGTACTGACTGCACCTGCTACTGTGCAAGTCACCATTAAGCCAAATGACAAACCTTATGGGGTCCTCTCATTCAATAGTATCTTGTTTGAAAGGACAGTTATCATCGATGAAGATACAGTATCGAGGTATGATTTATTTGAAATGTGTTGCCAGAATTACTTCTTTGTTGTTGTTGAGGTTTTTGCCTTAGGGCAGTGCCTTAGGGAGAGAGAGACAGAGACAGTGAGAAGGAAAGGGAGAAATCACCGCCCCAAGAAGGACGGCCATGCTGCAAGCCCTTCTCCATTCTCCTCCCAGGATCCTGGGCACACCTGCACATGATTCTCAAGCCACAAAGTCCAGAACTCAAACTGTGGTCTGCCATGTGGGAGTCCAGCAATGGTACAACCGCTATGCCATCTGCTGGTCCCTAGAATCACTTTAATAAATTATTACAAGATTTAGTTTTTGTGATGCTAGGCTCAACACTGCACTGTTTAAAAGTGTGTGTCATTTTCTCTACCAGGGATTCACTTATTTTTTAAGCTTTTTGTTTTGTGATTTAATTATGCACATGAATATATTATGATGGTTTTCTAGGACACATTGCATATTTACTCCTTCATATCAAAATCGATTATTTTTTGTAATGTGGATTTTGCTTTTACCCATGTCTGATGGCCATCTTGACATAGGGAAACCTATCTGTGGGAAATAAAATGTGTTCTGTGACAATATGTCTTTCTTTTTGAAAATTCCAGATTTGAAGAAATTACCGTGGTTAGAAATGGCGGCACCCACGGGAATGTTTCTGTGAACTGGGTGCTGACCCGAAACAGCAGTGATCCCTCACCAGTAACAGCAGATATCAGACCAAGTTCTGGAGTTCTCCATTTTGCCCAAGGGCAGATGCTGACATCAATTCCTCTGACCGTTGTTAATGATGATCTTCCAGAAGAGGCAGAAGCTTATCTGCTTCAAATTCTACCTCATACGATTCGAGGAGGTGCAGAAGTGAGCGAACCTGCAGAGGTGGGTCTCTTGCTATGCTTCATTCTTTTTTTTTTTCTTTTTTTGAAGAGTTTTTTGCTATAGGGCACATGCGCTTGCCAGACAGACAGAGAGAAACAGAGAGACAGAAAGCAGGAAATCACCCCCCAGGGTGGATGGCCACACCACAATCCCTTCTCCTCCATTCTCCTCTCGGGATCCTGGGCACGCAGGCACACGTGCCCGGCGTGAGTTTAAGCCACCGGGTCCGAGACTCGAACCGTGGTCGACTACGTGGGAGTCCAGCGACATAGCCACTACACTAACTGCTGGTCCCAGCTATGCTTCATTCTTGTGGTTGTTTCTGTGCTATAGAGGAGTTGAAGAATTGGATCATACTAATCAATTAATTCATGCTTAGTTTGATGGGACAGGAGGATCACTGCTTTGGAAATGGTTACTCTTCTTGCTTAATATTGTCCCTTCTGCAAATAAACATTTTTCTCTAAAAAAATTCTGCAAACTATGATTTAGGGAAGTGTTCGAATCTGATTTCGTTTCAGCCTTAATTACATATAAGAAGTGATCAGTTTTAGACATGATACGTATTGGGTTGTCGGAAAAGTCAGGATGCATTTTTGCATAGGAAAATGAAAATGCATCCTGACTTTTCTGACAACCTAATAAATACATATTAAACATCAAAATAGCTCAGAAAATATAGAGCTTGATACTTAGGTGTGAGAGTACTGTACTTTAATGTTTTATTTTTTTCTGCAGCTTTTGTTTTACATTCAGGATAGTGATGATGTTTATGGCCTAATAACATTTTTTCCTATGGAAAACCAGAAGATTGAAAGCAGCCCAGGTGAACGATATTTATCCTTGAGTTTTACAAGACTAGGAGGAACAAAAGGAGATGTGAGGGTGCTTTACTCTGCACTTTATGTTCCTGCTGGAACTTTGGATCCCTTACGAGCAAAAGATGGCATCTTAAATGTATCCAGGGCAAATACTCTCCTTTTTCCGGAACGAAAAACTCTCATCACTACAAAATTACCAATAAGAAATGATGCATTTCTTCAAAATGGAGCTCACTTTCTAGTACAGGTACTTGAATGATTAAAATCATCTCAGTTTTGGTTAAACCACAAGTGTACTGGATCTGTGTGAGACAGTTAACTATTGTTTTGTCCTTGTTATTTTGCCTTTATTTATATTTTTAATTCTACTATTTGTTATTAAAAGCTATCAAGGCAGTCCTAAGAGAGATTATGCTTGCTGCTATGGTAGGGATGAATTTGATAAAGGTTTTACTAAAGTTAACATTTTAGTTGGGTGATATTAAAATGACATCAGACATAATATGCAAGTCAGACTGCAACGGATGATAAAATGATAACTTACAAGCACTTATGAGAGAGGATGAGGGAGAGAGAGAGAGAGAGATCGAGAGATCCTTTTGAGTTGATTTGGGGAAATGTGACAGGAATGGCATCTGTGGAATAAAATTTGTTTTTCCCAGTGACTTTCAGAGAAAAGACATTCCAAAAATAAAAAAGTAAGATAAGTAAAACTTTGTAAACATTTAAAATAATATACTCAAAATCTGTTCCTTTGTCTGTGAACCATAGATAGGAAACACTGTACTTTTAACTATGTGATAATAATAATAATAATAATTAAGGGCCTTATCACATAGCTTTGTATCTTACCTCTTTTATTTCTTGATGCCTATTAATGAAAACATATTTTCATTGTTAAAGTTTATAATAGTTGTGCACAAGAACTATTGTTATTGGGGATCAGCAGATGGCAAAATGTTATGTTGCTGGACATCCATGAAGTTGACCATGGTTCTAGTCCCAGACTTGGCAGCTCAAAACTCATGCCAGACACATGTGTGTGCCCAAAACCCGAGAGGAGAATGGAGGAAAAGGGATTGTGGCATGGCCCTTCTCCTGGGGAGTGATTTCTCGCTTTCTCTCTGTCTCTCTGGAAAGTGCACACTCCCTATAGCAAAAATCCCTCTCTCAAGAAAAACAAAACAAATGTTATATTTTTCCTGTGTTAAATATTAGATGATTCTGAAAATTAGAAAGTGATAAAAGGTACTTATCAAGTTTTGAGTCATAAATATATCATCATGTCTAATGAATAGATTGATAAAGAAGAATTAAACTCTTATATCAATACATTTTGCCAACTAGAATATCAAATGGAATGTCATATTCTATTAATTTCTTTGAATCATGCCACATTTACATTTTTTATAATTTTGCCTAGACTTTGTTTTATGATTTATTGTCTCTGGAGTTCTAATTACCTTGCCCTGCTTCTTTGAAGGTGCCCTCACTAGAGAGAGAGACAATGAGAGGGAAAGTGAGAAATCACCTCCCAGAGAGGATGGCCATACCACAGTCCCTTCTCCATTCTCCTCTTAGAATCTTGGGCATGCACACACACGTGCCCAGCGTGAGTTTCAAGCCACTGGGTCTGGGACTTGATCAGTGCTGGCTATGTGGGAGTCCAGCGCTTTAACCACTGTACCACCTGCTGGTCTCCTATTCGGCCTCTTTCTACAAGCCGTTTTCTTTATATTATGGAGATCTTCCAGCTGACTCAGCACATACATTAGAAGTCGGGGTAGCTGTACTGATTGCTTTCTGTTCCTGTTTCACACCTGCTTTCAGGAACGGTTTTCACTGAACTGAATTTTCTTGATCTCTTGTCTTTCCCTTCTTGGATTATATTTTAGTTTTGTTGTAGCGTGTCTGTCCTCAAACAAATGTACAGAAAACATATATGCAAGGTAAACTTTTGAGTCTTTAAGCAGCTGAACGTGAAATTTCATGCTCACATTGATAAAATAATTTCTTCTTAAGCACTGGAAAGTATTGTCTTAGGTTCTAGAGTCGATGAGAAATTTTTTTTTTTTTTTGGAGGGGTTTTTTTTTTGCTTTAGGGCCCGTGCGCTCGCCCGACGAGAAACAGAGAGACAGAAAGCGAGAAATCACCCCTCAGGGGGATGGTTACGTTGCAATCCCTTCTCTTCCATTCTCCTCTCGGGATCTTGGGCACGCACGCACACGCACCCGGTGTGAGTTTAAGCCACCAGGTCCAGGACGTGAACCACGATCGACTACGTGGGAGTCCAGTGACATAGCCATTACGCTAACTGCTGGTTCCCATTGATGAGAAATTTAAAAGGAAGGGAATGATTTATCTTTCAAGTAACTTGCTTAGTCTCCTCTATATTAAGCTTTTAATCTTTTGAAACTATCTAATATTTTGGGCTAGTTGCGTGGTCTAGTAGTTAAGGAGCGAGATCCTGCATGACCGACTGTGGCTTGAGTATTAGCCCTTGAGACTTGAAAAGCATACCATACATGGGTGTGTGTGCCCAAAATTCTGATGGGATAAAGAAATGAAGGAGAGGGACCAGCAGTTAGCGTAATGGCTATGTCACTGGACTCCCATGTAGACGAGCGCTGTTCGTGTCCCGGACCCGGTGGCTTAAAACTCAGGCTGGGCGCATGTGCGTGTGTGCCCAAGATCCTAAGAGGAGAACGGAGGAGAAGGGATTGCGGCGTGGCCATCCCCCCGGGGGGTGATTTTTCATTTTCTGTCTCTGTCTCTGTCTAGCTGGTGAGCGCATGCGCCCTATAGCAAAGACCTCTTCAAAAAAAGAAATGAAGGAGAAATTTCAGTATGACCATGCCCCATTAGAAGGTACTTTCTCCCTCTCCCTGTCTCTGTCTCTCTCTGACTAGTACACATGCCCTCTGGCTTATAACCCCTCTCCCCCCAAAATATGTAATATTTCTATCAATATAGCTTCAGAGAATTTTTGTAAACAGATCCTTATTTATTATTTGTTATTTTTTATTTTTTTGAGAGATTTGTGCTATAGAGTGCATGTGCTCACCAGAAAGACACAGAGATTTTGAAAGCAAGAAATCACCCCCCAGGGGGAATGGCCATGCTGCAATCCCTTGTCCTCCATTCTCCTCTGGGAATCTTGGGCATGCATGCACATGCACCTGGTGTGAGTTTAAGCCACCAGGTCCGGGACTCGAATTGCGGTCAACTACATGGGAGTCCAGCAACATAGCCATTACGCCAAGTACTGGTCCCAACAAATCCTTATTAAGACACTTATGTGGGTCAGATATCATCCTAGCTATTTTACTTCAGCATTCTATTTGAAGCAACAGAATTTGTTTATTTATTATTTAATTTTTTTTCCAGACTTTTGCCATAGAGAGAGAGAGAGAGAGACACATGCAGAGAGAAGGAGAAAGTGAGAAATCATTCCCTAGGGAGGGATGGCCACACTGCATTCTCTTCCCCTTCATTCCCTTCTCAGGATTTTGGGCATGCACACACACATATGCTGTGTAATTTTCAAGCCACCAGATCTGAGATTTGAACCATGGTTGATCATGTGAGAGTCTAGCACCTTAACTACTACACCACCTGCTGATCCCTGAAGTTTTTTATTGGAGAGGTTTTTGCTATAGGGTGCGTGTGCTTGCCAGAAAGACAGAGAAGGACAGAGAGACAGGAAGGGAGAAATCACCCCTCATGGAGGATGGCCACGCTGCAATCCCTTCTCCTCTATTCTCCTCTCACACACGCACCCAGTGTGAGTTTTAGCCACCAGGTCTGGGACTCAAACCGCAGTCGACTACATGGGAGTCCAGTGACATAGCCATTATGCCAACTGCTTGTCCCCCAGAAGTTATTTCTGATGACACTTGAAAACTAAGAAAAAACTTGAAGAAGGACATCATACCTGATTTTTAGTAAGCCTAGGTTAGAAAGTTGTTTGCACCACTTATTCCAGACTTAATTCTTATATATCCCTCTATTCAGTTAAAGCACACACACACACACACACACACACACACACACACACACTATGATTGTAACAATGCACACAGTTACTTTTAGACTTGTTAGAAAAAGAAAAGGCATTATCAGTCACTGACAATTCTTTGAGGTATGGTACCAAACAGGTGTAGTCTCTGGAAGGCTGGTGGAATAAGACTGTAGTTTCTATTGTACATAATGGATGAGCAGCTCAAGAATGGGAGCATCATGGAAAGTTGAATGAAACTGAAGACAGGAGAATCTGAGATATGAACTCCTCATTCTTTAGTAACTCTCTTCACTAGACCCATTAATGTGAGATATTGGGTTGTTGGAAAAGTCATGATATGTTTTTTTTTTTCCAATTCAAAAATGCGTCATGATTTTCCAATAACCCAATACATCTTTTAGCAGGCATGCGGCTACTCATGTGCGGTCCTAGTTGCAAATGATCTGAAAGCAAAGGATGATTCTTTTTGAATTAATGGGGCATTTGATTTAGCAGGTGCTTCAGGAACCCAGACAAAAGGGTTACATATTATACTGGGAAATGAATCATGTAAAATTAGCATTTTAAAAAGATTTGCTATAAGGCATGTGCATTCGTTGGAGAGAGGCAGAGAAAGGAGAAATCACCTGCTCAGGGGGATGACCAAGCCCCAGTCCCTTCTCCATTCTCCTTGGGACTTTGGGCATGCACATGCACACACACGCATTCACACAATCCCTTTGTGTTTTTCAAGCCACAGGGTCTGGGACTTGAACCATGCAGTCAGCTATGTGGGACCCAGGTGTCTTAACCATGCAATAAAAGGACTTATTTTCTTCTTTTCTATTTAGATAGTTTTGAGTACAACTATATTGAGTTTCTTTCTTTGATGGTTTAAGTAGTAGTATTAGCTTATCTCTTTGTGAATTTACTGTGGTTTGTGTGATAGTTATGTGATAGCCAGTAATAATGATTTGAGATTTGAAGGAGAGATCCACAGATTATTAAGGAGAGTGCATGAAATTATAGAACGAAGGATTTAAGAAGGATTCTGGGTAATTATAGTAACTGAGGAACAGAAAGAGCTCAAGAAGCCAGTGCAGGGATTGGGAAGGAATGGTGAATGAGAGAGGAAGAAAATGAAGTTGACATTTCTTGGTGGCATTTACCTCTGTTTACTTTGTTGTCCTATGCTATTAGGGCTTTTTGTCCTAATTTAAAATTTTCTGTGCTATCGATTTTTTCCTGTTTTTGTTTCTTTATTATAGTTGGAGACTGTGGAGTTGGTGAACATAATTCCCCTAATTCCACCTGTAAGTCCTAGATTTGGGAAAATCCGAAATATTTCTTTACTCGTAACTCCAGCCATTGCAAATGGAGAAATTGGCTTTATTAGCAATCTTCCAATCATTTTGCATGAACCAGAAGATTCTGCTACTGAAGTGGTGAGTTGTTTCTTACTGATGGGGCCTAGTGAGTTTGAAGTAATACATAAACACAGGGAGTTGTTAGCATACTGCGTTAGCAGATCTTAAAAAAATTTTACCTTTTACACTAAGCGTTCAGTGTGTAATTGGATATAATTGATGAGAGTGGGATTTTTCCCATCATCTCTTGCTATATTCAATAGAATAAAGGTAGAATTGCTTACCCTGAGACCAGGATGTTTTTATGTGACTGCATTTAGGTAGTGCTAAGACATTTGACACAGTGATAGCCGAATGGAAATCTTTTATTTATTTATTTATTTTATATGGCCAAGTCACAGTACCATGGGTGTCCTGTTTTACCCCATCTTGGCACTCATAGGCTTGTCTTGGGTAGGACCGAGTGACTGCCTTGGACCCTGTGCTTGATGGTGGAGGTGGTGGTGGTCAAGTTATAGAATGCTGAATCCTAGAAACTTTTTATTATATACATATATGTACATATTTGCATACACACTCACACATAAAGAAATTAAAGCATATTCATATAAATAGCTTCCTCCTCCCCATACCCCCTGGTTGAATTTTTCCCAAGCTTGTGTCTATCCAGGGAAGGCTTTTTCAGCCTTACCATTCTGTCTGAGCCACGGCCTATCTCTGAGTCCAAGTTCTTTACTTTTACATTTGATTTAAATTGGGTTGGGGTTTAGATCTAGAATGAAGATAGCTGTTGTTATCAAAGGCTCATGTCAGAATATGGTGACTGCAGTTTCCTTTTGTTTATAAGATTCTGTATGTGGGTAGAGAAGTTTTTTTTAAACATTTGCACATACTTGTTTATTTTTTTAATTTTGTATAGAACAAAAATTACAGAGGTTTTTTTTTTTCAGGTAGTGTGGTGGTTAAGATGCTGGACTCAAACATGATTGACCATAGTTTGAGTCCTGGACATGGTGATTTGCTTTTTCACTTTTCTCTTTCTCTCTCTGTCTCTCTGGTGAGTCTACATGCCCTATAGCAAATAAAAAAAAACCCAGATAAATAAAATTTAAAAAGCAGTTTTTTTCCCAACAGAGAAATTGACTGCCTTTTGTCTATTAAAAGTTTCTTCCCTTTGCCCCTCCCACCCACACTCTACCATCAACTCTTCTCTCTCAGTCTCTGGTATCTACACTTATCCTCTCTACTACCATATTTTCAGATCTTTCAATTTCTGCCATAAAGTACAGACATTTGGTACATATTGAGTGGAGATATACAGTGTGTATCTTTCAAATTCTGGCTCACTTCACTTAACATTAATTCTGTATTCTGCTGATTTGAATCAAATGATGTCTCATTGTCTCTTATGGCTAATTAATATTCCATAGTATATGTGTGCCACAGTTTTTCCACCCACTCATGAGGTTTTGAAGAGAAGCTTCATTTTAGATGGTTTTTGATTTTTCATATTTTTCTTAATGCACTGTTTCTTTCTAAAAGCTAGAGAGTACTTACTTTGTTCTTAAAGATGGAATTGTTTTTACTTGTTTATCTTACAGTGCTGCACATTTATCATTTTATATTTTTCCCTGGAGGGAAATTAGCTTTTAGGAGAAATTATGGGCTCCATGGACTTGCATTCTTCCTTGTTTGGGAAACAGCAGAAAAAGTAGGAATTTCCCTTCGTTCTCTTTGTTCATGTCCAGCCACTATGCGTTTTGTCAGGGTGATTTAGGGCACAGCCCCCTGTTACTTTTTTGTCTTCCTTAAGCATCTGAGTTTCTTCTGTCATCTTGAGTTATGAGCATTGCTAGCTAAAGTAGCAAATGGTTACTGGTAAAAATATCTTTACCCCCCGCCTCCCATGTTTTTGCCTTAGGGAGCATGTGCTCACAGGAGACAGGCAGAGAAGGAAAATAAGAAATCACTCCACAAGAGGGATGGTCCCACCACAACTCCTTCTTCAGTTTTGTCTTGGGATTTTGGACACACATGCACACGTGCCTAGTGTGATTCTCAAGCCTCCAGGTCCAGTACTGAAACCGCAGTTGACCACGTGGGAATCCAGTGCCTTAACCACCATGCCACCTGCTAGCCCTAGTAACTTTTTAATTTTTTTTTTTTCAAGATGGGGTATGTTAAAGGGCAAAGAAAAAAAAAAAAAACCCAAGATACCTCTTTTAGGAGTATAAGAAGAATAGCATATCTACCTTTAGATATTCGTTTATATTCTTTATTTGAAAAAATTTTATCATGATCTCTAGTGATCTTTTTTGGTATATATTTAAAATGTACTGTGCTTGAGTTAAACTACTGAATCCAATTTTTTCGGAGTTATTATAGCAGCTTTCATGTATTTAACTTTTGCTATAGAGAGGGGCTGTTCTAGAGACTTCACTTAGAGGATCTCTAATCCTCACCACAAACTTGCAAACTATGGAATCACTGGGATAGAGAGGTTAAGTCATGTGCCCAAGGTAATCCAGAGTCATGATAGGAGTTTCTGACGGTGTTTCTGTGTGCTTACTGTGTTGGTTAGAGACACTTTGTTTTACCCCTATCACTTTAGGATGCTCTTGTACATAACATATCATCTCCAGTTTTTTTTTTTTTTTTCTTTTTAAGAGAGGTTTTTTTTTGCTTTAGAGTGTGTGCAGTCGCCAGAGAGAGAGAAACAGAAAGAGAGGGACCAGCAGTTAGCATTATGGCTATGTCGCTGGACTCCCATGTAGTCGGCCGCGGTTTGCATCCCGGACCCGGTGGCTTAAAACTCACGCTGGGTGCTTGTGTGTGCTTGCCCAAGATCCCGAGAGGAGAACGGAGGAGAAGGGATTGCGGCGTGGCCATCCCCCCCGGGGGGTGACTTCTCACTTTCTGTTTCTCTGTCTGTCTCTGTCAGTCTGGCGAGCACACGCGCCCTATAGCAAAAAAAACCTTAAAAAAAAAAAAAAAAAAAAAAAAAAAAGAAAGAGAGAAATCACCCTCTGGGTGGGGGAAGACCACATAGTAGTCCCTTCACCTCCATTCTCCTCTTGGGATTTTGGGCACACACACACACCTGGCATGAGTGTAAGCCACTGGTTCTGGGACTCAAACTGCTGTCGACAGTGTGGGAATTCATCGAATATCCAGTATGACTATGAAACTTTATTTTCAGTTTATGTTGTGATATTAATTATTTTTCAGAGAACCTCTGATAGAAATTTTGATTTTTAGCAAGCTTTTTAAATGTTTTTCTTTTTTTTTTTTTTGGTTCTTATAATACTTGTTTTCTGGGGCCAGCAGGTGGCGTGGTGGCTAAGGTATTGGACTCCCACATGCCCAACTTCAAGTCCTGGACCTGGTGGCTTGTTTTTTTTTTTTTTTTTTTTTTTTTTTTTTTCTTTCGAGAGGTTTCTTATTGGGCGCGTGTGCTTGCCAGAAAGACAGAGAGAGACAGAGAGAAAGAAAGCGAGAAATAGCCATTATGCTAACTGCTGGTTCCCCTGGTGACTTGTTTTCTCACTTTCTCTTTCTCTCTCTATCTCTGGTGAGCATGCATGTCCTATAGCAAATTTAAAAGTAATAACAATGCTAAATAAAATTAAAATACATAATTCTTAGAAACGACTCGTCTTTTTAGTAAGACACATCCCAGGTTAGATGTATATTTGGGAGGGGGATAATTTTGTTGATAACTTGGATTAGCAACAATTACTACATTACTTTTATCTAAAGTTATTTTATGCTTAGGGAGAAGGCTTGCTCAATTATGTCTCTTGTGCCATTTAATAGTTCAGTTTCTCTGTATATTGGGTCATTGGAAAAGTCATGATGCATCTTTGCATAGAAAAGCAAAATATGTCATGACGTTTCCGACAACCCAGTAGAATACATATCTTCACATAGCTTGTGCATTCACGAACTGCAACACTTATGTAATTTGTTAGCATATATTTTAGAAGTAATTGTTCTGTTTTTTCTTTTCCTTAGGTATGTATTCCCTTACATCGGGATGGAACTGATGGCCAGGCCACCGTCTATTGGAGTTTGAAGCCTTCTGGCTTTAATTCAAAAGCAGTGACCCTGGACGATATAGGTCCCTTCAATGGCTCCGTTTTGTTTTTATCTGGGCAAAGTGACACAACAATCAACATTACTGTCAAAGGTGATGACATACCGGAAATGAATGAAACCATAACGCTTTCTCTAGACAGGTAATAACCCACTTAGGCAATGTTCAGTGTTCAACTGCATTCTATGTTTGAGGTCACTCAAATAATTTTGATTTTGATTTTCTTTTCTTCATATAAAGTAAAAAAAAAAATCTTCTGTTATTTGTTATGGCTTCTGGCTAGATTGAATGTTTCTTCGCCTTCCAGTGAATTTCCTCCGCTGTCATTGTGAGGCAGCGTCACACACAGCCTGTCTGCGAGGTACCCTAAATCTGAAGCAGCTGTTGTCATTTCTTGCTCCACATCATGTGCCACTTAATGATGGCAGTGCATTCTGGGAAATGTGTCAGAGGGTGATTTCGTAGTTGTACAACATCACATCTACATTTGACAAACCCTGATGTGTGTCCTGCTGTACACCTAGGCTATGATAGAGCTTTTAAACTCTTTATGAGACGGCCATGTCTGTGGTTCATTGGCTGAAATGTTGTTATGCTGTGTAAATGGTATTGTGAAAAATGGGCAGCAACAGGTTAACGTGTTAGGCTAAGTAAAGTGTCTGCTGGCTTTGTTTTCTTTTTTAAAAAAAAAACATTTATTTTATTTATTATTATTATTTAAATATGCTATACGGTACGTGTACTCACAATAAAGAGAGAGTGAGAGAGAGAAAGGGAAAGTAAGAAAGCAAGCTGCCAGGTCTGGGACTCGAGCTGTGTTCGGCCATGTGTAAAAAAAACATTTATTTTATTTATTATTATTATTTAAATATGCTATACGGTACGTGTACTCACAATAAAGAGAGAGTGAGAGAGAGAAAGGGAAAGTAAGAAAGCAAGCTGCCAGGTCTGGGACTCGAGCTGTGTTCGGCCATGTGTGAGTCCAGTACCTTCACCACCACGCCACCTGCTGGCCCTATTGGCTTTTTTTCTCTTTTTTTTTTTTTTTTTTCTTAAAAACAAAACAATGTTTTAATGCTTTAATAAGTGAATAAGTGATTTCTTTCACATGTACGGAAATTTTTATCTGGCTTCTTTTTTAACATGAGAAAGGATTAGAGCATTTTTGAGTGAGTAAAAAGAAAGCATTTATTTTATAATGAAATTCTCTCTTTTAACGTGGAATTTAAACATTAAGTAATGCTTGTTTTTTAGAAAATAAAAAATTATACACATTCAAAAGACACCTTTTCAGTAATAATAAGAATTTACTTAGCATCCTTCAGTGGATAATTTATATTAAGTAAATATCACAGTCTCTTTTTCTTTTTTTTTTTCTGGAAGAGGTTTTTGCTATAGGACGTGTATGCTTGCCAGACAGAGAGAGACAGAGAGACAGAAAGCGAGAAATCACCCCCCAGGGGGGATGGCCACGCCGCAGTCCCTTCTCCATTCTTCGTTTGGGATCTTAGGCACGTGCGCACATGCGCCCAGCATGAGTTTTAAGCCGTCGAGTCTCGGACGAAAACTGCGGTCAACTGTATGGGAGTCCAGCGACATAGCCATTACGCTAACTGCTGGTCCTGAAAAATCACAGTCTCTTAAATAAAGGTTTTTTTTTTTCCAGGAATTTAGAAAATTCTTTTGAAAAATACTGTGTTTAATTAATGTTAATGATTATTGAAAGTCAAAACTAAGTCTTATTTACTACAGGGGCCTTTATATTAGAGTCGATAAATATTAGAGAAGAATTGTTACTGGAGAGCTTTGCATAATTCATATTTAGAGACAATAAAGTTCACAGATAAATTCAAGAGATGTTTTGTACTATATTATTTGAAACTGAAATACTTTTATAAAATTATTGGACCTCTTTATTTTATTATCAGCCACTTATAGGTTTTTCTTTGTAGGTATTTTATATAAAATATTTTATATAAAATATATCCCTAGATAAAGAGAAAGTGTGTCCCTTGAGTAGTCAGAGAGGTCTCCAGCCTTGAACCAGCAACCTTCCATTATATAAAATTATATAAAATATTTTATAAAACATTTGAAAAATCTGAGTAGAATTTTTTGTTTTAATATGGAAGAAAAATATAGAATGTGGAGGAAAACCTATCAAACATCTACTGTTTGTTTCCTTTAATAACCACTTTATGTTTACTTTCTTACATAAAAAGGAAAACAAAACAGTAGAAAAAAAAAACCCCAAATGAACAAAAAAATACAACACAGCACACATACATAAGCATTTTACACTCAATACATATGATATATACACATATTTGTTAGCTTTTAAGAGCGTATTTATGGGGGCCAGCAGGAGGTGTGGTGGTTAAGAAGTCTGGACTCCCACATGGCCTACTGAAGCTTGAAAATCTCGCCAGGTGCATGTGTGTGAGTGCCCAGAATTCCAAGAGGAGAAGGGAGGAGAAGGGACTGTGGCATGGCCATACACTCTGGGGGTGATTTCTCACTTTCCTTTCTCTGTCTGTCTCTGTGAGTGCACGCACCCTATGGCAAAACCTAAAACAAAACAAAACGAAGAGTTTATTTATCTGTTTCTTCAACGAGCAAAGAGGCAGAGAGAGAGACAGGAACAGAGAGAACGAGACTGTACTCCTAATGGTGACTTGAAATTGTCATCTACCGTAAGCCTCCAGTTCCCTAGATAAAGAGAAAGTGTGTCCCTTGAGTAGTCAGAGAGGTCTCCAGCCTTGAACCAGCAACCTTCCATGGAGGATTGCTTTGCAGAGCATTGTGTTTTACCTTTGCACCATTTGACTCCCTTAATGTATCATTTAAATAAAAAAAAAAAAAAAACTTATTTCATGTGATGCAAAAAAAAAATCATTTCCAGTTTAAATAAAATGCAATGCAATGTAAACTGGAAATTGTTATTTTTTCAATCTTATGTCCCTTGCAAATTTTTTTCTTTTTTCTTGATAGAGCACATGCACACACATATGCCAGGGAGAGACAGAGTAAAAGAGAGAGTTGAGCACCCTCCACATGGTCTGGTCAGGCCATGA
>NW_006160010.1:868866-904603 GCF_000334495.1 Tupaia belangeri chinensis
TGCTGAACCAAGAAGCTAGCCTCTCCTTTTTCTTAAAGAGGTTTTTGCCTTAGGGTGTGTGCATTTGGTGGGGAGAGAGAGACACATACACAGACAGTGAGAGGGAAAGTGAGAAATCACCCTCCAGGGGGTATGGCCAGGCCACAATCCCCTCTTCCATTCTTCTCCTGAGATCTTAGGCTTGCACGCACATGTGCCTGGTATGATTTTCAAGCCACTGGATCTGGTACTCAAACCGCAGTCAGCCATGTGGGAGTCCGGTGACGTAACTGGTACGCCACCTGCTGCCTGGCCTCTTTTCTTTAAATTAGGTTTGAACATCTATTAAATCAGTGGACAATCTGGAAAAAAAAAAAAAAAGAGAAAGATGAACAGCTATTATAAGCCAAAGCTATAGCAATCCATATAAACTGTATTAATTCTGTTGTCTCTGCTCTCATCTAAATGTTTAAAAAGTGATTTAATTGGAGCTGGCAGATGGTGTAGTGGTTAAAACCCCATATGGCCGACCGCGGTTCTAGTCCTGGACCTGGTGGCTTGTTTTCTCACTTTCCCTCTCTCTCTTTCTTGTCTCTCTCTTGTCTTTTTTATGGGTAAAAAGAGTACAGGCGGGAGTACAAGTCATGAGGTAGAAGAATTTTAGAACGTTTTTTTTTTCTAAGTAGAGGAAATTAGTTTGAATGTATGTTAAAATGTCTCAATAAGGATGTAGTGCAGATTTGTATTATGTTGATGGTGCAAGAACAAGAATGAGCAAATTGAATTAGAATGTTGACAGATATACTTAGTGTTAAAAAAATGAGAGAATAAAATCTATGAATTGAAATAGCATGTTTTGTCCAGTCCTCTCTCATAATTTGGCAAATTTTTAATAAATGTTAAGTGAAACAATGAAGGAATGCTAGTAAGTTTGATTATAGTATGTCACAGTACAATATTACAAGAAAAAAGTAACGTTATTGTTACAATTTTTACAACATCTTGTTGGAATGCAGTTTACAATGTTCTCTTTTTAAAGGAACTATTGATTTCATTTTTATTATCATTTAATTTGATGAGAGAGAGAAGGAAAATGAGAAAACAAGTTATCTGGGACTCGAACCACAGCCAGCAAGTGGGAGTCCCGTGCCCTAACCATCATGCCGCCTGCTGGCCCCTACAATATTCTCTTAATGTCAAATTCAAATACTGATTCTCTCTATTTTACCTAGATATAGACAAACGTCCTGATACTAAGACATTTTCAGTGATTTCAATGCCATACTGGTTAAAAATATTCTATTGTTAAGATTTTTCCCAAATCAGGAACAATTTCATTATGTCAATTTACTTTAGAAACATTTTGATGCATGTGGTATACAACTGTATTTGATGATGATGACTTGAAAATAAAGCTTAAGGACTCTACGTTTTGATACGCGCTCTTCAAGCATGTTTGAAAAATGAAATACATTGGCAACTTGGGAAAGTAGATTTCCTGTTGTCTAGTTGTTTTATAAGTAAAATTTGGTGTAATAAAAGATATTATGATATTTTAAAGCTTTTTTTAGTATGTTTTTATGCAAAAAATGAAAGCTGTAGATTGCTTGTAGAATTTTCTTTTTTCTAACTCAGAGAACAGGCTTTAGATCTGAGCATGGAGGCTTTTTATAGTTTTTCGAACCTAATTAAGGCTCCTAAGTAATTACGATTAGGGCTGAATGCAGTTTGCTCAGCTGCCGCGGTGTGAGCCTGTACAGCGCTTGGCTGACACAGCCGTGGCAGAGACCTGGAAAGGAATGTGTTGAATGGGTCTTGACATGCTGGCTGGCCATGGGGTCATCTTCCCTGAGTGGGAACTGCCGAACCTCTCGCTCGCATTTGTCAATAGCAAAGAACCCAGTGTGCAGAGTTCCCATAAAGTGAACATGACCAGCCCTTGGGAAAAAAAAAGAGCTGTTTCTTCAGCTGTATTTTTGCCCTGCCATTCTAGATTCCCAACGGTCTTAGTGAGATTTTGGCAAATGGTGCCTCCTCTTTTCCCCCCTCCCACACTTCTTTCTGTGTTGACAGGGTGGAAACTGAAAGGTTTGTCGTGTATTTTGGGTAAGTGTACAAAATAATGCCTTGTTTTTGGTGATTCAGCCTTTCGTTTGGGAACTGGGTGTTTCTGGACGAGGCTGCCGTTCTGCATGACCACAGGGCTTGAGGACTTGCTTGTCTACCGGCTGTGCATGCTCTGTGTGCGATTTCATGTTCCAATGATAAGAGGAGCTTATATAGAGATTCTTTTTTTCCCCTGTCCTAAGAGTTTTAAATTATGAACGTATTTAAAATGTCTGATGAAAGAGTTAAGTAGTCTGATCGTGGATTTTGAATAACTTAGAATTTTAACTTCCCTTCATAGTTTATGTATAAGTAGAGAACAATTAGTGTGCTTTACTTGTGAAATTCTGACCCAGCGTCTTTGATGAGTCTTGTAGTTTGTTTGCAGGAGAATTAGCAATCAGTAATCATAACTCTTCCTTTGGTTTTCTGAGTGTATCTATGCAGTTTTTTGCTTATGTTACAGACTGAACTTTTTGGAATTTGCATTTTACATAAAGATAGCATTTTAAGAATGTTTAAAAATAAATTTGTTTCATGTTCAGAATGGATTTTTACATCTGATCCAGTTCCTTGTCTTCCAGCTTATGTGGACATGGGAAATTTTAATTAATGAATGAAGTGGGGACAAATTTGCTATGAAAATAATATGACTGCATTTATAATATAATAACTTTATTTAAAAAATAATTTTTAATTTAATTTTATTTATTCATTCATTTATTTTAATTTAACCAGGGAGAGAGACAGAGGGAGGGGGGGAAAGGCAAGCCACCAGGTCCCATGTTCAAACCACAGTTGGCCATGTGGGAGTGTCCAGCGCTTTAACCACCATGCCACCTGCTGGTCCCCTATAAATAACTTTCTTGTTATTTAGACTATCTCTTCTGTGGCCACTAGCCTGTTAGTATTGGTTGTCAGATCTCCAATAGCTAGGGAAGGTGTTCATTTATATTCTCTATAGCATAGGAAATGGTCTATCCTTTCCACACATGTCTACAGGTTCATTGTGATTTTGAAGTCTGATCATGAGCACTATTTGGTCCAATAGGAGATGGCATTTGGAAAGATTTAGAGCAGCTTGCAGGACTGTGAATTTTTAAGAGCTTTCTGGCATTCAAACCCTCAACGCCCTGCAGTCCAAGTTCCTTTGATCCTTCTAATTATATACTGAGTATGAAAACCAGAAATTAAGAAAAAATTTATTTTAATTTGTTCTTTTGTGATTTTACATAGGAATTACTGTAACACATCATGTATTTCAGATTCATTTTTCTTATTCCTCTTTTTCTTATCTGGCCTACATATAAAAGAAAAAAAACTCACGAGATTAAAATTAAGGTGGATAGAAGGTTTGAAAACCAGAAAGTCTCCCTAAAATCTGATTATAATTGTGCTTATTTTTAATGTGTGGCTTGCTTTAGTCCAAATATTTAATCCAACTTTTAATGTATCCTTATTTGGTTAGTATAATCTTATATCTTTATGAGTTTATTGAAGAAATTCAAGTATATACAAAATTAAAACACCATTTTGTGTAAATGTATTTTCTAATTCCATGTTATAAACTAAATTATTCTAAAACTGGAATCAGTTCTATATATTTTGATATTTTGTATAAACATATTTGCAATATGGGTAGTATATTCTCAGTGTGCTCGTGCAGTGCTTGGCTTCAGTCAAATAAAAAATGTTATTTAGAAATCTAAGTCCTGTGGAACTTAAATTGTTATGAGTAAAAGTGTTTTGATCTTAAGTTATTTTAATACACGTATATCCACGTTCACATTTAAATCCCACTAACCTTCTTTTTCACTGTCTGGGAAAGGTATAAATATTGCTTTAAGAGCCTGAAAAATTCAGATGTAAGACTATAGGCGGCGGGTGTTCTTTTTCCCTCTGACTTCTCCAGGGTTAATGTGGAAAATCAAGTGCTGAAATCTGGATATACTAGCCGAGACCTAATTATTTTGGAAAATGATGATCCTGGGGGAGTTTTTGAATTTTCTCCTGCTTCCAGAGGCCCATATGTTATAAAAGTAAGTCTGAAAGGAACTGGAATCTATTCTGTGCTCACAACTTCAGAAGGAGGATCTTGAAGGATTTGAATGTTTGTGAATTTTATTTTTTTTAAAGGAAGGAGAATCTGTAGAACTCCACATCATCCGATCCAGGGGGGCTCTTGTGAAGCAGTTTCTGCACTACAGAGTAGAGCCGAGGGAGAGCAATGAATTCTATGGAAACATGGGCGTCCTCGAATTTAAGCCTGGGGAAAGGGAGATAGTGATCACCTTGCTATCAAGATTGGACGGGATCCCGGAGGTATGGGATTCCATTTTTCCTTGTGCTTTTGTGGTAGGTTGATAGTGTCTGAAATGTTAGTACTATAAATAGTTTGGACATTGACAAAGAGACATAGGAAAGGAACTGGGCAAAAAAAAAAAATAAAAAAAAGATTGAGAAGTATAGGTTGAAGTATCTGTAATCTGAACATTTAAATTTCGAAATACTCTAAAATCTGAATTTTTTTGAGCCTATATAGACATGATGCCACAAATGGAAAATTCCATGCATGACTTCATGTGACAGGTCTTATGTTTAAAAGTGTCGTATGAGGGGACCAGCAGTTAGCCTAATGGCTGTGTTGCCGGACCCCATGGCTTAAACTCACGCCGGGGTGCGTGTGCGTGCGTGCCCAAGATCTCAAGAGGAGAATGGAGGAGAAGGGATTGCGGCGTGGCCATCCCCTCTGGGGGGTGATTTCTTGCTTTCTGTCTCTCTGTCTCTCTCTGTCTTTCTGGCAAGCGCACACGCCCTGTAGCAAAAACCTCTCCAAAAAAACAAGAAAAAAAAAATGTTGTATGAAATTACCTTCAGACTGTGTGCATAAGGAATATATGAAACATAAATAAATTTTATGTTTAGACTTTGCTGCATCTCTAACATAAATATAGCCAGCATATCAAATAAGGGATACTCAACCTGTACTTGTATTTGCTGAAAAATAAATTAAAAAGTAAAGTAAGACATTTAAATTAGGATATTTTTGTTCTACATAATATCAAACAACCTGAGACTTTCAGTGTGCCATTGGTTTTCATCTCCTTTTAGTTTTATTTAAATTAAATATTATTTTGTGTGATCTATATTGACTAAACCTTTAATGATGTGGTTTTGAACTGAAGAAGTTTTGCTATAAAATTACCTTTTCCAAGTCTGGTTTCATTATGTTTACACATCAGTGCAAATGTAGCTTTTGATTAACTTTATTTTATTTACGCACTTGTTTAAATGATTACACCATCAATGATACGGTTCAGTTGTCTTGCCATTTTAGAGTAGATTATCTAAAAAATGAACTTTTTTTTTTTTAGAGGTTTTTGCTATAGGGCACATATGCTCACCAGAAAGATCGAGAGAGACAGAGAGAGACAGAGAGAGAGAGAGAGAGACAGAGAGAAAGACAGAAAGCGAGAAATCACCCTCCGGGGGGGATGGCCACGCCGCAATCCCTTCTCCTCCCTTCTCCTCTTGGGATCATGGGCACATATGCACATGCGCCCAGTGTGAGTTTAAGCCACTAGGTCTGGGACTCAAACTGCGTGTACTACATGGGAGTCCAGTGATATAGCCATTACACTAACTGCTGGTCCCAAAGATAAACCTTTAGTAGCTTAGAGTTATTTTTGTCTTTTCTCTTTGTGGACAATGTATAGTTCTATCAGATGTCTTTCTTAATTGTTAGGAAAATGTTAAAAATAGTTTTTTAGGAATAGTATCAGCTTTTTTGTCCTTTCAGTGAATTGCATGTTTCTGAAAAATTGAATATTTAGTATTCTTGAATGTATGTAATTATGTTTGCTTTGAAAGCGTTTGCTTCACATTTTTCCCAATTTGACGTATTCCTTTTAGTTGGATGAACACTATTGTGTGGTCCTTAGCAGCCATGGTGACCGAGAAAGCAAGCTGGGAAGCGCTACAGTTGTCAACATAACAATTCTAAAAAACGACGATCCCCACGGAATTATAGAATTTGTTTCTGATGATCTAATCATGATGATAAATGAAAGCAAAGGAGACGATATCTGTAGTGGTAATTTGTTCTCTTCCTTTTGCTCCATTTCTGTTTACTGAAGAGGAAATAGTGTATGATCATTTTTTGGGCTTATTTCCTTAATACTCGGTTATTTTTATGTGCCCTTTCTGCCTCAGGAATTACATGGAATACAGAAATAGATCTTTTAAAAATAATATTTGGAATTGTTTTTCTAATTTCTTCTATGGCACTGTGATGACACTAATAACTTCAGTTATGTTTTGATTTTAATTAGCCACATGCAGGGCCACTGCCACAGGCAGTAGTGAATTGAGTCAAATCGGGAAAACATTAAAGCTAAGAGTTACTGCTAGGAAACGGTTATGTGGTAAGAAGAGACAAGTGTTTTAATTTTAGTGCAGCGTCTGGGTAATAGTCATTCTTGAGTATGCAAGTCTAGCCTCCCTTCACTGGATTTAGCAGGTACCGTTTGGGGACATTATGACAGGTGGACCGAATTCATCACCGTTCTGTGTCCTGTGCCAAATGACTTAAAATCTCAAAATGGGATGGAAAAGATTGAATCCATTTTATTTATTTATTTATCTATATATTTATTTATTTGGAGAGGTTTTTTTGCTCCTCACTGGAGAGACAGAGACAGAGAGAGAGAGAGAGAGAGAGAGAGAGAGAGAGACAGACAGACAGAAAATGAGAAATCACCCCTTAAAAGGTAATGACCATACCACAGTCCCTTCTTCTCCATTCTCCTCTTGGGATTTTGGGCACACAGGCACACATGCCTGGCATGAGTTTCAAGCCACCTGGTCCGGGACTCAAACCATGATTAATCACTGGGGAGTCTAGTTCTTTTACCATTATGCCACCTGCTGGCCCCAAGTCCATTTATTTTATTAAATTATTATATTAGTTATTATATTTGTATATGAGCTTTGGAGGCTGTGCTAAGCAAACCATTGGCTTTTATTAAAGAGAGATTTTATTTTTACTTTTGTTCGATAGGTCTTTACTCATCGTTTTGATGTTGTTTAGTATTCATATGTGCTGTACGTGTTTGTGTTTCACAGCTGCTTTTGGAGTAATAAGAAACCGAGGCAACTTTGGTGATGTTAGTGTATCATGGATGGTTAGTCCAGACTTTACTCAAGACGTATTTCCCGTGCAAGGGAGTATTTTCTTTGGAGATCAGGAATTTTCAAAAAATATCACCATTTATTCCCTTCCAGATGAGGTAAGTGTTATATGTATAAATCTCTGCTGTACTTGTTGTAGTTCCTCAATAATTATTTTTTATAAAACAATGAAGTACCTGGCAGTATATTTTGTGATGAAAGTATACTATAAAGGACTTAGGTATAACAGTATTTGACTATGAGCCCAAAGAGGAGTATTACTCTTTGAATCCCTGAAAGCTTGTGTATCAGAACTGAATCGTGATCCCTGGCACTGCTCACGCGTCAAACATCAGGGATTTGTAGTTGTGGGCGAGGGTGAGCCCTGGGCTTGTTCTCAGGCCCTTTGAAGACAAGACCATCTGCCAGCTATGCTCTGGGGCAGTCTTTGAATCAGAACCCCTGGCCAATGGACCATGGCTCTTACATGGGGTTTCCTCTTATTGGTAAGAAAGGGCACCGGCTTGGTAACATTGGGCAGTGAGGGAACTGAACCTTTCCAAGGAGCTGCACTGAGAGCTGTACTGAAGGCCCGTGCCCTTCCCCTTACACCTGGCCCTCCGCAGACAAAATGCCAGCACTTCTTTGTCTCAAGGGAAATAGAGTACCAGGTCACAGGAGTGATGTGAAAGAGAAACAGCGTCTACCTGGAGAATCCATTTAAGTTCAGAGATGTGGGAATCTCATCTTGTGGGGACCCAGGCGCAAGGTCTCTTCCACCGCAGTACTGTTGTGGAAGGCTGTTGAGAGCTAGCTGAGCGTTAGTGATTATGAGGAACTCAGTTCTAAATGTGGCAAAAAGTTATTTGTTCCACTTTTTTCTAATCAGCACATTTTTCATTTTTATATAGAAATAATATGAGCTATGCGGTATATCTGTTTTTAGCTGATATGAGGCAAAATGTGCTTAAAAATAATTTGGTGGGAATATGCTAAGTCTTGACTACCTTAGGGAAGTTCTGCCTCAGAAATGGAAGTGAACATGAGTACTATTAATAGAACTTTTTATAAAAAAATGAAAATAATATAGGAATATATAATGTAAATATATGTATAAATCTCCTGACTCAAAACATGTGACATTTTCCAAAAGATTCCAGAGGAAATGGAAGAATTTACCATTATCCTGCTTAACGCCACTGGTGGAGCTAAAGTGGGAAATAAAACAACTGCAGCTCTGAGGATTCGACGGAATGATGACCCCATTTATTTTGCAGGTGGTATTGCTCTCTTATTTGAATGAATTAACATCCTTATTAAAGAGTGTATATATATTATATATATATAATATATATGTATATATATGTATATGTGTGTATATATCTATCGAGTTCTTAATAATTTTTAAATGATCATTTATTTTCAATAAAACACAGCCGATGCTTATTTGAATATGATTTCATGATTCGTTTTGATGATCATTATTCAGTCTGTTTAAAATATATTTTCATTCTCTCCTCGCTCACATTGTTTCCGATGAGAGGTCTGCCCTGTGCTTGCTATTGCAAATATTTAGACAAATTAAGTTCAATAGCAAATCAATTAAATGGGGAGGAAAGGCATAGAAAGCAGTCAGAGACAATGGGAGGAGGGTTGGACAGGGCAGAGGGTTAGGGATAGGGAATCAAGGATGGCAAAAAAAACAAAACAAAAACAAAAACACGCAGAATATACAAGACATAAATGAAAAATTGTTTGTTGATAACACGTATGTTGATGTGCTTGATTGAGCCAACAGACAGTGTATTTTGGATGAAAAATTCATTTTGTATACTGTAATGATGTATAGCATATTAATGTTAAAAAGAGAAAAATAAATTAATAAATAAATTAAAAAAATATTTTCACAAA
Organism: Tupaia belangeri chinensis; assembly: GCF_000334495.1. NCBI lineage: Eukaryota > Metazoa > Chordata > Mammalia > Scandentia > Tupaiidae > Tupaia > Tupaia belangeri. The sequence continues at coordinate 878,032 of NW_006160010.1, forward strand.
TATTTTTAAATATTCCTGAAGAAAAAAAAAAAATAGGTAAGTACTATTTTGTTAGCTTTATTTCCCTGTTTTAAATTCTAAGATTTTCAAAAGAGCATTTCTCCTTTTGTTCTCTTCTAGTACACAGTCTATCCAGTTCAAGGCCTGGGTATGGTACCTAATGGTTGGCCACTTACTATAGTAGCTGATAGTTTATGGGCAACTTAATCAAGGTTTCTTCATTTTTGCCACATCACTTCTTTTTTTAGAACTGTATTTTTTTTTTTTTTAGCCACCTTAGACATCTTTTAGTCTTCCTTATGAGGCTCGATTGATGTCTAATTCTTTCTTAGGTCCTTTTTATAAGCTGTATATAGGTCAATTCAGCAATGCAGAAATCTTTTAAGCTTCTTGAGTTTTATTCATTTGTATTCTCAACAGGCAGTTAACATGAATTGCAGTCATGTGCCACTGAATGACGTGGGTATGTTCTGAGAAGTGCATCGTTAGGTGATTTTGTCATTGTGAAAATATCATAGTGTTCTTGCACACATCTGAATGGGGTGGCCTCCTACACACCTAGGCTATTACACTTTTGTGAGACCACCTCGATGTGGTCTGTGGTTGACAAAGAGCATTATGGGGCATGCAGCTCTAGGCTTGTGTTCAACCTTCTGACTGCTGTGGCGAGAATCAATCCAAAGGTATCTGGGCCTGTTTTTAAGGAACTTGCACCCTCAACCTAGAAAGGAGGTATACGAAATTACAATAGGCAGAAGATTTAAAAAAGTATATCATGTACCAACAAACTAGGTGTTGAAGAGCGTTGATTTTATAGAGATTAAAGCGAGAGGAAGGCCATGGACTGTGGAAGTGATCAGATGGGCCTTGAGTTGGAGAAGAGAAAAGAACTGACTCTTTAAGAAGATACACAGTAGAGGACATTTCTTGTGGAGGAGCAGGGAGAAAGAGCATGTGATCTGAAACTATGCAGGTGGAATCTAAAAAGCAACATGGTCTTTCTTTATGGATATTTCAGAACCTCGAGTAGTGAGGGTGCGGGAAGGTGAGGCGGCTAACTTCACAGTTGTCAGAAACGGATCTGTTGATGTCACCTGTACCGTCCAATATGCTACCATGGATGGGAAGGCTACTGCAAGAGAGGGAGACTTCGTTCCTGTTGAAAAAGGAGAAACACTTGTTTTTGAGGTCGGCGGTACAGAGCAGCGCTTATCTGTATTTGTTCATGAAGATGGTATCCCAGAGACAGATGAGCCTTTCTACATAATCCTCTTTAATTCAACAGGTAAATAGGTTACATTTTTATGGCATATCTTTCAATTCTGTGCTTTATCCGAATGACATGAAGTACTACTGTTTGTAGTGGCACCAGGTTGTTCCCAGCTGTCTTTTGTGACTGTTTAAGAGCAAAGTATTTTATTTCTTTAGTTTCTTAAAAAAAAATAAGGTGAAGAATGTTATGTGCTGGAGCTTCATGTACCTGGTATACTCTGTGAAATTGATGTAAGCTTTTTTTTTTTTTTTAACTACAGTATAGCACTAATAGAAAATTTATTACTACATATGAAATAAAAATAACTTATACGTTTATTTATTTATTTATTTTGAAGAGGTTTTTGCTATAGGGTGCGTATACTTGCCAGAAAGACAGAGAGAGACAGACAGAAAGCGAGAAATCACGTTCTGGGGGGATGGCCACGCTGCAATCCCTTCTCCATTCTCCTCTTAGGATCTTGGGCACACATGTGCATGCGCCCAGCATTAGTTAAGCCGTTGGGTCCAGGACTCAAACCACAGTCAACTACATGAGAGTCCAGCAAGATAGCCATTACACCAACTGCCGCTCCCTATACTTTTATTTTTGTTTACTTATTCCAGAGGGTGTATGTGTGTGCATGAGAGAGAAAGGAGAAAGAGAAAGACATCCCAAATACGTTAGTGTATACAAGGACACTCCGACATAACAGCAAAACAACAACATGGTCATAAAATCAGGAAGTTAACATTAATTTAATCGATGCCTCAGACTTCATTCAGATTTCCTCAGTTATCCAAATACTGCATGACCTCTGATTTCTTCCATATGGATAGGTCCTCAGTCTCTCCTCAACTTTCATGACCTTGACCTTATATATTACAAGATGGCACTTTTGTAGAATGTCCTTAGTTTGGAGTTTGCTTTATGTTTCTTCGTTACTGGATTCAGGTTTGCATCCTTGGCAGGAATTTTACAGGGCTGATTCTCTGTTCTTTTTTTTTTTTTTTTGGAGGGGAGGTTTTTGCTATAGGGCATGTGCGCTCGCCAGAAAGACAAGAGAGACAGAAAGTGAGAAATCACCCCCCAGGGGAGATGGCATGACGCAGTCCCTTCTCCTCCATTCTCCTCTCGAGATCTTGGACATGTACACACACGCACCTGGCATGAGTTTAAGCCACCGGGTCTGGAACTCGAACCGCTGTGGACTACATGGGAGTTCAGCGACATAGCCATTACACTATCTGCTGGTCCCTGATTCTCTGTTCTTAACATACCCTATCAGTCATATGGTTTGGGTTTGTTCCTTAACTGTGATGTTCACTTTGACTATGATTAAGTTAGTAACTGCCTGGCTTCTCTACTTTTTTCCATTGTAATTAATAATAATTTGTGAGAAGTTACTTTGACACTATGTAAATATCTTGTTACTCATGAAACTTTCAGTTTTTTCCCTGGTACATTTATCAGTGTGGACGCAGGATTTTAATCTAATGCAGTAGGTTGTGGTTTGCTGCTGTCACTTCCTTTGTTGGTTAACTTTTCCCAGATTTGACCAGCATTAACCTATTTAAGATGACTTCTTTGGGGTTTTGACACATCCCTGTTATACTGTTAGCAATATTTTCCTTCCTGGTACAGGAAGCTGTTTCATTCTTATTTTCTACTTTTCCTGTAACAACTCTGAAATCAGCCATTTCTTCAAGAAGCACTATTCATTTTAGTGAAGAATCTTATTTAGAAGCCAGTATCTGCATACTAAATATGTTTATTACTATTGAGGTTTTGCTCATCCTGAGTCTTCTTAATGTACAGAAATAGTGAAATGTGTGTGTATGTATGCATGTACACATACACACACTTTAAAAAAAAACAAACAAACAGAAAAACTAGATTTTTCTATAGGGTGCATGCGCCTGCCAGAAAGACAGAGGGAGACAGAGAGATAGGAAGTGAGAAATTGCCCCTCCCCCCGGGGGGGTATGGCCATTCCACAATCTCTTCTCCTTCATTCTCCTCTCAGAATTTTGGGGATGCATCTCAACTGGATTGGTCTGAAAAGTATTTCATGATGGTCAAAGTATTTTTACAAGCAAAATGAGAAATAGCGATTGTTTTAAAAAATAATTAGAATAATAAAAATAATGATTGGGGAAAACATAGAAAAGATATTGAATGTTGAAGTGGGGAGATTAATGTCTCTGTACTGACTGACATGCATGGTATTCCCTTTTGAAAAAACAATGTAATACACTGTAAAGTTATATGTAATCCAATGTAATATAAAGAAGATTATGATGATAATAAAAAAGAAAAAAAAAAGAATCAGACACACACACACACACACACACACACAAGAATTTTGGGCATGCATGCACACATGGCTGCCATGAGTTTAAACCACCAGGTCCAGGACTTGAACCACAATTGAGTACATGGGAGTCCAGTGTTGTAACCATTATGCTGTCTGCTACCCCCACCACACCTTCTACATTTCCAATTGTATGTCTATGTATGTTGAGAACCATTAAATTACATAAGTATCTCGATTACTGCCCAATATTCTAGGATTCATTTAGTTTTCTACCTTTCCGTATTTGTCATTATCTTCTCTGATAGTAAGAAATCTAGATCTGATTCTTTTTTTATATATTTACACATTTGACCAGTTTCCCCAGTATGTAACTGCTTCTCCATTGCTCTCTTGCTGTCTTCCTACACTGAGGGTCTTACTTCCTGCTTGAGGCCAATAAGTGGATGCCTTCTCACTCATTTAGGCTCCAACATCTGGCACCAGCTTCTCTCCCATGGAAATGCCCTTTTTTGTTTTTAGATTTTTGCTATAGGACATGTATACTCACCAGAGAGAGACAAAGAGAGAAAAAGAGAGAAACCACTCCCAAGATGGTTTATTGGGTATGCATGCACATATCCCATGTGATTTTTAGGCTGCCAGGTCTGGGACTTTAGTTGTCATTGGCCATGTGGGAGTCCAGAACCTTAACCACCATGTTACTTGTTGGCCCCTGGCGATTCCCCCTTTACCCTGCATTAGCCCTAACTGCTTATGCTGGGCCACTGTGGTACCTGCCCACAACCACAGTGTGACCCCTGACCTTGAGTTCTCCATTGGGCCTTTGAGAAAAAGAAGAAAAGGAAAAGGTCTCTTAAGTTTTGTTTTTGCTGTGTCCCTCTGTCATTCTAATTACGTTAGCTATGACAACTCGAATGGCAAAAACCTTTACAATATGTGATTTTTATATCCCTTCTTATTCTTTCTTTATCTTTGCTTCTCCTTTTTGATGCCCAGACATCAGCAGCTTGTGGGGCCCATGATGGGAGGGCCAGAGGGGCAGCATTCTAACATGACCTAGTATTGAGGTGAGCATTTATGCCTCATACTTACAGTTCAATGTGTGCCCTACCTTTGTATGAAAAGCTGGCCATCCTTAGAATTTTTGTTCAATATCGTCAATTCATGTTGCAGGGAAGCAGAATGAATCTTCATGACCATCTGTGACATATTGCATTATAAATGCACATGATAGCAGAACCTTGAAAAAATTAGGTTTCATTTTTTTGTCAGATTTTAAGATATATGATCTTTATTTTATTATTCTTTAAAAAAAATCATTTATTTATTCCACGAGTGAGAGAGAGAGCATGCAAAACACAGAAAGAGAGATATATAACCCCATTGGAGTCTCCACACCACAGTCCACCTGCAGCATCAGCCAGCTCTGGGTCATGGGAATTCTCAGGGAGGTCACCAGAGGCAAAGTAGCAACTTTTTCCCTGTGAGTCAGTTTCTCAGATCTTCATGTTTTACTGCCATGCCACTGGCTCTTATTCTCTATTGTCAGCATTTTCTAAATGATTTGCTCGTTATTTTTATGTCTTTTTGTCCTTTCTTTGGTTAATTATCAGGTGGCATTGAGTACAGTTGTACAGTTGATGTGCTTTTTTAAAAATACATCCGATTTGTCTCTGTAATTTTAACTGTAGGTGTTCTCATATTGAAAATTTTATTTGCATCAGTTCAGCAATAAATAACTTCTATGAATCAATTATTATGCCTCTATTCTTCTAGAGTGTGGAACTGAATCAGAATCATTTGGAGTTTATAGTAAAATTGCATGTGAGAAGTCCTAGGCAAAGAAAGAAGGCAGGAGAAAGAAATAAAGGTCATCTCATTTGGAAAGAACAAAAATCAATTGTCTGTGTTTGCTGAGGATGAGATTTGTATAAAGGAGGCTGTGATCTTGTATATAGAAAACCCTAAAAACGCCACAGAAAAGCTCTTAGGACTGACAAATAAATTCAGTAAAGTGGCTGGATACATAATCAACACACAAAAATTGGTAGCATTTTTATACACAATATTGTAATACCTGAAAAAGAAATTTAAAAGCCATGCATTTACAATAGATACAAAGAAAATAAATACCTAGGAATAAAATTAACCAAGAAGGTGAAAGATCTCTGTCATGAAAATTTTTCTTTTCTTTTTTTTTTTTTTTTTTGGAGGGGTTTTTACTATAGGGCGAATGTGCTCCCGAGAGAGATAGAGAGACAGAAAGTGAGAAATCACCCCCCAAGGGGAATGGCCACGCCGCAATCCCTTCTCCTCCATTCTTCTCTTGGAATCTTGGGCACGCATGCACATGTGCCTGGCATGAGTCTAAGCCACCGGGTCCAGGACTCGAACTGCGGTTGACTACATGGGAGTTCAGCGACTTAGCCATTACACTAACTGCTGGTCCCTGTAGTGAAAATTTTAAACCATTTATAAAAGAAATCAAAGAAGACACACACAAAGGAAAAACAACCCATATTCATGGATTGGAATAATCAATATTGTTAACATGTCTCTACCTCCAGAAGCAATATACAGCCTCAATGCAGTACTCATCAAAATACCATGCCATTCCTCAAAGAAGTAGAAAAAGTAATAATCAAATTTGCAGGGAATTACAGAGTCCCCAAATAGTTAAAGCAATTCTATGAAAAAAAAAAAAAAAAAGACTTTGTGGCCAATACTACCCAATTTCAAAATATACTTTAAGGCCATAATAAGAAAAGCAGCATAGTTTTGGCAAAGAACAGATATATCATCCAATGGAATGGAACAGAGAACCCAGAAATAATTTAGGTAGATGCAGCCAGTTAGCTTTCTCTTTTCTTTTCTTTTTTCTTTTTCTTTTTTTTTGCTAAAGGGCGTGAGTGCTTGCCAGAAAGAGAGAGAGAGAAAGCGAGAAGTCATCCTCCGAGGGGTGATGGTCACGCCACAATCCCTTCTCCTCCATCCTCCTCTCAGGTTCTTGGGCACGCATGCACACGCACCCGGCGTGAGTTTTAAGCCACTGGGTCTGGGACTCGAATTGCGGTCGACTACGTGGGAGTCCAGAGACATAGCCATTATACCAACTGCTGATCCTAAGATAGGAATATTTTTATATTATGGGATAATCTGTCATTATTTTTATGAGATAAAAAAGCTAAACTTTTTGAAATTTGAAGAAGCTCTGCTTTGATTTTTAATTGAGTTATTGAAATTATGCTGTGAAGAAAAAATCTCTTCAAGAAAACAGTTCTTTTATAACTAAGCATTTTCTCAAAAAGACAAAATAGGAAATGTTTCACATTAAGCTGTATTAGGCATTTCTTTCTCTATGCATGTATACATGAATATCTGCAGATATACATATATAACGCCTTTGAAAAAAAATAGAGCTGTATTCTGCATTTATTGTATGACTGTCAGTGAAGAAGTTTTGCCGAAAATGTGAACTAAATTATAAACTGTTAATTTAAAATCATGAATTTAATAAGTACATTAACTACTTTTTGTTATTTTAACTATTGCATTTTTAATTTAGGTGATACAGTAGTATATCAACATGGAATAGCTACAGTAATAATTGAAGCTAACGATGACCCAAATGGTATTTTTTCTCTGGAGCCCATAGACAAAGCAGTAGAAGAAGGAAAGACTAACACATTTTGGTAAGTTTATTTGGAGAACGCAAATTCAAAATTGGATGAAATAAAAATTAAATCATTAAGTTTGGAAAAATTCAAAGTATTGTTAACCTTTCAGAATTTAAAAAAATTTGGTTTAGGGGCTGGCAGGTGGCATGGTGGTTAAGGTTCTGGACTCCCACATGGCTGACGGTGACTTGAATCCCAGACCTGGTGGCTTGTTTTCCCACTTTTTCTTTCTCTTTCTCTCTGGTTAAAAAAATAATAACAAAATTAAATAAATGATTCTTTTAGAATATTGGTCTAGAATCGAACAGTTTCAAAGTTGGCAGTCTGAATGGAGGGGTACACTTCGTTTTTATTATTGCCACCGTCTGAGAAACAACAAAAACGTCTGGCTGGTATTCAGAGATTATATACCCAACCATTCTCATGAGGACTTCCATCCTTTGTCAGGACTGAGAAACTTGAATTATCCAAGGTCTTCAGGAATTCTTCCCTCGGGAACCAGCAGTTAGTGTAATGGCTATGTCGCTGGACTCCCACGTAGTTGACCGCGGTTCGTGTCCCGGACCCGGTGGCTTAAAACTCACGCCGGGCACGTGTGCGTGCGTGCCCAAGATCCCGAGAGGAGAATGGAGGAGAAGGGATTGCGGCGTGACCATCCCCCCTGGGGGGTGATTTCTCGCTTTCTGTCTCTATGTCTCTCTCTGTCTGTCTGGCGAGCGCACGCGCCCTACAGTGAAAATCTCTCTAAAAAAAAAAAAAAAAAGGAATTCTTCCCTCAGATGACATGTGACTACTCACCCTATACTTTGCTTTTGAAAAACTTTTGCCAGTTACCATCCACATGTTTTTGATGGGGCTTAGAATTTATCTTTCAGTTTAGACTTTGGAGAGTAAGACTCTTTTTTAATTTTTTAAAAAAATTTTGCCAGAGAGTGTGTGCATTTGCTTCATGGGGAATGATCATGTTACAATCCCATCTCCATCTCGCCCTCTTTTCAGGATTTTGGGCACAAATGCACACCTGCCTGGCATTTTTCTCAGGCCTCTGGGTCTGGGACTCAAACTATGCAGCTGGACATGGACCCGCTGCCTTAACCACCAGGCTGTGGAGCCAGCCTGATGACTAAGACTATTAAGACTGTTTCTCTTTATTATTTTAAGTTCTACCTCATTTTCCCCTTTCCCTGAGATTCTTCATGATTTCTCAGTAGGACTGGCTGACTGGTTTACTGAAGGATGATAAATAGAAAAATGTAGATTTCTGAGCAAACATAGAAAAGTGTCATTAGAACTGGATTCACTACATCTAAACTTTTTATAAGAATTAATTTTCATCAATTTATGTAGGATTTTGAGGCACCGAGGACACTTTGGCAATGTTTCTGTGGCTTGGCAGCTGTTTGAGAATGAGTCTGCTTTGCAGCCTGGACAAGAGTTCTATGAAACTTCAGGGACTGTTAGCTTCATGGATGGAGAAGGAGCAAAACCAATAATTCTGCATGCTTTTCCAGATCAAATTCCTGAATTCAATGAATTTTATATTCTAAAGCTTGTCAACATTTCAGGTGCTGTGTTTTTTACATTTCTTATTTTACCATCAAAAATGTTTGTTTTGTACTTACTTAGTGCTACATAGAAAATTCAGTTGATGAAGAAATAGTGTATCCTGAATGTCTGATTTTAATTGTCAAATACCCTTCTTGATAGAGGAGTTGTTTTTAATGTTCACTTTGTAGTCTTAGCTTGGTTCAGTTTTATGAATGGAGGCTCACATCCACCCTCAAACTTGAAAATTACTATTCCCACACCAAATACAGTGTTCCCAATGAACCATTTATTGAAGCCAGGAAGTATAGATTCATAGTAGCTTAAAGCTTGGTCTTCTACTATAAATTAAACAATTAAATTTTCCTATTACTCTTGGTTTTAGGCACAGGAATTCAACCTGTCTAGTTCATGTCTTCTTACCAGTCTTGATTGATCATTAATAAGATTATTCAGAACCAATATTTTTTGATCACCTCCGTAAAAATGTGGTGAAAGCCATATGGTGATACTGTTACGACTCATTGATAATGAGTAAATTATCTAACCAGAACTTTGTCTGCTTAGCACATTCCTTTTTCTTCACCTTATTGTATGGTAGAAAATACTTTAAATTCTGGTTTTTCACTCATAGATTTTCTTATTACAGGTGGCTCCCCAGGGCCTGGGGGCCAACTAGCAGAAAGCAATCTTCAGGTGACGATAATGATTCCCTTCAATGACGATCCTTTTGGAGTTTTCATCTTGGATCCAGAGTGTTTAGAGAGAGAAGTGGCCGAAGATGTCCTCTCTGAAGATGATCTGTCGTACATCACCAACTTCACCATTTTGAGGCAACAGGGTGCCTTTGGTGATGTACGAGTGGGCTGGGAAGTCCTGTCCAGTGAGTTCACCGATGGTTTGCCACCAATGGTAGACTTTCTACTCCTCGGAACATTCCCCAGCACTGTGCACTTACAACCGCACATGCGGCGTCACCATAGCGGAACAGACGCCTTGTACTTCAGTGGACTAGAGGGTGCGTTTGGGACTGTTAATCCCAAATACCATCCCTCTAGGAATAACACAATTGCCAACTTTACCTTCTCAGCTTGGGTAATGCCTAATGCCAATACGAATGGATTTGTTATAGCAAAGGATGATGGCAATGGAAGCATCTATTATGGGGTAAAAATTCAAACAAATCAGTCCCACGTGACACTTTCCCTTCATTACAAAACTTTGGGTTCCAATGCTACGTACATTGCCAAGACAACAGTCATGAAATATTTGGAAGAAAGTGTTTGGCTTCATCTCCTAATTATCTTGGATGATGGCATAATTGAATTCTACCTGGATGGAAATGCAATGCCCAGAGGAATTAAAAGTCTGAAAGGAGAAGCCATTACTGATGGTGAGTGTCATCTTCCCAACCACGACGTTGCAGTTTGAAGTTTTTAAAATTTTGATTTAGGATGTTTAAGTTTTAGGCCCAGCCTAAGTGGTGCAATCTATAGCATACTGATGTATGGTATTGGAAGCAACAAGGCTGACCAGGGGTTTGGATTCCCAGGTTGGCCTGAAAACACACCAGCCACATGTGGGCACTTGAGATTCTAAGGAGCTGGATGGCAGAGGGAGGGGGTCCAGGTGTGGGGAGGCCTTGTCAAGGATACTTCTCTCTTTTTCTCTTTGTTATATGTGTGTGTATGTGCTATCAAAAATATTCTTTTTTAATTAAAAAAATTACAGATATTTACAAACTCTGCTTCTGTTTTAGTCTAATTTTGTGAACAAGACCATGGTAAGTTCTGTGCTGAATGTTGTAGGAAATGAATCAGGCAAAATCTTTGCCCCTGCGGAACCTGGAATAGGTTCTTGGAGAGACATGTACAAGCAAAATCTCTATAATCCATTGTAGGAAGAAAGAAAAAAATGTGAAGGAGGAACATTTATTCCCTCTGTGGCTAGCAGGAAGAACGGGGAATGAAATTTCAGGTAGAGGAATGAGGAAAGGTGTGGAAATGTGAAACAGTACATTGTACCTGGGGAAATGCCTCCGGTTCAACATTACTGCAGGAGGAGGGTGGTGGGCATAAGGCTGAAAGGAATCAGAAGAGAAAAATTTCATTAAAAAAATTAATGGCACTTAGAGTATCAAGAGGCAAATTGGTCAGTGTTAGGGAGGTTTGGAAGAGATCATCTTTGTTTTCTCTAAACTGGATCATATGCACTTTTCTTGAGAAACAGCGTGCGCCTGTGCACACATGGATACTGGTTACCCGTTATAGGCACCGTTTCCTTCCAGTCCCTTCATTCTAGGATTCGGTTGTTTGATACTTAGTAAGAAGGAGAGCAGAGCGTGTATGGCTATAGCTTAAATACTTTCCTACTGAACCTTTTGCAGTAGATACTTGATTACTTGTTTATGTGTCTTCTTTTATTTCTTTCTTAAGTTTTTGCCATAGGGAAAACCGTCACACCACCTGCCAGCCCCAGGTTGTGTCATTTTTTTTAAAGAATTATTTTATTTAACTTTATTTATTTATTTATTTATTTTAACTTGACCAGAGAGGGAGAGGGGGAGGGGGGGGAGAGAGAGAGAGAGAGAGAGAGAGAAAGAGAAAGAGAGAGAGAAAGAGAAAGTGAGAAAGCAAGCTGCCAGGTCCGGGTAACCGTGGTCAGCCATGTGGGAGTTTGGTGCCCTTAACCACCACGCCATCTGTAGGCCCCTAGGTTGTATATTTCTTGTTTGTTTTTCTCAGGGGGGAGGGGAAGGCCAAAAAAAAAAAAAAAAAGAAACAGAAAACAAAAAACCTATAAAACAAAACGAAACAAAACTCCAAAACAAAAACCATGACACATAGCTACCAAATTCAACTTCTAGGACTGCGCTTACAGCACTCTGGCATTAAATTATCCCCTTCAGATTGTGTGAATACATGCATACTTCTGTTGACCTTGATACCCTTTTTGATTGTAATGGTGATAGAATGAGAGTGGAAAAGATTTGGGAGTTCTGAGAACTGGTGTTTCTTTTCTGTTTGGCTTTAAAACTTACATTATTTTTGTAACTTTAATTTGCAAAGAGAAATGTAAAACTGTCTATATCTTTAAAAGTTATCAATAAAATATAGTATGTTATATTATAAAACACATGAAAATAGTTATTTCCTAAGTGTACAGACAGAAGGATTTATTAAAACTTAAAATTCAGCACTCATTTCACCAGCCGTTAGATCAGGAAGCTACGTTCCAGGAGCCAGACCGTGGTACGGTGGTACAACCTGACCCTGTGAAGCAGTCTCACACAGGGAGGTTCCTGGTTCAAGTGTGGGGAGTTGAGTCGCCTGGCACATACTTAGCCTTGATGTGGGAGTGGCCGAAGCTGCCAGTGGATCCAGCTATCTAGACCTTGTTGGGGGTTTGTTTCTCTCTCTCTCTCTCTCTCCCTTTTAGCTCTTCTCTAGTTGATAATTCACCACCCTGCCCGCCTACTGTTGTTTTTTTTTTTTTTTTTTTTTTTTTTTTTTTTAGGTTTTTGCCATAGGGCTTGTGCACTCGAGAAGGGGGAGACAGAGAGAGGGAAAGTGAGAAATCATGCCCAGGGAGAATGGCCATGTTGCATTCCCTTCTCCCATCTCCTCTTGGGATTTTGGACACACACACGCATGTGTCTGGCATGATTTTCAAACTGTTGGGTCTGGGACTCGTACCATGGTTGGCCACGTGGGAGTCCAGTACCTTAACCATGCCACTTGCTACACTATTGGCATTTTTAAGAGGCCAAGCTTAGCCTTTTCTGTTTTTAAATTCATGTACATATAATTGGACTCTATGCACAATTAACTTTCTGGCTTCTTTTGCTTACTATTGCTTATGAAGCTCATCCACATTTCTGTCTTGTAGATATTTCAGAATATTACTACATAGGATCTCATGTGTAATTATAACACTATGTTACTTTTTTATTTTTTTAGAGAGATTTTTGCTATAGGGCATGTGCACTCACCAGAGAGATAGACAGTAAGTGCATAATCACCCCCACAGGGAGATGGCTACACAGCAGTCCCTTCTTCTCCATTCTCCTCTTGGGATTTGGAGCATGCACACACATGCGCCTGGTGTGAGTTTTAAGTTACCAGGTCCAGGACTTGAACCTCACTGGGTCCCATGTGGGAGTCCAGTGATGTAACCATTATGCCACCTGCTGGTCCTGTTATGTTACTTCTAATTTTCATTTGGGTTGTTTCTAATTATTGATTATTACGTAAAGTATTTCTTTTTTAAAGAATTATTTTTTCTATTTAACTTTACTTATTTATATTTTTATTTTGACAAGAGAGAAAGCAAGTCGCCAGGTCCTGGACTCGAACTGTAGTTGGCCATGTGGGAGTCCAGTGCCCTCAACCACCACACCACTTGCCAGCCCCTACATACAGTATTTGTATGGTTATTATTTTTTTCCTTATTATTTTTAATTGCCAAAGGGAGAGAGAGAGACAGACAGAGACAGAAACAGAGAGGGAGAAAGCATTCTCACAGTGGAGCAGGGTCACACTCCAACCTCTTCTCTTTTGTTTCTCTATCCCTTTAAGATTTTGAGTACACATGTACCTGTGCCCAGCATGTTTTTTAAACCTCTGAAGCCAGGATTTGAACTGTGGTCAGCTCCTATAATCACTAGGCTATGGAGCTAGCCCTCTGAATACTCTTGTACATGATTTGTGATGAACATGTGTGCTGTCTGCATTTCAAAGCACCCTCCAGTGAAATGTGGTCACACCATATTTCTCCATCCTGTCAGGATTTGGGGCATACATGTGCTTAGTGTGTTTTTCAAGCCACCTGGACTGAACCATGGCTGGCCACTTGGGCTTTGACTCCTTTAACTACTAGGCCATAGAGCTGCCTCCCCAATAAAATTGTTCCACCTTTTACACCACGCTCATAATTTAGGATAGGGTAATTGTGGATGTTGCAGTGCTTAAACCCATGTGTAATTTCAGGTCCTGGAATTCTGAGAATTGGGGCAGGAATGAATGGCAATGACAGATTTACTGGGCTAATGCAGGACGTGAGGTCCTATGAACGGAAACTAACCCTGGAGGAAATTTATGAACTTCATGCCATGCCTGCAAAGAGTGATTTACACCCCATTTCTGGCTATCTGGAGTTCAGACAGGGAGAAACGAACAAGTCATTCATAGTTTCTGCAAGAGATGACAATGAAGAGGAGGGAGAAGAGTTATTTATTCTTAAACTAGTCTCTGTGTATGGTGGAGCCCGCATTTCTGAGGAAAATACCACAGCAAGGTTAATAATACAGAAAAGTGACAATGCCAATGGCTTGTTCGGCTTCACGGGAGCTTGCATACCAGAGGTAAGTAGTGCGCTCGAAGAATTTCGGAGTTAAAAATTCATCGTGGATTTGTTTGGGACTAGGTTTTCTTTTTTTATCATTTGGAAGACGACTTGACCAGCTACTTTAAGTCTAGAAATTTGCTAGAGCTAGTGGTTGGAAATACACATCACAAGATCCCTGCTATTAGGAATCAGCTTAATGAGTTGATAGAGGAAGAAGCTGGCAAATGATACTTTATAGTTAGCTTTAAAGTTAATGCACTTCAAAGAGTATAAATTAAACTCTGCATATGATTTTCTTCTGGCTACTATTTTTGGATACCATATAAATAAGTAAATAATCTATATTTCAAACTTGTATAAATAATTATAATTGAAGCTTTATTGAAATAGGATTTTAAAAAGTGTTTCTTATCCCCACATATGAAATGGTTGCATAGTTAAGAACATTATTCTGATGTTGGGTGTGAAAATCCTTCCTATCAATCTTCTTGGCTAGCTTAATTCATTAGGGTGTTTTACTGTCCTTATCAGTCCCTTCCAAGTTCTTGAAGATTTGTAATCATCTTGGTTTCCTGCTCAGTAACATTAGATCTCATGAAGCACCTCACAGGTGTTGCGTGTGACAGCAACATCTCCAGTGTCCAGGAATGGGTGCCAAGGAACAAGAGTCTTTCCCCTTTGCAAGTTGATTCTAATAGGTTTAGAATGGTGCACATTGAAATGATTAAGGAAAACATGGTGGGGGGAGGTGAGAAGACGGGAATTGGGAAAAACAAAGAAGCAAAACATTTATGGGACATAAAAATGGAAAGTTATCTATTGATAACATGTATGATAATACTTTTAACTGGACAAATACATAGTGTATTCATGGTGGGAAAATTCATTTTACAAGCCGTAGTGATATATAGTGGTTGAACGTATTAAAAAATAAACTATTAAAAAAAGAAAAACACGGATGGATAGAATAACAATGTCTAGGTCATAGGCTGCATTGTAGCTTAACTTGCAATGTCTGGCTCTCTGGGGTGTCCTGTTGCCCCTTAACTCTTTGTTTTAGCAAGAGTACTAAGGGATCTTCTTCTTCCTTTTTTTTTTTTTTTTGAAGAGGTTTTTGCTATAGGGCACATGTACTTGCCAGAAAGACAGAGAGACAGAGAGACAGAAAGCGAGAGATCACCCTCCAGGGGAGGTGTCCACGCCACAATCCCTTCTTCATTCTCTCAGAATCATGGGCATGCACGCACACACACCCGGCGTGAGTTTAAGCCACCGGTTATCTTCTAATGGCTCTTTTTTTTTTTTTTAACATCAGAAATAGCATATCTAAAACTAGGGAGAATATATGACTTACAGATCTGCAACTTACAAAGAAATATGTTTACCTATAGTGATAATACATTTACATAGATACCCAGCCATTTACATATTAAAGTTCTTTTGATATATAAAAGAAATTTTATGTATTAAATCTTACACATCTTTCTGATAATCCATAAAGTAGTATTAATTAGTACTCCCTTTACTTAAAAATAATTTTTTTATATTTATTTCTTCCATAAGACAGAGAGAGTGAGAAAGGCAGACAGACAGGTAGCATCCAAAGTTTCAGTGTTGTGATCTTACCCCCAGCCTACCCAGCCCAGATCACGGCCATGCGTGGGCCTGGCATACTCAGGGAGAGCTCCGATTAGGAACTGAACCCCTCCCCCCCCTGCAGTGGGGGTCAGCCTCACAGAATGTTGCTTTCTACCACTGTGACACTGTCTGGCCTATTCTCTCCATTTTAAAGGGTTAAAAACAGGTTTAGAGGCTGAGACAATAACCAACCCTAGTAAAATTAAATGAGAGAGGATTGAATGCTTGGTTCAGAGTTTGACAGTTACTGGGGTTCCATCATTACTATTTTTGTGTGTTTGTTTCTAAGATACAGTGGGGAGAACTGAAATTTGAACCCCTATCTTGTGACTTGTTACTGTTCCTGTATCTTTAATATCATCATCACTATTTTAGGAAAGGTAAATACCTCCTATGAGGTTGTGAGAACTGTTGCAGTACCCTGTCTAGTCAGATTCCCTCCACTTATCTTCAAGATGTGACTTTTGCCTGTAACTGTGACTTCTTGTGTGTCATTCTCCCCTTTGGTCAGTATTTCAGTCTGACTTGCCTTGCTTTAGTTCAAATTTCAGGCATCAGAACTTGCTGCCGCTCCATGGTAGCACTCTTATTCCATATTGTCATTTTTAGTCATTTAGCTGTCGGCTTCAAAAGCGTCTCCTCAGTGAAGACTTCTTAATTTAAAGTAACTAACCCTTTTCTTCCAACATGTCACTCTCCATTTATTGATGTAGTTTTAATTATTTTTTCATAGCATTGATCACAGTGTTAAATTCTACTATTCAGCCCACACATAGATGTGTATATATGTACATATACAGATATAAAAGCACACACAAATGTATGGATACACATATGTATGTATATAATAATATATGTGTGTGTGTGTGTGTGTGTGTGTGTGTATATATATATATATATATATATATATTACATATACATATAATAGCCCACATGGAGCCCACATGGCTGACTCCTCGATCTGAGTCCTGGACCTGGTAGCTTATAAAACACACTAGGCATGTGTGCATGTATGCCCAAACTCCTGAGAGGAGAACAGAGGAGAAGGGATTGCAGCATGGCCATCCTCTATTCTATTTCCCTCTCTCTCTGTCTCTCTTTGTCTCTCTTGTAAGTGCATGCACCCTATGGCAACACCCCCCCCCCCAAAAAAAAAAAAAACAAACAAATACTTGGATGTTATTTGCCTTTTTCATTTTATTGACATTTGCACTGCAAAGGCTGCTAGCAAATTAACATGAATCAAGGTAGTGGAACCAAATGGCACCAGTCATCATTTGCCACCACACACCATTATTTAGAAAGTACTTATTTCACGTAACAGTACATCTCTGATCAGGCAGTAAAAAATACTAATTTTATAAAATATCAACTCCTTAATACCCATCTTTTTAAATATTGGATGTTACAAAATGAGAAGCACAAAAAAGGCTCTTCTCCAGCATTCTGAAACTTAACAGTTGTCTCAATGAAAAGTAGTTGTGTAGATTTTTTTTTTAATTGAGAGATTTTTGCTATTGGTCATGTGCGCTTGCAGAGAGAGAGAGACAGAAAGCGAGAAATCACCCCCTTCCCCCCGGGTATAGCCATGCCACAATCCCTTCTCCTCCATTCTCCTCTTGGGATTTTGCGCACACACACACACGTGCCTGTTGTGTTTTAAGCCTCCAAGTCCAGGACTTAAACTGTGATCTACCACGTGGTAGTCCAGCAACATAAACATTACACCATCTGCTGGTCCTGTGTAGATTTTGATTTACTGGTGGAACTAGTTGAAATTAGATACTGTTTTTTTTTTTTTTTTTTTTTGAAAAATGGTTGAAATATTTTGGTTATTTGGACTTGAGTTTTTGGCAGGGCAGACATTTTCATGAAAAGGGAGCGAACCAGTGATTGCAAAGAAAACAGTTTACAGTCTTTATGCTGATGATAAAAATTCAATTTTTCAAAAAAAATGTAAACTTTAGCTTTGCGCAGTGGAAGTATCGTAGCGAATGAGGTTTATCCGAGGCGCGATTATTGCTAATTGAAAAAAAAATGTAAACTTTGAAACACTTTTTGATGCCAAAGTAAAGTTGACTGTATCCTATTACTCAAAGACTTGATTGTGATAATAACCAGTGTGATTATTTTGTATGATGAAATACATCAACATTTTCGAGAGTCGTATAGTATAACTCAGTAAGCCAATATTTTCCAAATAACCAATGTATGTTGTTACAAAATCAAGCATGGGAAAAAGATGGACCCAAAGTGCTAGATAGGCCAGTGAATTTTAATGTAATACAGTATACTCTCACAGTGCAACTAAACTCCAAGAAACTGTGAGTCATTAAATTTTGGCATAATATCTAGGAAAAATACCCACAATTGTATGAAAAGACTATTAAAGTCCTCTTCCTTTTCCAGTTATGTATCTATGTGGGACTAGATTTTCTTTATCTACTTCAAGCAAATAACAGATGGAAATAGACACATTGATTGCAGGAGAAATGAGAATTCAGCTGTTTTTGATTAAGCCAGATCTGTGGAAATATGACAATGCCCCACTATCACCTAATTATTATCTTTAAAAATTAGGCATTTAATTTTTAAAGTTTATTATTATTATTTTTAACTTGCTATAGGGCATGTGCATGCATCAGAAAGAGGAGAGAGGAAGAAAGAGTTAAAAAGTAAGCCACCAGGTCTGGGACTTGAACTGTGGTCGACCATGTAAGAGTTCAGTGCCTTAACCACTATGCCACCTGCTGGCCCCACCACTAATTATTTTATTTTGGAATACATATTTATTTCTCATAAAGATACATTGCCTATGTTAGCAATTAATAGATTTATTATTTATTTATTTATTTATTTATTTATTTATTTATTTATTTATTGCAGAGGTTTTTGCTATAGGGCATGTGCACTCACCAGAAAGACAGAAACAGAGAGACAGAACATGAGAAAGCACCCCCCCGGGGGATGGCCATGTCGTAATCTCTTGTCCTCCATTCTCCTCTCGGGATCTTAGGCACACACGCACACGTATCCAGTATAAGTTTAAGCCGGGACTTGAACTACAGTCAACTACATGGGAGTTCAGTGACAGTCATTACACCCATCTTATTATTGTTATTTTAAAATAACATCAATCTATAATTGTTTTTATTTATATTATAACAAATATTTTTAGACTTCAACAACATAAGCAAAAAAATGCTTGGAGGTTTTTTTAAGTTTATTTACTTATTTCTTCCATGAAAAAGGGAGAGAGAGCAAGAGAGGCATCTCCAGCAGGGTCTTCATACCTCGAGCCAAACCCCAGCCTCAGTCAGCCAGGACCATGGGCACGCATGCATCGAGAGGGCACAGGAACACCGTTGGACCTTCCATCTGCCTCATCATCACAGAGTATTGTGTCACCACTGTGTCATGGTGGCTGGCCAATTTTTATGAGTGTTTAGAGATTCTGAAACTAAAACACTGGAGAACATCTGGTTTCCTGTCTGCCCAGAACAGTCTTGAGAGTTTACATTTTACGGTCACCTCATTCATTTTCAGAAAAGAAAAACTACTGCCACTTCCATAGATTTCTTCATTACGTTGTTGCAGTGACATCGAAAATTTAATTTCTTTCTTAGTCAAAATATCCAAAGACAGTAGAGATCCGGTAATGCTGTCTCCCTGGGTATGTTACCCTCTTACGTTTTTCTTGGATTCATAAGGCATAAAGTCATGTCGAGTGGTAGCAATGACATCTTTTACAAATAGGGACAATACGCAGAATATGACATAGTCTGCGCCTTAGCCTATTGAAAGACATGGCTGTGTCCTGTAAATAGAAAGTGCTTAATACATTATAACTGAAATAATGAATAAACCCGGGTGAGGGCCCTGTTGAGGCCTGCCAGACAGTGCTTTGGAGTCCACGTGGAAGCTGTGCTGAGCGGGTGACTGATTTTGTTAGACTGATAGCCTGGTAACCACCGTCTCTTGTTGGTTCCTCATATTTTGTTGTTCTGTGTATTTCTTATGTTGTTTCCTACCTTATTTTAGCACTATTTTTGTGTGTCTTGTAAAATTGTACACTGCATGATTAAAAATGAATGAGATTGCATTCCATAGTGATGCACAGAATTTGCTAATCCCATTCTATTCTTTTTTATAACTAGTATTTATCAACTCCTGATGTAAGAATCAATCTACAGTTTGGGAAGATCTCCGTGAAAAATAAGACAGTTATTTCAGCATAGACCGTATTTGTTTTACAGTGTCTGCCATATGTTATGTGACTAGATGCCTTAGATTTAAGCGATACTGAGATAATCTGATATCACAGATCATCACCCAAGCATGAAACAAAATTAAAAATTAATTGGATTTGTAATTGTTTAGCTTTCATCGTCAATTTCAATGGAGAAGGCTAGTTCATGGCTTAGAATACTGCATTATTTTATCTAGGAAAATAGATTTCAAAAACTCTTCAATTATTTATCTTTCATGTCACTCTTCTGCTTGATCTGAAGATTTGGTAGTTTCCTGACTCAAAAGAGGGAACAGTAGTGAACATTTTTATTTCTAGAGAAGGTCAGCAAGCATAGTTTGGTGATTATTATAGATATTACACCCTTTCATATAGTCACCTAAATGTTTGTATCATACTTCTAAAGCCAGGTAGGTGAATATTTTAATATATTTTAAAATTTATTTAATTTTGGTTAATATTATTATTATTTTTAAAATTTGCTACAGGGCAATGTGCACTCACCAGAGAGAGGGAAAATGAAAAAGCAAGTTGTCAGGTTTGGGACTCGAACTGTGTTTGGCCATGTGGGAGTCCAGTGCCTTAACCACCATGCCGCCTGCTGACCTCTGAATATTTTAATATCAGGAAAAGGTTTTCTATATTTACTCTCTCTGTCTCAATTATCTTCTGTATTAATAATTGCATTCTGTAGTCTAATATTTCTCAAAATGTTGGTTAGAAATATCTAATGCATATTATTTGATATCATTTCTGGTTTGGGACCCTATTCCTAGGTCAGACTCTCTGGCTGGGAGAGGGGTGAAGCAAAAAGCTGAATTAAAATCTTCTCAGGCCCAGCCATGGTGGCTCAGGTGCTAGGGCACTGCTGTGTGACACTGGAGCCGTAGGAGGGGGCCTGGGTTTGGGTCCTGGGTCAACCTGAATCCTTCAGGTATACCCACAAATGTGATCCTGCCTGGCTAAAAGACTGAACGTTGAGTCACAGCATGGTAAGACTCTGTCGAGGGTAAATCTCTCTTTCTTAAGATACAAACTTTAAAACATTCTTTTCAGTGAAAATTTCTATCCGTTATATATACAAAAATAGACAAAATAATGGCTCTGAACATACTTATATATTAGAAAGAAAAAGAGAAATCTGAGGAGACTAATTCCTCAAACAATAATGGATGAATATTTGCATGTCCTTGAAAATTCATATAATTCTTTTGCCCTATAAAGGAATGGGAAAAAAGGACTAATTATAAATGTTTCTTAGTAGTCAAAAATATATTGGGGGTCATGTAGAGACCTCCTTAATCCTTTCTAAAGAGGTAGGAAGTTATAAAATTAAGTTTATGATGAAAGAATTTCACAAAAGCATTGCAGTTTTATTACTGATTTGAGTCGGAATGTAGTCATAAATAATTTATGTTCAATTTCAGATTGCTGAGGAGGGCTCCACCATTTCATGTGTTGTGGAGAGAACCAGAGGAGCCCTGGATTACGTGCATGTTTTTTACACCATCTCACAGATCGAGTCTGACAGCATTAATTACCTTGTGGATGATTTTGCCAACGCCAGTGGAACTATCACATTCCTTCCTTGGCAGAGATCAGAGGTAATACACCCCACCTTCTTTGTTCCTTTGTGAGCCTCTTGGCAAGCTTTTTCTGATGTGTTTGGTCTGTAATTTCTTTGCATTTACTTTTTATTTAAGGAATTTAAAATGTTGGCAGGACCAGGAATGTGATATAGTATAAAATATTTTTGTCTTTATTTATGCAAATGAAAAATGAAGAGTTTTGAATAGTGTGTGCGTTATTATTTGATCTGTTCTTTAATCTCAATGTAATAAAAATGGATAGCCTGAAAGTGCATCCTTGTGCGTTTTTGTTATTACTGATACGATAGGAAACCACAAAATTCTTCATAGCGCTTTTCCAGTCAGCCAGTGAGAAATGATTTTTTAAATAATTATTTAATTTTATTAATTATTAGTATGATTTTAGTTCACCACAGAAGGAGACAGAGAGAGAGGGAAAGTAAGAAAGCAAGCCACTGTGGCTAGGATTTGAACCACAGTTGGCCATATGGGAGTCTAGTGCCTTAATCACCATGCCACCTGCTGGCTCTGTGAAATTCTTGTAATCTGATTTTCTTTTATATTAAATTGGGAAAAAAGAGGCTACTTTTCTGTGTTTCAAAAATATGTGACTTTCAGCTTTATTGAAAACTTTCTATGAAGGCCAGGCCAGGTGGTAGCACAGCTGTAAACACAACTGGATTTACATAGAAAGGTCCTGGGTTCACATCCTGGGACCTCTCTGGGTGTGTGGGGTGTTTGCCCATGGTCTGGGCCAACCGAGACGAGAGGTGGATTGTAGCAGTAAGACCCTGCTGCAAGTGCCTTTCTCCTTGTATCTCTCTTTCATAGAAAGAATAAACTAAAAACAATTAAAAAAAGGAAAAGAAAGAAAATACTGCTTTTTACAAACAACCACACATTTTCTATGAATCATGGTCATATTTCTGAATCGATGATCCATGAATACATGACACTCTCCGTAAGTGAAATCAGGATGAGGTTTCCTCCTGTATCAAACATTTTAACACTGTTCATTGATTTTGTTGGAATATTTGTATCAGTATTTTTTTTTTTTTTAAGATTTATTTTAGTTGACATGAAAAGAACATAGAGGCCACCAGGGATTCAAGCAAATGAACTTAAAGCTTGCACATACTAATAAATAATCTCTGAGAGAGTTTTTAAAGGATTTAGAAATCAGCTGGACAAAAAACATAAAATTGATGGAAAGATTAAAATATTCTTAAGATTTAAAGGATTAAAGCTAAAGAAGAATAAAACAAATCTCTGTAATTTAGATGAAGAAGGAAATAGTTGGCATTATAACAGCAGTTCCCCTGTAGTAGTAGTCTGTACCAGGTTTGGGAGAAAGGTTTTACTAATGTATGTAAAATTAGAACAACTAATTAGTTTTCATTTTCTTTTTTTTTTTTTTTGGAGAGGTTTTTCGCTATAGGGTACGTGCGCTCGCCAGACAGAGAGAGACATAGAGACAGAAAGCGAGAAATCACCCCCCAGGGGGGGATGGCCTCACCGCAATCCCTTCTCCTCCATTCTCCTCTCGGGATCTTGGGCACACACGTACACACGCCCTGCGTGAGTTTTAAGCCACCGGGTCTGGGACGTGAACCGCGGTCGACTATGTGGGAGTCCAGTGACATAGCCATTACGCTAACTGCTGGTTCCCAACAACTAATTAGTTTTCATAAAACTAGAATTATTCAGTCTGTGTAGGACTATATTTAATTTTGATGCATTGTCTTTCTATTTTTTTCTTGGATTTAAAGTGCCATTTCTTTTAAGGTAAGTAATTGTAACAGTATGTGGTAATTTTTTAATGCTCTTAATTTACAAAACAGACTTGATACTCTAAATTTTCTCATAGAAAATTTACCAACTATGGAATAAAATGGTAACTAGGATCAATCGTTTCATAAAGTAAATACATATACATTTGGAAGAGATACATGATAATCCAAATTTGATAAAAGTAAAATAGTTGTAAATGTTCTAGTCAATAATTAAAATATTCCTTCTAGTAGTTTTAAATTTATTTTTCCTGTTAGTTCAACAATAAGGACATGATTTTGGTAACATATACCATTTTTTAATTTCTCTGAGCACATTGGCTATGCCATATGTAACTCTTTAAATTAAAATAAAATGAAAGTGAACATTAAAAACCAAATTCAGGGTTTTCTTGGGAATCTCTAGAGAATTAAAAATCTCTAGAAAAACTATGTGTTATTTTTTTGTGTATATTTGAGACTTGAGACATGCTGTTACGTAAACTGCGTATTAAAAACCAAGTTGCCCAGGTGCCTTTAGGCTCACTGATCAGGGTTTGGGCAATGGCATTTGGATTTAGAGTTTGTTTTCAGACTGTTGACACTCTTCGTTCTGGGAGAAATCAGGAAGTCGCCCTTCATTCTTCCCCGCCTCGCTCTCTCTCCATGCTAAGTGAGTCATCAGACTGGCACATTCTACCTCCAGACAAATCTTGATCTATCCATTTTTTCTTGTTTCTTTTGTTACTGTAGTAATTTGGAGTTTCATTATTCCTGGTCAGCCCTCTCCTAGCGGATCCTCTTGCATCCTTTCTTGCTCTGTCCATTTTATTTGCATTCTGCCATGGTAACAGCACTCTGATTTGTCCGTCTCCTGCTTAGGATTCTTCAGTTTGTCTAAGCCCCATCTTGGGACAACACGAAGAAACCATTTTCACTTAACACATGTACAGTACAAGCAAGTCCCCCAACATGAATTTTCGGGGGACATCCAAACTGTAGCAGGCAGACACTAGATAGGTGTATGTTGTCCTTCCTTACTGCCCTACCACATTCTATCCTTAATGATGGTTAAGGAACCACCTTAAAGTCTGAGGTCGGCATGCCATTATCTTTGATACAAAGAATATATTATGTTGATATATCTATTATTATGTATCGTAAATGATATGGTATTGACAGAAAATGTTACTGCTCAGCACCTGTCTTAGTCTGTTTTGGACTGCCGTAACAAAATTCCATACACAGGTAATTTATAAGCAGCAGAAATGCACTGCTGTTCTGGAGGCTACAAGTCCATGATCAAGGTGCCCATAGGTTTAGCGTCCAGCAAGGCCTCACTCTCTGCTTCATGCACATGGTACCTTCTCGACATGTCCTGACACGGTGGAAGGGGTGGACAAGCTTCTAGGGGGCCTGTTCTGTCAGGGCAGTGAGCCCATGTAGGATGGCTTCACCTTGAAGACCTGGTCACCTCCTTAAATGTCTTGCCTCTCAATGCTATCACCTTGGGGGTTAGATTTTAACATAGGAATTTTGAGGCGCTATTCCAATATTTACCCATTATTGTTAAAGGAATTTATCTCTTCAGATTTCTCTTTTTGTATGTGTTATGTATGTACACACACACATACAAATACACACTCAGCGTTTCTGGAAATACGTTATGTTAAATCCTGATTTCATTAAAAAAAATTTAATTGGGTATTTTATTTTCCTTTGGTGGATAATTTCTGCATGCCTCAGTCCTTAGTGCCTCTGGGTTTTTACATTTATAGGTCCTGAATATATATGTTCTTGACGATGATATTCCTGAGCTTAATGAATATTTCCGCGTGACGTTGGTTTCTGCGATTCCTGGAGATGGGAAACTGGGTTCGACCCCCACCAGTGGTGCGAGCATAGATCCTGAAAAGGAAACAACAGACATCACCGTCAAAGCTAGTGATCATCCATATGGTAACCTGCTCCTTTGGAAGAATCTACTCTCTTCTACTTTGTTAAGGATGTCTTAATGGAGGACCAGCAGATCACGTAATGATTACGGTGCTGGGCTCCACATAGCTGACCGCAGTCTGAGTCCCAGACTAGCGGCTTATAAAAAACAATGCTGAGTGAATTTGTGTGTGTGCATGCCCAAGATCCCTGGGGGAGAATAGAAGAGAAAGGATTTCGGTGTGGCCATCCCCCCTTGAGGAGTGATTTCTCGCTTTCTGTCTGTCTCTGGTGAGCGCACGTGCCCTGTAGCAAAAATCTCTCAAAAAAACCCCCCAGTACTCAAGCCTGGCACTTGTGTATGTGTGCCCATCCTGTGAGGAAAATGAAGAGAAGGAATTGAGGTGTGGCCATCCCCTCTTGGAGATGATTTCTTGCTTTCTGTCTCTCTCTCTCTCACCAGTAAGTGCATGTGCCAAGTAGCAAAATTCTCTCTCTCAAAAAGAGAACTTCTTAAGGAACTTTTTGGAAATGATTGAAGTAGAACTTCTTCAGACTCTCTAATTTTTTTTTTTTGGAGAGGTTTTTGCTATAGGGCGCGTGCGCTCACCAGACAGACAGAGAAAGAGAGACAGAAAGTGAGAAATCACCCCCCAGGGGGGATGGCCATGCCACAATCCCTTCTCCTCCATTCTCCTCTTGGGATCTTGGGCACGCATGCACATGCGCCCGGCATGAGTTTAAGCCACTGGGTCCGGGATGCGAACTGCAGTAGACTACGTGGGAGTCTAGTGACATAGCCATTACGCTAACTGCTGGTCCCAGACTCTCTAATTTTTAAGCTGTTATTTGAGAGATACTGTATGAAAGAAAACAGATTAATTTCCAATCTTTTATAATATATTTTGGAAAGATTTTGCAGAATTATTTAAAGTGAAAAAATTATTTCCATTTACAGGTATCAAAATTAATTAAATAAAATCTGACTATAATATGTAAATATGAAAGTAACAAAAAAAAGTATTCCATAATATATATTTTGTGAGCTTCAAGAAATGTAGTCATCATTATCTACTTATATTAATTTCTTTTGTCTTATGCTGAAAAATGGTAATTTATTTCATTGGAGAACTATCATAGACGTTTGTACTAATGTGATAGTATTTTCTATGTTGAAAAGAAGTATTTCTTGGGACCAGCAGTTAGCGTAATGGCTATGTTGCTGGAGTCCCCTGTAGTCAGGCACCGTTCGAGG
>NW_006160010.1:904688-915250 GCF_000334495.1 Tupaia belangeri chinensis
TGGCCATCCCCCCTGGGGCGTGATTTCTCGCTTTCTGTCTCTGTCTCTCTCTCTCTGTCTAGCGAGCATATGCGCCCTATAGCAAAAACCTCTCAAAAAAAAAAAAAAGAAATATTTCTTTTTATTATTAATAATTTAAGATCATCTGTTCAAAGGTCTAGGCAGGAAACCTGAGAGGCTCTTCAATGCTCCTTTACCTAGTTAAATTTTTAAAAAAAGCTTTTTTTTCTCAGAGGTTTTGGCTTTAAGGTACAGAAGCTTGGTGGAGAGAAAGAGAGAGAGAGAGAGAAGAAATGAGAAACCACCCAAAGAGAAAATTCCCCCGCCGCCCCACCCTGGGAGGATGGCCACATTGCAATCCCTTTTCCTCCATTTTCCTCCTGGGATTGTGGGCATGCACCATGCACGCACATGTGCCTGGTGTGATTTTGAAGCTGCCAGGTCTAGGATCTGAACTATAGTTGGCTATGTGAGAGTCCAGTGACATAACTGCTACGCCAACTGCTGGTCTCCTAGAAAAGGTTTACAAATCGAAGCTGGCAGGTGTCATAGTGGTTAAGGCGGTTGGACTCCCACATGGATGACTGCATTTCGAGTCTCAGACCTGGCAGCTTGGTTTCTCAATTTCCTTCTCTCTCGCTGATCAACTTAAAAAAATAAAATAAAATAGAATAATGATAATAAATAAAATAAAATAATTATATTAATAAAAAGGCTTGTAAATCTTATAGGATGCTGCTAATTCTGTTCTTCTGTAAGTTCAAGAATGAATTCTAGACACTGTAGCCAGGAATGAAAACTGAAAATATGAAACTCCATTAGAATTCCTTCTATCGATGCTTCTATTTTTTTTGGAAAAGAAAAGAAAACAAAACAAAAACAAACCGAAAACCTTTTTTTTTTTTTTTTGAGTAAAGACAAGGAAAGTTAATATCGTACCTTTTGACTTCTTTTTTTGTTGTAGAGGTTTTTCCCTTAGGGCATGTGTGCTTGCTGGGGAGAGAGAGAGAGACAGAGACAGAGGCAGGGAGAGGGACAGGGAGAAATCACTCCCCAGGGGCGATGGTCATACCATAATACTTCTCCCCCATTCCCCTCCCAGGATCTTGGGCATGCATGCACATATACACGACGTGAGTTTCAAGCCACCTGGTCTGGGACTGGAACATGGTCGGCTATGTGGGGGTCTGGCGATGTAACAACTACACCATCTGCTGGTCCCACATTCTTTTTATTTTTTTTGGAGAGGTTTTTGCTATAGGGCGCGTGTGTTCGTCAGAAAGACAGAGACAGAAAGCAAGAAGTCAGCACCCAGGGGGGATGGCCATGCCGTAATCCTTTCTCCATTATCCTCTCGGGATCTTGGGCACGCATACACACACGCCTGGTGTGAGTTTAAGCCACCTGGTCTGGGACTTGAACCACGGTCAACTACATGGGAGTCCAGTGGCATAGGCATTACATGCCAACTGCTGGTCCCCCCCCCACATTCTTTTTAAATGGAATTATTTATTTAACTTTACTAACTATGATTATGATGTTAATTTGATGAGAGAGAGAGTGAGAAAGCAAGCCTCTAGGTCAGGGGCTCCAACCGTGGTGAGCTCTGTGGGAATCCAGCACCTTAACCGCCAGGCCACCTATCGGCCCCCCCCTTTTTTTTTTTTTTTGGAGAGATTTTCACTGTAGGACGCGTGCGCTCGCCAGACAGACAGAGAGAGACATAGAGACAGAAAGCGAGAAATCATCCCCCAGGGGGGATGGTCATGCCGCAATCCCTTCTCCTCCATTCTCCTCTCGGGATCTTGGGCACGCACGCACACGCGCCCGGCGTGAGTTTTAAGCTACCAGGTCCGGGACACGAACCGCAGTCGACTACGTGGGAGTCCAGCGACATAGCCATTACGCTAACTGCTGGTTCCCTCGGCCCCCCTTTTAACATTATGAAAGTTTGTAAGATGTTCCATGTCAAAACCGTGGTAATCATGTCTTCACTAAAATCTTTCTAAATGGTAGCCCTCCAAATTTTAGCCTAGTGATCAGAACAAATGTGCAGGATTTTCTTCAAATAACTTCTTCTCTAGATAACTGGATGAAGGCTTTCCTGTCCCCTCTGTCTCCACCAGGCTTGCTACAGTTCTCCATAGGGCTGCCTCCTCAGCCCGAAGATGCCATGACCCTGCCCGCGAGCAGCGTTCCACAAATCACGGTGCAAGAAGAGGATGGAGAAGTCAGGCTATTGGTTGTCCGTGCGCAAGGACTTCTTGGGAGAGTGACAGCAGAATTTAGAACAGTGTCCTTGACCGCATCCAGTCCTGAGGACTATCAGGTAAATCACTCAGACCTTTCAAAACTGTCTTTGCTTTCGTAAAACAGATAGCACACATTTTTGGAGCAATGGAAGGGACTTGCACTGTACCTAGAAAATACTAAACAGGGAAAATAAGCACTGATGGCTTTCTGGCCTTTTATATTTCCATGAATTAGGACCAGCAGATGGCACACCAGTTACATTGCTGGACTCCAACATGGTTGACCTTGGTTCGAGTCCCAGACCTGGTGGCTTGAAAATCACTCCAGGTGTGTGTAATCCCAAGATTCCAGGATGAGAACAGAGGAGAAGGGGTTGTGGCATGGCTAGTCCTTTGGGGAATGGGGAGGAACGGTGATTTCTAACTTTCCCTCTCACTGTGTCTGTCTGTCTCTCTCACTCAGGTGAGTGCATGGACTCTAAGGCAAAAATCTCTTAAAAAAAAAAACTTTAAAAAATATATAAATTAAAGTGCTTTAGTGCATTGAAGTCTGACTCTTAACTAACTACCATATTTATTTCTCTCGTATCTATACTTGTCATTGGCTTCACTTGTGTTATTTGTTTTAGTGTGACAGAATTTGATCAGATACATTAAAATTTAAATTTTTTTGCATTTTAGATCCTCTTACCCACATCTATCAAATAAAACCAAAAGTGCAAAGAAATTATATGTCCATTTCTTTTCAGTTTTGTTTACTTTGTTTTCAAGTGAGAAGCAATGTGGAATTGGCAGAAAAACTATGAATT
Source organism: Tupaia belangeri chinensis (assembly GCF_000334495.1). Taxonomy (NCBI): domain Eukaryota; kingdom Metazoa; phylum Chordata; class Mammalia; order Scandentia; family Tupaiidae; genus Tupaia; species Tupaia belangeri. The sequence goes on from NW_006160010.1 coordinate 907,750, forward strand.
TGGAACTAGACAGAATTTTGTTTTCAGAACTTCTTTTTTTAAGAGAGATTTTTGCTATAAGGTGCAAAAGCGCATCCTATAAGCGCATGCTCACCAGAGAGACAGAGCACGAGAAATCCCTGCTCCAGGGGAGATGGCCACACCACAATCCTTTCTCTTCCGTTCTCCTCTTGGGATCTTGAGCACACATGCACACGTGCCTGGTGTGAGTCTTAAGCCACTGGGTCTGGACTCGAACCACTGTTGACTATGTGGGAGTCCAGTGGCATAACCATTGCATCATCTGCTGCTCCATTTCAGAACTGTATTTTAACTGGTCCTCTAAATATATGGTCTTAGGAGACTCACTAATATTTGCTAATCTCAGTTTCCTTATCTGTAAAAAAGAGATAATATCTGCTGGGCAGGACCTACTCAGAGGATTCATGACGGTTTCAAGTGTCTTATACCGTACATGGCATACAGTCACACACCACGCAATTGCGTGTCATTCAACAATGGACTTCATGTGTGATGGAGGTCCGTGCCATTTTTTATGGTTTTTTAAAAAGAATTATTATTTAAAAAATGTATTATTATTATTATTATTATTATTGTTATTATTATTTTTAATTTGACCAGAGAGAGAGAAAGGGAGGGTAAGTGAGAAAACAAGCTGGTAGGTCTAGGACTTGAACTGTGGTTGGCCATGTGGGAATCCAGCATCTTAATCACCAGGCAACTTGCTGCCCCCCCCTCTTTTTTTTAAAAAAAAATTATTTGCTAGAGGGTGTGTGCATTCACCAGAAAGAGAGAGAAGGAAAGTGAGGAAGCACCCACATGTGCAACTAGCTGGCCCACCATTTTTAATCTATAAAAAGCTTTATTCTATATTTAGATCTGCTTAAATACAGAAATACCTTTTTTGTTAAATTGCCTATAATATATAGTACAGTAACATGCCGAACAGGTTTGTAGCCTATGGGCAGTCAGTCCACCATACCACATAGCTAGGTGCATAGCAGGTCATATCATGTAAGTTCATGTAAATATTCCCTATGATCTTCACACAGTGACAAAACTGCCCAATGACTCATTCCTCAGAACACATCCCTTTTAAGTGACACAGGACTGTATATAGTAGCACTCAATAACCATGACCTTATTGCCAATATGCATATAAAATAAATCCTCATGGTTTCTTCTTGGCAGTCCTCAAAAGAATTTCATATTCTGCAGTCGACTACATGGGCACCCAGATTACCCATTCTGTAATCATTACATCATCTGCTGGTCCCCGGATTATTGTTTTCTTAATAACTGAAACAGCGCAAAACAGAAGACCTGTACCCCATCTGCTATGACCATGACATACCCTTGGGGACATTTATGAGGGTCTTTTGGGGTGGATGCATGACCTGGTTCTTGCTTGTCACCATTCTGAACCATAACATTTGCTTTTCTCATATAGTCTGATAACTTTTGTCTTCACCACTTCTTTGATGCTTCAATTTTGCTCTGTTAGCAAGTACAGTGATAAGATTTCTTAGGCTGTAAATGAATATATGTCTATGCACATATTAAGGAAGGGAGGAAAGGCACCAGGATGGATCATGTACCAAAGAGAAGAGAAGGCGACTAAGTATCAGATACCATCCTTCTCAACCTTGTTCTCATATAGCAAGTTACAGGTGGTCTTCACCATGCAGATGCTTACATTCCAGCTGTTGGAGTGATACTAAACAACCGAGTGATTCTGAGTCATGGTTGGTGATCAGGGAGAGAGGCAGGTGTTGATGTAGGCTGGGTTGTCAAGGAGGGCTTTCTTGGGGAACTGACACTTAGGCTTAATTCTGAAGTTTAAGGGGGAGAAACGTAGATAAAGGGGAAACAACTTTTGAAGACTAGTAAAATGGAATGAATTAAAGGCATCAAGGTGAGGGAGGGCACTGGTTGTCAATGGAACTTAAAGGCTGGTGTTCTGGGGCATGTGGAGAGCTAGGTGTGGCTCAGTCAAGGTGCTAGAGATCATGCTGCATGTGGAGAACAGGTTAGGAGATCAGATGCTGGACACAGAAGGGTAAGTGAGGAGTCTGTTTTGCAGATCAAGGCAAGAGGGGATAGTATCTTGAACTAGACTTGTGACAGTGTAGATGGAAAGAGGTAGCTGAGCATGAGAAATATCTAGGAGTTAAAATAGCAGGATTCGAGGATTGTTTATTGTGAAAGATAAAGCAGTAAAGGGGATTGAGAATGACTCTAGTTCCTGGCAGGAACAAGTTGCTGCTTTAAATTTGGTGCTGTGGAGAGGATTGGGTAAGGCCTGGTTCATAAGCAAGGCCATGAATTTAAGATTCTGGCAGAAACTAGAAGAAAAATCTCAAATAGGAATTAAGATTTAAGTCTGAGGGGCCAGCAGGTGGTATGGTGGGTAAGGACACTGGATTCCCACATGGTGGGCCATGGTTTGAGTCTGGACCTGGTGGCTTGCTTTCTCACTTTCTCTTTCTCTCTCTCACTCTGTCCCTCTCTGGTCAAATTAAAATAAATAAATAAATGGATAAAGAAAATTAAATAAAATAGTTCTTTTAAAAAAAGATTTAAGTCTGGATCTCAGAGGGCAGAGATACAAATTTAGAAGTTAGGAATATATGATATATATACACATATCATACTGAGCATGATAGACTCTCTCTGCAGAAGGTCTAGAGAGGGTGTGATTAACAACAGTTTGTAAAGGTCATGTAGAAAAAATTAAAAGTCATGTAGAAGAAATTAAAAGTCATGTAGAAGAAATTAAAATAGGCTGGGGCCAGCAGGTGGCATGGTGGTTAAGGGTGCTGGACTCCCACATGGCTGACTGCGGTTCGAGTCCTGGACCTGGCGGCTTGCTTTCTCACTTTCATTCTCTCTCTCTCTCTCTGTCCTTCTCTGGTCAAATTAAAATAAATAAATGAATAAATAAAGTTACATAAAAAATAATTCTAAAAAATAAAAGAAATTAAGATAGGCAATGGACAGGTTGATCTGAAAAGATGGTAAGAATTGTGCTGTCATGGAATACCTGAGAACGTAATTCGAGTAGAGGAGTGGCCAGCACAAGATATAGTGAAGTTCTGGTAAGATGGTTTCCTTAGACAGTCAAATATCAGTACTCTGTCAAGACTTGTAGAATTACTCCACTGATACTACAGTCAATTCGAGGCAAAGTCGCAACGTTAATTATTTCCCCTTTGAGTTAACTGTGTGCCTTTTATAGCAAATATTATTCTATTTGAATTATAATTATTATGTTTTTATTTGCCAGAGGACGTGAGTGCTTGTCAGAGAGACAGAAAGACAGAGAGAAAGAGAAAGCACCCTCCAATAAGTGTGGGCAATACCACAATCCCTTCTCTTCTGTTTCTCCTCTTCATTGAGATTTTGGGCACGCATACACATGTGCCTACTGTGCTTTTTAAGCCACTGGGACCAGGATTTGAACCACAGTCAACCATGTGGGATACAGCTCCCTTAAGCACTAAGAGCCATGGAGTAGGCTGTGGGATAGGTCTCCCTATTTGAAATATTTTATTACATGCTTAGCTCTGCTTCTAAAATGTTCTCCGTGAAGTACGAGATTAGGCTGTAAACTCCAAGCATCTAAAATGGTGCATGTGAATGCTATATGCTTGGTAAATATTGAGACGGTGAATAAATGAATAAGCAAAAGAATTGGGACATGGGTCCCTCCATGTAGCTTTAAGATCACTCATCACTCCATAAGATAAAATATAGTTGCCCACACAAACTAACACTGGAAAAACTTAGACAATTTTAAAATATAGTCTTATAACTTGAAGGAAGAATGCTTATATGAAATAATGGAAGAAAACTGAGCCTTGAGACTTTGACTTTTGCATAACTTTGTCTTAATATGTGAACTTTCTGAAGGAAATTCTATGCCATGAATGTCTATTGCAAGTACAGTAAAGATTAATGTCAAATGTATTGTGTATTATTGCTTGGAGAAATTTGCAGAGTGAAAATGCCATCATTATTGTGTACTGAGTATTTTAATTTCTCAACGATAGAGTTTCAGTAGTTTTAAGTATATTTATCCAAGAGAATTCCTTGCATCTCATTGAATTAATTCTCTAGGAACTTGTGGATGTCACCCATTAAGAGTTCCCATATGCCTTGACTGTTTTTTTTTTTTTTTTTTTTTGATGCACAAATAAAAGTCTATCTACTTTATTTAGTTGGAGAATAGTTGTTTAAAATTTACATTGAACATTATTCACTCTACTGCAGTGTTTTTAATATTGTATTTTGCTATGTTCTTCCATTTCAGTATTTATAACAACTTGGGATGTAGCAGAATGATTGTAATCTAATGGATAAGTCTTTTATTTGTGTTTCAGAGTGTTGCTGGCATGTTAGAATTTCAACCAGGAGAAAGATATAAATACATTTCTGTCAATATCACTGATAATTCTGTCCCTGAACTGGAAAAATCTTTTAAAGTTGAGTTATTAAACTTGGAAGGAGGAGGTAAGGCTGGTAAGATTTTCAAAAATATCAAATACTTACTTGTCTACTGGCTGTGATGACAATACATTCTATTAAAAAAAAAAGCTATGTTTCTTTGAATTAAACTTACTTTTTAAAATTTTAAGTGAATGAATTACTGGTTTTTGAAAATAACAGCCTGATGGTTAATAATTGCTTAAGATTTATGGTAGATTGTTTCTGATTGATAATCCCTTCTTTGGTAACAAAAAAACTTTAATTTCTCTACATAAATTTTGATTAGATTTACAATTTACCATTCAACTCATAGTTTCATTTAGATGTACATTTGCTAATGAGACTTGATCTATTCTAAGTCATTTCTGTGTATGTTATGTGGACATAATTTGTTGTGCTTATTTTTTTTCCTATTTTTTTTTTTTTTTTTTTTTACCCATTGATCCTTTCCTAATGTAGATGTGATTTTAGAATGAAATAGTGCAGTGGTATTAAAACACCAAATCATAGTCATTAGTCATAGTGGGTACTCTCCAAATGTTTTCTTTCTTTTCTTCCTTTTCCAATTATCCACATAGGCGAAAACTAGTCCTTTCAGATAATTTCATATAATTATCAATAAAACAGTTCAGTAATACCTGACCCTCAATTCTGATATTTGTAAAGCTCTGGTTATCTAAGGCTTTTGGAGTCAAAACTTACTTCATTGCAACACTTATTTGCATTGAAGTCAGACTACTTATTAATAGAATATTTATCCCAATTATAAATGTTTCCTCACAGAAGTATTCATGGTTTGGTTATCAAGTGTTACTTGGTAAGCTATGCGGTACGTGTAATATGCAGTGTATTACCTTTTTAAGTAGAAGAAATAGAACATTTCTATGACATTTGTCAGTACAGTCCCTTCCATTACCAAACCCAGTATTATTAGCTCATTATTATTATTCATCATTGTGATGAAGAAAGTCACAGTATATAAGCCAATACATTCTATTAGAGAAAACTAGTTTTTAACCATTAAGTTAAGAGATTGGCTAGTACAGAAATACTGAAGTTGTCTATTTGTATAAAGTGGAACTTCAAGTAAGTGTGTTGAATTTCACCTTGTTTTGCTCCCAAAGCCTAACTGAAAGCATAGGCCAGAACTGTGCGGAGGCGATGGGAAGAGACTTAACAGCTTGGTTGAATGCACGAAACAGTAAAAATATGCCAGATGATCTGCTGGCAGGTGGTGTAAAAATGTCAACTTTGCTTGTCCTCCAGAGACATGTCCCTACACCTCTTTATCATTACATTCATGACATGATGTTCATTAATAAGAAGATTACTGTAGGGACCAGCAGTTGGCTTAACGGCTATGTTGCTGGACTCCCATGTAGTCGAATGCAGTTTGAGTCCCGGACCCGGTGGTTTAAATGTGTGCTGGGCACGTGTGCATGCGTACCCATGATCCTGAGAAGAGAATGGAGGAGAAGGGATTGTGGCGTGGCCAACCCCCAGGGGGTGATTTCTCGCTTTCTGTCTCTCTGTCTCTGTCTTTCTGGCGAGCGCATGCGCCCTGTAGCAAAATCCTCTTCCAAAAAAAAGAGAAATGGTTACCGTAAAATATTTTTAAGTTTTATATCACCTACCTAATACTGGTGCAATAGAAAGAAGACGTTAGCTAAATATTTTTAAGTTTTATATCACCTACCTAACAAATACTGGTGCAATAGAAAGAAGACGTTAGCAACCATTACATATTATCTATTAACAAATGAACATCAAATATTTTTGAGATGTTATTTTTAATTATGTAGATACTTGTGATTTTATGTAGAAACTCTTCTCTCTTTCTCTAGAATATTAGTACATATGTATTTTTAAAGATTTTTGCCATAGGTCACTTATGTTTACCAGAGAGAGACAGTGAAAGACTGACCTCTCCCCTGCCCTCTCCCCCCTGGGTGGATGGCCACACTGCAGTCCTTCTCTTCCATTTTTTTCTAGGGATTTTGAGTATGTTAACACAGTTTTCTGGTGTAATTTTCAGGTCACTGTATCCAAGACTTGTACCATGGTTGTTCATGTGGGAGTCCAGCACCTTAACCACCATGCTAACTAATGACCCCGCAACAATATGTATATATATATTTTTTTTTTGAGAAATTTTTTGCTATAGGGTGCATGCGCTCGCCAGACAGACAGAGACTGAGAGACAGGAAGTGAGAAATCATCCCCTGGGGGGATGGCCATGCTGCAATCCCTTCTTCATTCTCCTCTTGGGATCTTGGGCACGCATGTACATGTGCCTGGCATGAGTTTAAGCCACTGGGTCCGGGCCTCAAACCATGGTCGACTACATGGGAGTCCAGCGACATAGCCATTACGCCAACTGCTGGTCATCACAATAGTATATATTAATGGGGCATTGGTAATCATGTTTTTGAAAAACAATCTTGGGGCCAGTGGTGTCATGGTCGAGGTGGCTAGATCCCACATGGCTGACTGTGTTGGTTCACATCTTAGATCCAGTGGCTTGAAAAATGCTCTGGGCGCATGGGTGTGCAAGTCCGAAATCCTGAAAGAAGAAATAGAGAAGAAGGGATTGTGGCATAACTCCCCCCTATGGGGAATGCTTTTTGATTTTTCAGCAAACTCACATGCCCTCCAGGAAATTAAAAACAACAACAACAACAAAAAACGATTCTTGCAGTTTCGTAGTAAGCATTAGTGGCAGAGAAGATAATTTCCTCCCCCATTTTTGTAGAAAAAATAATCTAGACCATGACCTTCATTTCTAGACCCATCCCAATGAACTCTGATAAGTAAAATGGCTTGTGAAGTTTAATTCATTTGCGAATCAAGAAAGCAGCCTTACTGCATGCCATTTTTCTATAAAATTGATTCTACACGAGATAACTGTAGGCTGCATAGATGTTTTATGCCAGTCCACATGTGTATGGTGTTGAACTTCACACCTCTGTCTTAAGATTTTTAGGTGACATGAGGGCAAAAACATGTTGAATAT
>NW_006160010.1:915267-953534 GCF_000334495.1 Tupaia belangeri chinensis
TGAACCGCATTCTGCCTTTTTAGTCTCTATGGTGATTTTAGGTTCTGGGGGTCATAAATTCTCTTATCTTGTGTAGTTCAGTGCTACCGAGGGGGAAAGGAAGAGCAGGGCAGATCTTGAGCTATCATGTCCGTCAAGGATATAGGTGGGAAAACCTGTGTGTGGGTGTGGCTTCACCTGTCTTACTCCTTTTCTGTTGTCATCATCACTGTCCTTCCTTCTTACTTTGCAAACATTTGGTAAAATAATGGTGGGGGTGAAGTTGAATTAGAAGCAAAAGTTTAACTACTTTCTCATTATATAGCCTTTATATATTGCTAAAGTGTTTTACTTTTTTTGAGAAATTTTTGCTATAGGATGCCCGCGCTTGCTGAAGAGATAGAGAGAGAGAGAAAGTGAGAAATCACCCCCCGGAGGGATAGCCACACCACAATCCCTTTTCTTCCATTTTTCTCTCAGGACTGGGCATGCAGGCACATGTGCCGGACATGAGTTTTAAGCCGCAGGGTCTGGGACTTAAACTGAGGTCTACTACCTGGGAGTCCAGCAATGTAACCATTATGCCAACTGCTGGTCCCCATCCTTTACATTTTTACAACGTTATTTCTTTTCCATTACTGTATTTTATCTGATCTTTACATTTCTATAAAAGGCAGCACCTTTTATAGGTGGACAAACTGAGGTACTACGAAGCTTAGTGACTTGCTGAAGGTTTTGATACCTTGTGACATCTCACAGTCAAGGCTGAAGTAGCATTTTTATTGTTCGTCTGGGGCTCAGGAGCAAGAGAGTGAGAAAGGTTCAGAACGGTTAATAAGGTGGGGGTTTGAATGTGTGGATAGAGAGAAGGAATGTTAGCTGTATTTCCCTAATTTTGAATTGATTGTTAGGAGTGGAAGGAGATTGTCGTAGGTGTAGAGGCTTAAGTGTTTAGTAATATACACAGATAAATATTTTAAAAATACTTAAAATGTTAGAAAACAATTTACAATGCTCTAAATAATAAAAAAATTTAAATTAAATTGTAGAAATGGGAAATACCAAGTACAGTATTACACAAGAGTATTTCCTAAAACTGAATGAAGTTTTGGTAATTAGGCAGCCTGATGGGTGTTATAATTTTACCATTTAAAAATGATCTATTTTCTAGGGCAGAGTGGGTCATTGGGTGAATATTACTTAACTGCATTTTACACTGCTTGCTATGTATTAAGAGTTCTCAATTTTCTCATTGTGTCAATGTGTGTTGTGTGGGTTCTGTCTCTGTGTTTCTCCTTGTGAAGTGGCTGAATTCTTTAGGGTTGATGGCAGTGGTAGTGGTGATGGGGACATGGAATTCTTTCTTCCAACTATTCACAAGCATGGTAAGCAGTTCTTCCAAGGAGTTCTTCCTTACTGTTATGTTTTTGTTCTAACCTGTCATTTTTGAAACAGCAGTACTGCTAAATGACACCTACTATGTGTAGGTCCCTGACATGTTTTATCTCATTAACTGTCACAGCAACTGTTTGAAGTGTTACCTGTCCTCGATCATAATCATAACCTGGAGAGTGATCAAGTCCAAATCAGACCCCTCTCTGTCTCCTAGACCCACGTTCTGTATGACCTAATGCAATTTCCTGATTCTAATTGTGGCAGATACTTTGCTTGAATGTCATTTATAAAAGTGATTATTGCTAAACATTTTACCTAGCTTTGAATACCTAAAAAGAAATAACTGAAACATTTGTGTTTTTATGTTAAATGTATTATGCTTCTTTTCTTTTTCTTTTCCTTTTTTCTTTTTATTGGAGAGGTTTTTGCTGTCGTGCGCGTGTGCTTGCCAGAGAGACAGAGAGACAGAAAGCGAGAAATCACCCCCCAGGGGAATGGCCACGCTGCAGTCCCTTCTCCATTCTCCTCTTGAGATGTTGTGCACACATACACACTTGCCTGACATGAGTTTAAGCCACCAGGTCTGAGACTCAAACCATGGTCAATTACGTGGGAGTCCAGCAACATAGCCATTATGCCAACTGCTGGTCCCTATTATGCTTATTTTCTTTACAAAAAGAATCGTGAGTTCATTTAACCAAAATATGTAGCATTTAACTAAAATGAACAGGAAAAAAAAAGAGAAAGAAAAAAATGAAAATAAGTTGCTGATGAATGGGGGAAGTATTCTATAGAGGATGCTTTTTGAAGAATCACATACACACATGATTTGGCTTTTTTACCTCAATTATTTTTTTTGCATATGTGGAGAGAATACTGAGAATACTCATTTCATGATAGAGAAATTCTCAAATCTTTTCACCATAGAATACTGAGAATACTCATTTCATGATAGAGAGCACTTTAAAATTCTCAAATCTTTTCACCGTATCAATTTTTTTTAGATTTTTTTTTTTTGCTATCTGATGTGTGCACTTGCTAGAGAGACAGAGAGACCCAGAAAGTGAAAGCAAGAAATCACCCCCCCCGGGAGGATGGCTATGTCTCAGTCCCTTCTCGCCATTCTTCTCTTGGGATTTTGGGCATGCACACACACATGTCCTGCCTGGCATGAGTTTGAAGGGTCTGGGACTCAAACTCTTGTTTGTCTACGTGGGAGTCCATAGCCTTAACCGTTTTGTCACCTACTGGCTCCACACAGTGTCAGGTTTTATATATTTTAGGGTCAGAACTTGTGTCCCCCTCACTCACGGCTCACTTCCATCTGTGCCTCTTGTAAGCTCTGTATGAATTACTTTGTTACTTTGTGGATTGTTGAGCTCCTGCTACATTTCTACAACATAAAAATTGATCTACTTTTAGAAAAGAAAAACAAATGCTTCTTTAGATCTTGGCATCTTTTTAGTTACGCGATTGGACTATTTGGGATAAGGAGAGATAAAAATTAATATCATGATATCATGAAAAATTAGGTCTGGTGTTAACTCACACTGGAGATCAAGAATTGGTTTTTGATTTCACTCAAAATGACTAAAATCATAGGGAAACTACTGTTTCATAAGGGTAAGAATCCATTTGGCCCATGTTCTTTTGAGGTCAGCTGGGGTTTTGGGAGACCTTCCTCATGTACTCTATGTGGGAGAATGTTCTCTTTCAAAGAGATGAAAACGAAAAACAAGTTTTCCTTATTTATCTCCAAGTGCTTATGCAGATTTCTGTATCATGTTGATGCCAGAGTAGGAAAAGGTCATAAAAGCATGAATACATGTGGTACACATGTGCAAATTAGAATGTCTCCACAATGAAAAGAAGAACTCTTTGAAAAAGTTGTTCCAAGCTTGGCTTTTCTTTTGGTTTGTAAATTACTGATTAACCTTATTTTTTTTTTTTTTTTGCTTTTTGTTGGAACTTGTGCAGCCAGTTTAGGAGTGGCTTCCCAAATCCTAGTGACAATTGCTGCCTCTGACCATGCTCACGGCATATTTGAATTTAGCCCTGAGTCACTCTTTGTCAGGGGAACGGAACCAGAAGAGGGGGATAGCACTGTTGTATTAAATGTGAGTAACTTTCTGCTTTTGTTTCTGAATACTTTCTGCTCTTTTAGAAACTGCTTTATTGTATTAGGAGAGTGATTTTATATCTTCTTGTCTCTGTATAGTCATGAGCTTGTCGGTACAGACAACACAAACTGATAACCAAATAGTTACGTGGCATTTGCCTTTGTGTTTAGTTTTGCGTTTGGATTGATTTTATTATTCTGACGATTTCTAACCCTTTAAGAAACAGTGGAGCTGTGGAGCTGTACTGCATGTATTTATTTTTTATAGATTTTTAAAAAAATATTTTATTTAACTTTATTTATCCATTTATTTATTTATTTTAATTTGACCAGAGAGGGACAGTGTGTGTGTGTGTGTGTGTGTGTGTGTGTGTGTGTGTGTCTGAGAGAGAGAGAAACTGAGAAAGCAATGGAGGGACTTGAACTGTGGTCAGCCATGTAGGAGTCCAGTACCCTTAACCACCCTGCCACCTGCCAGCCCCTTTACACAGATATTTGTATTATTTCAGATAGTCTGTGGTAACAAATATCTCCAAAATTTAAATACAGCAAAGATTTGTTTTTCACTCATAGTACATGTCCAAGTTAAGTTGTCAAGGACTCTGTTCATGAGTCACTCTAGGAACCAAGATTGTCAGAGGCTACTTAACAGATACTTTGTCTTCATGGAGGTGGGGAATATGGTTGTGAACTGCATACTGGCTCTCACGGCTTGTTCCTGGCGGTGATCTGCATCATTTCCACTTATACTTCTTTGGTCAAAGCAAGTTGCTTGGCCACATGCCTGCTGGCAATGAGTGAAGTGGAGTTTTAGAAGGAAAGAACATTTAAAAGATTTTTGAACAGCACTAACGACTCTTTGCTGTGTGTGTGTTGTTCACCCTGCTTTGTTCCAGTTGGAACTAAGAAGGATTCTGTTATTCAGTGACTCAGAGAATCTGGAAGTTTGCTCAGCCTCCTCAGATTTTATACAAATAAAATACCACTTGGGCCAGGTGGGGATTAAGGGAGCTGGAACTCACTTGGCCGACTGTGCAGTTCCCAGATCTAGCAGTTTGAAAAACACTCCGGGTGCATGTGCATGCATGCCCAAAATCCTGCAAGGAGAGAGAAATGGAAAAGAAGGAATTAACAGTGTGACCTTCTGCTATGGGGCTGCTTTCTCACTTTCTCAGTCTCTCTCTCTCTTTTTTCTCTCCCCAGTGAGTGCCTGCACCCTCTAGTAAATTAAATGAAATTAGAGAAAGACCAAACATCCTTCTATACCATAATGGCAGATCTTCAATAAATGGTTGTGGAATAAACTCAATAACTGTAGAGAGGATACTTATTTGCTCAGGAAAGAAAACAATAATTAAGGAAAGGATCAAGTTTTATAAAATTGCTGTCTCTACTTTTATTTTGAACTAACATATTTAAATACGGATATACATTACTCTTAGTTGAGACCTCTCCGGAGTAATTTTTAAGCTTTTCACTTTTCTTTTTTAAACTTTTATTAAACATTCATTTATTTATCTATTTATTTGTTGTGATTTTCAAGCCTCTGGGTTTGGGACTCGAACTGCAGACAACCATGTGGGAATCCAGTGTTTTAACCACAATGTTACCTGCTTGCCCTCATTTTTCTTTTTTTTGAAAAAGCTTATTTCTCAGAGGAAGGGGAGCGGGGGAGTAAGACACCTTCGACAGGGTCTCATGCTGCAGTCCTCTACCCAGCTTGCTCAACTAACCTGGATCTTAGGCATGCGTGTGCCACCAGCATGTACAGGGTGCCCCGGGAATGACACTTTGATCCTCCGTGTAGCCCCAGCGCTGTGGAGGGCTGCAATACTGCTGAGCTACTGTGTCCGGGGCTGAGCTTTTCGTTTTCCTTAACATATTTTTGACAAAAGGATTTCTTTGTTCTTAATATACCTTGGGTAAATGTAGTTTTTATGTGAATTTGTTTTTCGTATTATATTGAAGATAAAAAACATGGATCGTTTTGAAATGATTTTTTAAATAATTATTTAACTTTATTTATTATCACTATTATTTTTTAACTTACTTTAGGGCATGTGTGCCCACTAGAGAGTGATGAGAAAGAGAGAGGGAACGAGAGGAGAGATAGGAGAGAGAGAGGGGAAGAGAGAGAGAGAGAGAGAGAGAGAGAGAGAGAGAGAGAGAGCAAGCTGCCAGGTCCAGGATTTGCAGCTGTAGTTGGCCATCCAGCACCTTAACCACCATGCCACATGCTGGCTCCTGAAAACAAGTTTCACAGCTAACTTTTCAGAAAAATATCACTTATCTATTTCTTATAATGAATTATATACTATATTTGCAGTGCATGTAAAACTTTCTGAGTGTACTTAAATATAATTTGTTAACTATATTTGATTTATTGCTGGTGTATATTATAACTGTACAAAATATGTAGTGGTAATTTCATTAGAAACTAAAAATTTTCCATCGATTTCTAGTTTTATGAAGAAACTACTTTGCATTCCCTTTGCTTTGGAAGACTCTGAAGCTCTTCATAGATGGGCAATATATGTCCCCTAACTTCAGTGAACTTATACTCATGACAGCAGCTTATATAAAATAAAATTTATTATGCTGCTATCACTTCGCATTTGTAAATCTCTAATTCAGTAGTTTCAGTCTGTATTTTAAAATGTTTAAATATTAAATACTTTTTAGGTTAGGAGAAGTCACGGGACTCTATCTCGCGTCACTTTGCACTGGAGCATAGACGCTGACCCTGATGGTGATCTTGCCTTCACTTCCGGCAACGTCACATTTGAGATCGGACAGACAAGTGCCAACATCACAGTGGAAATATTGCCCGATGAAGACCCAGAACTGGATAAGGCGTTCTCTGTGTCAATCCTCAGCGTCTCCAGTGGTTCTTTGGGATTTTATATTAATGCCACATTAATAGTTTTGGCTAGTGATGATCCCTATGGGGTATTCATCTTTTCTGAGAAAAACAGACCTATTGAAGTTGAGGAAGCAACCCAGAACATCACATTATCAATATTAAGATTGAAAGGCCTCATGGGAACAGTCATGGTCTCATATGCAACACTGGATGATATGGAAAAACCACCGTATTTTCCACCTAATTTACCCAGAGCAGCCCAGGGTAGAGACTTTATATCGGCTTCTGGATTTGCTGTTTTTGGAGCTAATCAGAGTGAGGCAACAATAACTATTTCCATTTTGGACGATGATGAGCCAGAAAGATCGGAGTCTGTGCTTATCGAACTGGTCAACTCCACTTTAATAGAGAAAGTACAGAATCGCCCAAGTAAGTATTCCTTAACATATTATGTTTAGAGATAAGAATCTTAAAAAAATAAATTTAGAATTGAGTATGGTAGAGAATTCTATAAAAATAATAAGCTTTCATAAAAGTTTATATGATGCATTATATAAAAGTTTAAAGGCAGCTGAAAGTGGGACACACTTTTTTTTCTCAAAAATCATGTTTTAAAAGTCCGTTACAGGGGCAGCAGATGGCATAGTGGTTGTATTGCTGGACTCCCACATGGATGACCAAGGTTCGAGTCCCAGACCTGTGGCTTGAAATTTATGCCAGGCACATGTGTGCACCCAAGATTCCAGGAAGAGAGTGGAGAAGGGATTGTGGCATAGCCATTCTCCCTGGGGAGCGATTTCTCACTTTCCTTCTCATTGTTTCTGTCTCTCTCTCTCTCCACCCCAGCAAGCACACGTGCCCTAAGGCAAAAACCTCTTTAAAAAAAAAAAAGAGTCGGTTACATACCCAGACTAAATTTCGGACACTTCTGGGTAATCCGCGTGTAACTGAGCTCTAGTACTACTGTACTATGTATTGTAACTTCCAGAACATTTAGGAAACAATCTCGGAAATGCAAAGACAGTTCCAGTAGCAGGAACCTGAGTGTCTCTACCTCGATCCACTTCTGGAGGATTTGCTAACCGACTGAAGTGCTTGGTATTGGCTTGGAGCATGTGGCTCTGTCAGCTGCATGAGAGAAGGGGGCCAGGGCTAGGTAACAGTAAGAAATTGTGAGAAGTCTGGGCTTACCACTAGATTTGAGAAATTGTGAAAAATCTGAGTTTACCACGAGATTTGGGAAGATAGGGATACGGCATCTTCTGCTGGAAAGTAGTGTCCACTATCCAGTATCCTTATGGTTTTCACTTTTTTTTTTTTTTTTAAGGGAGACTTTTGCTATAGGGCACATGTGCTCACAGAAAAGACAGAGAGAGACAGAAAGCAGAAAGTGAGAAATCTCCTCTCCCCCCGGGTTGATGGCCATACTGTAATCCCTTCTCCTTTTGCCTCTCAAGATTTTGTGCTTGCATGCACGTGCA
Organism: Tupaia belangeri chinensis; assembly: GCF_000334495.1. NCBI lineage: Eukaryota > Metazoa > Chordata > Mammalia > Scandentia > Tupaiidae > Tupaia > Tupaia belangeri. The sequence continues at coordinate 923,105 of NW_006160010.1, forward strand.
CTTGGCATGAGTTTTAAGCCACTGGGTCCGGGACTTGAACTGTAGTCAACTACATAGGAATCCAATGATGTAACCATTGCACTATCTGCTGATTCCATGGTTTTCTTTATTTCTTTTTAAAAAGGAGTTCTTTATTTAATTCTATTTGTTTTATTATTTAAAAATTTTTTTGAGAGGTTTTTGCTATAGGGCGCATGCGTGCCAGAAAGACAGAGAGAGATGGAGAGACAGAAGGTGAGAAATCACAGCCCCCCCAGGGGAAATGGCTACACCATAGTCCCTACTCCTCCATTCTCTTGGTATCTTGGGCATGCACGCATATGCACCTGGCATGAGTTTAAGCCACCGAGTCCAGGACTCGAACCGCAGTCAACTCCATGGAGTCCACGACATAGCCATTACACCAACTGCTGGGCCCTGTTAATTTTTAATTTGACCAGAGAGACATACAGAGAAAGAGAAAATGAGAAAGCAAGCCATTTGGGAATCCAGCACCTTTAACCACTGCACCACCTGCCGGCCCCATGTCTCGTGATTTTAATTTTTTAAAAAAGATTGTTTCTTTCTTCTGAGTGTAAGAGAGAGGCACTGATAGTGCAGTCAGCCAGCCCCAGGTCATGAACACATGTGTGCCTGGTGTCCTCAGGGAGGTCTCCAGACATGAACTGGCAATTTCCCTGGTGGGACTGCCTTGCAGCATGTCCTGCTTTACTGTCTGACCTCTCCTCGGGGTTTTGGCCCAGTGGGTTGAGTGTGGTAGGTAGCAGGACTTGAGCTTCTGGAGCCAAATGCAGCAACTGTAGTAGAGTTTACCCTTTGTTCACATCATCCTAAGAGGACACATAACTCTAGGAAGTGTTTTTAAATAAAGAGGAAAAAAAAATCTAGATTTCCTGGAGTAAGGAAATAAAAATAGAAAGATTGGTGATACAAATTTAATAGTAATTTTAGGACATGGTGTTTAGGAAAACAAGCAAAACCTTCTTTGGGAAATTGGAACTACATAGCCTAAAATGTGAGCTTCTAAGATCGGTGTGTTGACTGTGTTCTGCCATATGGATTAAAGATTCTGACAAGTGGGTTTCTTTGCTTACGGAATACCCTCGTGCATGTGCTGTATGGCATGTCCACAGTGCACATAGCTGTAGTCCAGGGTCATAGAAGGGAACTTACTTTATAGGACAACGGCTAACATGAAACCTTTAGATTATAGTTGAATTCTCACACAGTACTCCCGAGCTCTTTTCTTAATTTTATTATGATAATGATGATTAATTTGGCCAGAGACAGACAGAGAAAGAGAGGGGGAGAGTCCGTGGTTGACCATGTGAGTCCAGTACCATAACCACCACACCTGATGGCCCCTCCCCTACCTCCTTTTTAAAATGAAATTCAGAATTAATTACAGTATCAAATAAATTAAAATAAAACCCAAAACCCAATAGTTAGTCTTATTAGGTAAGAATTAGAACACACAGTCTTGTTTTTGAAGGAGCTCATAATTTATTGAGCAACCAGGAGACGGGGCCAACCCTCTAGGGTAGCAGTTAAGAACTATGGCTCGATAGCTGGACTCCATCTGGCTCACTGTGGCTCGAATTCCTGCCCAAACAGCTTGAAAATCATGCTGGGTGCATGTGCTTGGGTTCTCCAAATCCTCACAGGATGGAGAAATGGAAGAAGCAGGATTGCAGTGTGACCATGTCCCATTAAGGGTGTACTTTCTTTTTCTCTAGTGAGCACACATGCGCTCTGCCAATGACAGGAAGAAAGGAAGGAAGGGAGAAAGAAAGAGGAAGGAAGAGGAAGGAAAAGGAAGGGAGAAGAGTGAATATCGCATGTAATAGTGGCTAGGAGCTGTGGGCATTGGTGTCAGACAGCTTAATTTCAATGTGTAGAAGTAATCACTTGAACATACCCTCTTCAAGCCCCAGTTTTCTTATCTACAATATAGAAATATTAGGAGAGTTAAATATGTTGGTATAGAGCAAAATTAATTTGGCATTTGGCAGATGGTAAGTTCAATAAATGTGAGCAATTATTACTTTTTTAAGACATTTTCGTCGTAGGGCATGTATGCTCACCGGAGAGAAAGAGAGAGAGAGAGACAGAAAGCCAGAAAGCGAGAAATCACGTCCCAGGGGGCTTGGCCATGCCCCAATTCCTTCTCCATTCTCCTCTCGAGATTTTGTGCATGCACACGCACCCAGCTTCAGTTTTAAGTTACTGAATCTGGGACTTAGACTGCGGTCAACTACGAGGGAGTCCAGCGATGTAACCATTATGTCATCTGCTGGTTCCATGGGCAATTGTTATTAATCAAATGGTCTGTGCAGAGTATCTGTGTGTTGTGGGTTGGGAGAAACTGTTGGCATGTATTTTATAATTGCCGTGTTCCTGGAACTAAGCAGCATACTTGCAGTGATTCAGAATAGGCATCAAACTATGATATGGGATAATTATAAAATTAAGTGCAAATCTGTGTGACTCAGAATTTAGTAGGCAGAATCAGTACAGGACCTGACAGGGTCTTTGCTACTCTGAGTGTGATCATCACCTTTCATGAGTAAGGAGAGCAGCTTGAGAAGGCTGGCTGTCAGCACTGGGGCAAAGGCTCAGGGCAGGGCAGGCATAGGGCAGGCTTGGTGGTCTTGGAAACTGGAGACTTTCTACCTGGTTTGGTGAGGGAGAAGGAGACTAGGCAAACCCATAGATGCCTCCTGATTGTGTCTAGCATAAGAATTTAGGTAATTTCCCATCTTCTCGGTCCCCCTCATTCCTCATCTGTAAAGCATTGTGTTCCCTACTCACCAATACTGTGTGGGAATTAATGACTTAAAACACAAAATTTTTTGGAACAATGACATGTAGACCACTCTCAAAAAAATGTCACTTGGGAACCAGCAGGTGGCATGGTGGTTGGGGTGCTGAACTCCCACATGGTCGACTGCAGTTTGAGTTCTAGGCCTGGCAGCTTGATTTCTCACATTCCTTTTTTCTCTCCCTCTCTGGTCAAATTAAAAAATAATAATAGATAAAATAATCTTAAAAGAAAATGTCACCTGCTGCTGCAATGCTATGTTACTGCCATTTTCTAATATAATTGAATTTAATTATGTTGACTCATAATTTATGATTTTGGTTATGATATAATTTAGGATAATCTTGTCCTATATTATTGAAATTAAATGGTATTATCAGTTTTTAGTTAAATGTCCGAAATGTTAAATTTTATTCATAGTCACAGACTTCCAAATACTGCAATTGTCAGAGTATTCTGAATGTGGATTCCAAATAGCTTAGCTTTAATAAGAACTTTTTAATGCTTAATTTATGTTAGAAGGTCACTTTGTATATTGTTTTTGGCAGTATAAATGTACTATATTGGTTGGAACTGAACTTAGAAAATAAGTCAGTTGAGAGTTTGTAGAGGGCCCTAGACGCCTTCAAAATCTGCTTTACTCTCGCCGAAATCAGTAGATAGTAAGAAGGAAGGCTTAAAATTAGTGAGTAGATTATCCCCCCCCTTTTTTGTATGAGTGCATGTGCACTTGCCAGAGACAGAGGGAGAGAAGAAAGCACCACCCCATGGGGAATGATCGCATTGTAATCCCTGATCCTCCGTCTCTCCTTCCTTTAGGGATTTCAGGAATCCATGCACATACACCCGGTGTTTTTCTCAAGCTGCTGGGTCTGGGACTCAACCAGCAGGACTGACCATGTGGGCACTGGATGCCTTAATCACCAGGCCATGGAGTCAGCCTGAACACACTCTTACAGCAGTGTGTTGATGGAATATTGAAGCTGACTGATTTCAGGTCTATGTACTGTTACTCTATTGGGGCTGATTATCAGACTAAACTGGATGGCTAATAAACAACAGAAATTCATTTTTACTGTTCTGGGGGCTGGGGAGTCCAAGATGAAGAAGGCTCTAGCAATTTTGTGTCTGGTGAAGGATTGCTTTCTAGTTCGTGGTTCCTGTTTAGGATAGGGCTTCCATTATCTGCCTCAACAGGTCGTTATATATTATCTCTCTCATTCCATGAGTGAAAGAGACAGACAGATGTATAGCACCCTTGACAAAGTTTTGATAGTACGGTCTACCCCCAGCCTCAGTTAGCCCAGAGTATGGGCTTTATGGGCCTACATATGCTGAATGTACTTAGCAGAGGGATCTGTGGATGTCATCTGGCAACTTCTCAAGTGATTCTGACTTGCAGAGCAACCCATTTTATTGTGCGACTGTCTGGCACCCAGTTAGTGCCTTATTTATTTATCTATTTTTATTCATGGTAGAGGTGAGAGAGAAAGAGAGAGAGAGAGAGAGTATACTCCATAGGACTTGGTCATGCTGTGGTCTTCTTCCTGCAAGCCTCTAGCCTGCCAGGGTCCTGGGCATGTATCAATGAACCCTGCATGTTTTCGGGCTGACCAGGCCAGGGATTTGAACCTCAGTTGGCAAATGGCTTCTGGCTCCATAATACAGTATGGTACAACTCCACCACAGAGGCTGAGCCAGTAGTGCTTTCTTTTTTTTTGGAGAGATCTTCACTATAGGGCGTGTGCGCTCACCAGACAGACAGAGAGAGACAGAGAGACAGAAAGCGAGAAATCACCCTCCTAGGGGGAATGGCCACGCCGCAATCCCTTCTCCTCCATTCTCCTCTCGGGATCTTGGGCACGCACACACACGCACCCGGCGTGAATTTTAAGCCACCGGGTCCAGGACGTGAACCGCGGTCGGCTACGTGGGAGTCCAGTGACATAGCCATTATGCTAACTGATGGTTCCCAGTAATGCCTTCTTGATGTGTCCTGACATGATGGAAAGTGGAAGGTAGTGTTTTTCATGCTTCTTTTATAAAGGCACTAATTCCATTTATGAGGACATTACTACTCCGACCTAATCGCCCCCAAAGTCTTTTGTCCCTAAAATTATACTATCAAGTGGAGGGTTAGGATTTCAACTTATGAATTTTGAGGGGAACACAAGCATTCAGACCATAGCAATGAGGTAGTTCAGTGATTCTATTAGCTGAGATTGGGAAGAGCAGATTTGTCAGAGAAGGCATTGAAGCAGTTAGAGGCAGGAATTTAACTAGGTTCTGATGATGTGCAGCTGGTCTTGGAGGTCAATACTTTACCTTTCTACTCTGTAATGGAAATAGACATGGGGACTAGCAGTTGGCGTAATGGCTATGTCGCTAAACTCCCATGTAGTTGACCGCGGTTTGAATCCCGGATCCAGTAGCTTAAACTCATGCTGGGCGCGTGTGCGTGCGTGCCCAAGATCCCGAGAGGAGAATGGAGGAGAAGGGATTGCGGCGTGACCATCCCCCCAGGGGGGTGATTTCTCACTTTCTGTCTCTCTGTCTCTCTCTGTCTGGTGAGCGCACATGCCCTATAGCAAAAACCTCTCCAAAAAATATAAAAAAGAAATAGACATGGAGGAGAATAATTAAAATAATATAAATCTGGGACCAGCAGATGGCATAATGGTTACATTGCTGGACTCCTACATAGTTAACTGCGCTTCAAGACCCGGACCCAGTGGTTTAAAACTCATGCTTGGCGTATGTATGTACATGCATGTCCACAATCCCTAGAGGAGACTGGAGGAGAAGGGATTTGTGGAATGGCTGTCCTCCCTGGTGGGGGTGTGATTTCTTGCTTTCTGTCTCTCCTGTCTCTCTGGTGAGTGAGTGTACGTGCCCTATAGCAAAAATATCTTTCTTAAAAAAAAATTAAAAAGAAAAATAACGTAAATCTGTAGGTCTCTTTATTGTAGTATTATGTAAAATGATTAATTATATCCATGTTTTTAAAAAGTTCTTAAAGTTTAGTCAATCACTGTATATCATTACATATACAAAATAAATTTTTCTATCCAGAATACATTGTATATTAGCCCAAAGATATTACCATACATATATTATCAACAGATAATTTTATAAATATATATATATATATATATATATATATATAGTGATTTTTCGCTATAGGGCATGTACACTTGCTGGATCGAGAGAGGGAGAGAGAAATAGAGAGATAGAAGGCGAGAAATCACCCCCCAGAGGTGATGGCCACACTGCAATCTCTTGTTCTCCATCCTCCCTCTCGGGATTTTGGGCACGGAACCACACATGCCCACTGTGTTTTAAGCTGCTGAGTCCAAGACTCAAACTATAGACGGCCATGGGGGAGTCCATTGCCTTAATCACTATGTCACCTGCTGGCCCAGTTAATACTGTTTTAATTATTTTTTCCTTTTGATCAATTTCCAGTACTTAATAAAATATACCTGCGGCCGGCTTCCTGGTCTAGTGTTAAGGCAGCCCAATCCTGCATGGTGACCCTGTAATTTGAGTCCTGGACCCAGTGGCTTGAGAAACACGTCAGTATGTATGCATGTGTACCCAAAATCCAGAAAGGAGGAAAAGATCAAGGAGAAGGGATGGTGGCATGACCATTCCCCATGGAGGGTGGGGATTCTTCCCTCCCCGTCTCTGTCTGTTTCTCTTTGGCAAGTGCATGTACCGTCTAAAAAATGAACAAACAAGCAAAGAAAAAACAAAGCAAACTGGAGCCAGCAGGTGGCATAATAGTTATGTTTCTGAACCCCCACATGGCCAACAGCAATTTGAGTCCCAGACCTGGAGACTTGAAACGTGTGTGCATAGGTGCCCAAAATTCTAAGTGGAGAATGAAGGAGAAAGGATTGCATCATGGCCCTTCCCCCTGGGGGTGATTTTTTTGCTTTATGTCTGTCTGCCCTATGAGTGTATACGCCCTATAGCAAAAAATCTCTCTTAAAAATGGGGCCAGCAGGTGGAATGGTAGTTAAGGTGCTGGACATTCCCACATCGCTGACCATGGTTCAGGTCACAGATCTGGTGGCTTGCTTTCTCACTTTTCCTCTCTGTCTCTGGTCAAATTAAAATAAATGAATGAATAAATACAATTAAATAATTGTTAAAAAAAAAAACTCTAAAAAATCCCCAAATGAAACAAACCAACCAATCAAACAAAAAGTTCCTGTAGAAGAACTGTTCATTTGTTAAGGATTCTTTTCTTTCTTTCTTTCTTTCTTTCTTTCTTTCTTTCTTTCTTTCTTTCTTTCTTTCTTTCTTTTTAAAAGAGATTTTTGTCATAGGGCACATGTGCTCGCCAGAGTGAGAGATAGAGACAGTGAATTGGAAAGTGTGAAATCACTCCTGGGGTGATGGCCACACCACAGTCCATTTTCTTCTGTTCTCTTCCAGGATCTTGGGCACACATGCACACATGCCCGGTGTGAGTTTCAAGCCCCCAGGTCTGGGACATAAACCATGGTTGGCCATGTGGGAGTCCAGTGACATAACCACTATGTCATGTCTTGGCCCCAAGGATTTTATTTGAAAAACCTCCCTATAGGCCTCGTTGTGGTGGCACAGGTGGCAAGACACTGCAGTGGGGTGTTGGAGCCATATGGGAGGCTCTGGTTTTGGGTCCCAGGCCCATCTGAGCATGCTGGGCTTGTCTGCCATTGTGTTTGAGGCTGGCCAGAAACCTGGGGAGGGATGGAGGGAACTACAGCATGGTGAGACCTTGTCAGGGATTTGTCTGTCTCTTTCTATTTCTTTCTTTCTTTCATGAAAGAAATAAACAACTAACTCCCTGTGATGTAAGCTACAAGAGAACAGGGACTTTTTATTTATTCTTGTATTCCTGATATCTAGACTAATGCTGGTAAATATTTTAAAATATAAATAGTAGAGAGAAAACATTCAGTGAGCACCCCATTTGGCTGATAGAACTTCCTGAAACGTTTTTAAAAATAATTATTTTGTTTAACTTTATTTATTTTATTTTAATTTGACCAGACAGGGGGAGAGAGAGGAGAGAGAGGAGAGAGAGAGAGAGAGAGAGGAGAGAGAGAGGGGGGAGGGAGGAGAGAAGAGGGGAGGAGAAGAGAGAGAGAGAGAGAGAGGAGAGAGAGAGAGGAGAGAAAGAGAGAGAGAAAGGAGAGAGAGGAGAGAGAGATGGAAAATGAGAAAGCAAGCTGCCAGGTCTGGGATTCGAACCATGGTCAGCCATTTGGGAGTCCAGCACCCTTAACCACTACATCACCTACCGGCCCCAACTTCCTGAAGCTTTTTGATGACTTTTGGCCGATTCTTAGAATTTTGGTAAATTAGCTTTTCTTTTCTCTTTCAGTTCCAAATTCCCCTCGCCTTGGGCCTAAGGCAGAAACCATTGCCCATCTAATCATCATTGCCAATGATGATGCATTTGGAATTCTTCAGCTCTCTGCGCCAGTTGTTCGGGTGGCAGAAAATCATGTTGGGCCCATTGTCAACGTGACTAGGACAGGAGGAGCGTTTGCAGATGTTTCTGTGAAGTTTAAAGCTGTGCCGATAACCGCAATCGCTGGTAAGAAAAGACATCTAAGGTGCAGTGAAGGGTTTTAGAGGGACATGGACCCTGATTAACAAAGCCACGCGGGACCAGCAGGTGGCGTGGTGGTTAAGGCGCTGGTTACTCCCACATGGCCAACCATGGTTCAAGTCCTGAACCTGGTGGCTTACTTTCCCACTTTCTCTCCCTCTCTGTCTCTCTCTGGTCAAATTAAAATAAATGAATGAATAAATAAAAATAAAAAAAAGTTACTTTATAAAACAACAACAACAACAACAAAAACAAAAAACAAAAAAAAACAAAGCCACGCAAGGATGCAGTTAGAGACTCAACTAAAAACAACCTCACTCCTGTATATTTTTACAGGCACACATCCGAAGTTTTGAAACCTGTATGACACTGAATTTGTAGAACCTGTGAAAAGTATTGGAAAATCTGTATGAATTCACAAGCTAAACGGCTGCTGAGGAATACAGGAAAATGAGCAGCCGTTTGATTCAATTTATGGCATCAGCCTCGCTCCATACCCCCTCAGTCTTACTTACTAATTTCCTTATGAAGAACATGGAAGAGGCAGTGGTTAGAATGATCTATTTTAAGTGAAAGCAAATGATTTTGTCACCTAACACAGCCATTAGGAAACTACTGCCTTCTTTCGTAGTGCAGTTCAGCTTCTAGAGGGAGACTTGCCTCTGAGTGATCCACGTAGAAAGGTTGTAGTGTGCACGGAAAGGAACAGGACAGTGCATGGATGTAAGATCATGCCTAAGATAAAAACCAGATCGTGATCCTTGTTTAAAAAGATGATAAACCAGTCTCCGTGACTTGTGTGTGTGTGTGTGTAGTTGAGTGTGTGCTGACATATTGAGATGTGAGTAGTCCCTAGGAATGTCTGGCTAACTTGGCGGGGGGTATCTTACAGATTGACAGATGACATGGGATGGTCAGTGTTCTAAGAAATTAGCCCTCAGTCTCCTTAGGGGACATCCCTCCTTTTCCCATTCATTGACGAGACACAAAGCTCCTTCTTTTAGCCTGTATTCTCAAAAACGTCTTTCCAAGTATATTCATTAAGTTTGATACTAATAGTGTTTCTCTGGTATGTGGAATATTTATTGTCATATTTTGGAATAAACCTTAGCATTCAGCTCTCTGTCTCTGCAGGTGAAGATTACAGTATAGCATCATCAGATGTGGTCTTGCTGGAAGGGGAAACCAGCAAAGCTGTGCCAATTTATATCATCAACGACATCTACCCTGAGCTGGAAGAATCTTTTCTTGTGCAGTTGCTGAATGAAACCACAGGAGGAGCCAAGCTGGGGGCTTTGACAGAGGCAGTCATTATTATTGAGGCCTCCGATGACCCCTATGGGTTATTTGGTAATCAGACTAAGACTTTGTGTCTCTCTTGTACTTGTCTGTATAGCTCAGGGATGGTGACCTTCCTTTTCTTTATTTTAGAGGCTCAGAATTGAGTCGATCTTGATTTCTGTTTGAACCTGCTATTACTGATGAATAAGACATCTGTCTGTTGTCACTGGCTGTGGTTAATAGTAATAGTCGTTAAGCTACGGAAAGTAAATCAGCTTCTTACTACATATATAGAAGTCACACATGATTGGCTTTTGCATCAGATCTCGTTCCTTGATGTGTTTTCTGAGTTTATCTAATTCTTTGAAAAAAAATAATTTGATTTATAGAAAATTCATACAAAAATCCAGATTTCTGGGCTTTCTTGATAAATAGGGAAATCTGGTAACACCAAGCCCCTCTGCCTGCATAGAAGGAGTCATGGGGGCAAAAGAGCAACTGTCCCCCGGACCAAGCTTGTGGTTTGTGAGAGTTCATGGGACTTGGCGTACTCAGGTCTGGTAGGTACCTGACCCCATGACCATCTGAGTTTAGATTTCTGCTTCTGTCGCAGTGAAAAACAATTTGGAAATTTTGGCAGGCCCGACCAGCTTGTGTCACAGCAGGTTACTCAGATTTTGTGGGGTATGACTTCTAGATTATATAGGAGGAAGAAGAATCCACTAGAGCATGGCCCTTGGTCAGCTCTGTGTTGACTTGGTTTTACTTTGTATTTGAAACAAACTCTTCTCTGTTCGCCCTTCAGGTTTTCAGATTACTAAACTTATTGTAGAGGAACCTGAGTTTAACTCAGTGAAGGTAAACCTGCCCATAATTCGAAATTCTGGGACACTCGGCAATGTTACTGTTCAGTGGGTTGCCACCATTAATGGACAGCTTGCTACTGGCGACCTGCGAGTTGTCTCAGGTAATGTGACCTTTGCCCCTGGGGAAACCATTCAAACCTTGTTGTTAGAGGTCCTGGCTGACGACGTTCCGGAGATTGAAGAGGTGAGAGGAATGGCTAGTATAGAATGACACTGTAAATCACACCTTGTGTTGTAGTGACTAGAGCAGATGGTCGTTGTGACATTTTAGAGAGTGTGTCAGATTATTTCTGTAAGAATGTTCAAAATATGGTAGTGTGAAAGTGATCCTTACAGATGACAAAACCAGGAATATTCTAGAAATAGATGGTGTACACATGATGGTTTATTAGTATGAATTTTTTAGTATAATTACATTTTATTTTTCAACATTTTGGTTAAGTCATTAAATTGTATCATAATTTTAACTACATTTGATCCATATAAACTCTTAATTTGTGTCAGTACTCTCTTTTTGCTTGCATATTAATCAGTCTTAGTTAAGGGTAGATTGATTTTCCATTTGTTCATTCATCTGTTCTTCAACCATTATCGAAAATTTATTTTATGATAAATAACCACGTTAGATACAGCTTCCTTATTTTATGAAGAAGCAGCAAATAAGGACAGTAGGAAATTGATTCATCACAAACAAATATTAGCTGAAGATAATTTTATTTTATGAGATTCAAGTATTTTTAAAGTCTAGGTCTGATAACATTACTTTTAATACCATTAATAGTATCAAATTTTTATAGACATCTATAAAATTTCTTTTGAATACTAATTGTGTCCTTATTCTTTTTAAAATCCTATTATGCATTTCTCTTTCATTCTTGCTAAACTTAGGTGACATTGCAATATGACTTTTTTTTCATTTAAAATTTTGTCAGACAATTTCCTTTTTTAAAATTAAAAAAAAATTTTTATTATCATCCTAATCTTCTTTATATTACATTGGATTACATATAACTTTACAGTGTATTACATTGTTTTTTCAAAAGGGTCAGACATTTTCCTTTTAAGATAATGTGGGAAAGCATGATAGGCAAACTATTAAAATATATATGCAGTATTTTCTGTAAATAAAAAAAGGTATAGGACATAAAAGTCATGTTAATGAAATTGTAAATATAAACGAGGATTTTTAAAATTGATGCGCATGATTATATAATTGAATATTAAGGAATTTAAATAGCTTCTACTTGTATGTAATCATGCTCTATTATTAAAAGATGATGGGTAATATTCTGTTATGTTCTGAGTTTGTAAATGTAATTGGGGGAAAGTCTTTGAGTCTATATTTCATTCCATTTTGTTGTTTTACTTGTATGTATATGTTTGATTTTTTTCCCCCTGCATCATTCTTATTCTAATTTCAGAACTGGGATGCTGTTAAGGAAGTTTTCACTATATTTTTAGGTTATCCAAGTGCAACTAATTGATTCCTCTGGTGGAGGTACTATTGGGTTAGATCGAGTGGCAAGTATTATTATTCCCGCCAATGATAACCCTTACGGTACAGTAGCCTTTGTTCAGTCGGCTTACCGTGTTCAAGAGCCTCTGGAGAGAAGTTCCTGTGCTAACATAACAGTCAGGAGAAGGTATATGTGACGGTTGCTTGCTTACGTGGGAGCGATGGAAGTTGTGGGCTGATGGGGAAGAATCCCTTGCACAATTAAATAGTTTACATTTTGGCGGTTTTTCTACACTGTAAACCACTTTGTCAGTTATTAAAATGTATTAATTTAATTATGCCTATTAATGTAAAAATACTTCATCTTTGTCATATTTATTACTAGTGGAATGGGTATACATTATTATATTTTCTAATCCTAGAACTTTATTACTTTAATCTGTGATTCCTTATAATTAGAATTTAAATTTAATTGGTGTCTAAATTAAAGAACATTTCATACTGGTGCTGTGTGAAATGGTTGATATTCAGATTCTGTTTTTCCTGTATTTTTTTTTGGGGGGGGGCAGTGTAGTGTTTATTGGGCATCTTCAGAAATAGAAAATATGATGGTACTTTAGATATTTTGTGAGAAAATGGAATTAAAGCATGAGTTTATTTTGGTGCAAAATATGAGATTCATGCATTTTTTTTCTTAATATACACTTTTTATGAACTTTTGAAGTCTCTTCATAGAGACTCTTAGGACCTTGTGGCAAATTAAATTTTCTCTATTGTGCTCATGCTGTTTTCATTGTTTCTTGCAGTGAAATCTAGTAATGAAAATGATTTTTTTTTTAGCTTTATTTGGTAATTCTGAAATAGACACAATTTGCATACCTTACAATATACTGTTACAGAATGGTTAAAAAATAAGTCTCGTTTGTTTGGAAACTAGCAAGGTTTCCTTGTGTGAGAAAATAAAAGGGCTAAAAAGAAATGCAACCAAGAAATACAGTTACGTTTTTACTGGTACCGTAACCATTTTTACAAAACTTGAAAACCACTATCAGCATTTCCCTTCCTGTGTGTGTCTATAGATTACTCTGAGTGCCTAACCTGTCTTTTAATTGTTACTCCACATTTTAGCGGAGGGCTCTTTGGTCGGCTCTTGTTGTTCTACAATACTTCCGATATTGATGTAGTGACTCTGGCAGTCGAAGAAGGTCAAGATCTGCTTTCCTACTATGAATCGCCAATTCAAGGGGTACCTGACCCGCTTTGGAGGACGTGGGTGAACGTCTCTGCAGTGGGGGAACCCCGGTATACCTGTGCCACGCTGTGCCTCAGAGAACACGCTTGTTCAGCATTTTCATTTTTTAGTGACTCTGAGGGTCCCCAGTGTTTTTGGATGACATCATGGATCACCCCAGCGGTCAACAGTTCAGACTTCTGGACGTACAGAAAAAACATGACCAGGGTAGCGTCTCTTTTTAGTGGTCAGGCTGTGGCTGGTAGTGACTATGAGCCTGTGACTCGGCAATGGGCCATAATGCTGGAAGGTGACGAATTTGCGAATCTCACAGTTTCTATTCTTCCTGATGACTTCCCAGAGATGGATGAGAGTTTCCTAATTTCTCTCCTTGAAGTTCATCTCATGAACATCACAGCCAGTTTTAACAATCAGCCAACCATAGGACAGCCAAATACTTCTACAGTTGTCATAGCCCTAAATGGTGACGCCTTTGGAGTGTTTGTGATCTACAGTATTAGTCCCAATACCTCAGAAGATGGCTTGTTTGTTGAAGTTCAGGAGCAGCCCCAAGGCCTGGTGGAGCTGATGATTCACAGGACAGGGGGCAGCTTGGGTCAGGTGACCGTTGAATGGCGTGTTGTTGGTGGAACAGCTACTGAAGGTTTAGATTTTATAGGTGCTGGAGAAATTTTGACTTTTGCTGAAGGTGAGTGTTGGCTCTAAATGGATATCACTTTTTGGAAACTATTAGGTTGTCAGGAAAGTCATGGCTTGGGGTTGGCAGGTGGTGTGGTGGTTAGCGAGCTAGATTCCTACATGACTGACTGTGGTTCCAGTTCTGGACCTGGTGGCTTACTTTCTCACCTGCCCATCTTCCCTCTGTCTCTCTGTCTCTGTCTCTCTCTCTCTCTCTCTGGCCAAACTTAAATAAATAAATAAGATTGAATAAGTAATTCTTGAAAAAATAAAGAAAAAAATCATGATGCATTTTTTCCATTGACGTTTACCCATGTTTCCATTTTCCATTTTCTGATGACCCAATAATTAAAGTCATGGTACATATAGAGTGTACTTTTAAAAAGATCGACTGAATATTACGTTTAGAGTAAACTTTAGAACTAGTATAGAACATTTCTAAAGTGGTTATTTCCCAGGAAATGAATTGGGGAATAGTGAAATAATTGCGACTGGGAGTGGATTGTGGAGAGGGGACCATGTTGGGGGTAGCTCTCTCATTCGAAAGAAAGAAAAAATGAACTTAACAAAAAAAAAAGTTAGATTTTTCCAATGGCTTGACTTTGATAATTCAAAAAAAGTTATATAAAGTCATGACACTATAGAAATGATTATTCCCTTGACTTGTAACTTTAGCATCACGTAAAATGGAGCTATTTTATAGCTCATCTTGAGTTTTAGATACTATAACTTTTTTGAGGCCGTCTTTTTTTCTCTTCTTTTCTTTTTTTAAGAGATTTTTGCCCTATGGTATGTGCACTCACTGGAGAGACAGAGAGAGAGAGAGAGAGAGAGAGAGAGAGAGAGAGGAAGAGAGAAATCACTCCCCGGGTGACTTTGGTCGCACGTGCATGCACGTTCAGTGTGAGTTTCAAGCTGCACATGTCTAGTGTGAGACTCAAACTGCAGTCAACCACCTGGGAGTCCAGCACCTTAACAACCAGGGCACCCACTGGCCCCAAGGCAGTCCTTTTTTTTTTTTTTTTTTTTTTTAAATTGTCAGAGGACACATGTACTCATGAGAACATAAGAGAGAAAGAGAGAAAGATAAATCACTCCCAATGGGACACATTCACTCCGCAATCCCTTTCCTTCCATTTCTCCACTCCATCGTAATTTTGGGCATGCATGGAGACTTGGTTAGGTTTTCAAGGCACTGGAGCTGGGACTCTCATAATGCAGTTGACTTTGTGGGATCCAGCTCATCATGCACAGTGTCTGACCACTGCGCTATGACACAGGCCTTTCAAAAAATCTGGCACTGCTGTGTTGATGAAAGTGCACCAAGGTCACGAGAGAGACGCCATGCATTTATATTTTTCTCTCGTTTCCCTGCCTTTACTTTTCGTACTCTTTACAAAAGTAGGGTACCTCTGAGGCTGAGCAGTAATAGCAGTATTGGGTTTAGGGATGTTCAGTGGTACCCTGTGGACTAGCGGGGTCCTGGATCCAGTTGCAAAATAGATCGTATGTCCCTTGTTGGAGCCTCTCCTGCCACCTTCCTTACTACCTCCTGCAAACTGGCCCTTGATGCTGTCTTCTCACCTAGTTACCCAAAGACCCGCCTCATTCAGGCTGGCTCTTTTGTTCAGAATTTTCCATCCTTTTTCTGTTCCTGATTTCTTTTTTTTTTAACATTTAAAATATTTTACTTTTATTCAGACTAAACAAGACTAATACTTGTGACTAGTACATTTATCAAGGCAAAAATTTCAGGTTATAGGCCTAGAGGGAAAAAAATGAAGTTCTCAAGTCATCAACTAGAAATTTGATATGTACACAGTATTGGTTTTTCTCGTGATGGTCTATCACTCACAGAGAAACAATTTATCCCTTCACAGGGGAAGACTAAAATTATTCTTTTCTCCCTTTAAATTAAAAATTACAGAACCCAAATCAGATTTGTGCTTCTCTTTTATAACATATACGGCCAACATGATCCTGACATAGTCATTAAAATTAAATTATTGGAATTTATGGCCATAAAAACAAGATAAAGCACACATTATTCCTCATGAAGAAACTCATTTGGTAATATTACCCCCCCAATAAAGTAAGGACATGTTCAATTTATCATATCCTTACTTCAGAAAAGAGGAATTAAGCATTCAGTTCATAAGTTTATTTACAAACATATCTAGTATACTATAACTTTAAGGGTTTGATCACTGCACCTCTTAAAATGTTCTTCATATTTATTAAATGAATGAATTAATACAGCTTTATTTCTTAAGCAGCTTTAAGTCGTACTATAAAGAAAGGTGCAGCAAATCCAAAGTACAAAGTTGAAATATTCAGTTTGTATGCCGAATATTGAGTAACTGTCATTTGTTTTCCACTGAAAATGGCACTCTTCCCTAGGCCCTCCTCGTAGTGGCTCCTACAGACCAGGGAGGTCGTGAACCTCTGGATACTCTGTCTCAGCCTTGCGCTGCTGGAAGCTCTGCAAGATGCACAGAGTCTGGAGGCAGAAGAAATCCCCGTTCATTTTTTTTTTTTTAAGAGATATTTTTGCTGTGGGGTGGGTGCTCCCTAGAGAGAGAGAGACAGAAAGTGAGACATCACCCCACAGGGGAATGGCCATGCTGCAGTCCCTTCCCCTCCATTCTCCTCTTGGGATTTTGGGCATGTACACACACATGCTGGTGTGAGTTTTTTAAGCCACTGGCTCTGGGACTTGAACTGTAGTTGACTATATGGGAGTCCTGCGATGCAGCATTATGCCAGCTGCTCCTTCTGTTCTCAGTTCTTACTGCCATTCCCTAAGTGCTCCTGGTCTTTCAAGGATATATTGGGTTGAATACTTTATTCAAGTTATTTGCAGTAATGCTAATGAGAATGAAATTTCACTCTCTTATAGGAAACTTTCTAAGCAGAAGCTGTTTTCAAGGCTAGAATATTGTTCTTGGCTGAAAAGGCCCTGCTCTGGGACCAGCATTTAGCGTAATGGCTATGTCCCTGGACTCCCATGTAGTTGACCGCAGTTCAAATCCTGGACCCGGTGGCTTAAACTCACACCGGGTGCGTGTGCATGCGTGCCCAAGATCCTGAGAGGAGAATGGAGGAGACGGGATTGTGGCGTGGCCATCCCTTCTGGGGTGTGATTTCTCGTTTTCTATCTCTCTGTCTCTCTCTGTCTTTCTGGCGAGCACATGTGCCTTGTAGCAAAAACCTATAAAAAAAAAAAAAAAAAGACCCCGCTCTAAAGCCATAATTCTTTAAATAATTCCACTTTTAACTATTTCATACTCCAAACTATCCTTGTCCACAATCTTCCTACATTAATGAAATTTCACAGTGCTTTATGTGTGAAAAGATCATTTAGATTAACATAGAAAATTTGATTATAGTAGTGCTAATATTTCATGTGATTGTAAATCACACATTCTTACTACTTAACTTTTTTTTAGTATTTGGTATAGGGTATATACACTTGCCAGAGAGAGAGAGAGAAGAAAAGTGAAAATTTACTCCTCCCTTCAGGGAGAATGTCCACACTGCAATCCCTTCTTCTCTGTTCTCCTCTTTGGCTTGTGGGCATGCACACACGTGTCCTGTGTGATTTCCATGTCACAGGTCCAAGACTCAAACTGCAGTTGGCCATGTGGGATCCAGCACTTTAACAAACTCCATGCCAGTTGCTGGCCCTTTACTTAAGTTTCCAAAATAGAAGTTATTTTGAACTTTTCCAAGTCTCTATGTTGGTGATGCTATTATTTTGGTTTTTATTTTGTTGTTTTTAACAGGTGAAACCAAAAAGATAGCCCTTTTAACTATTTTGGATGATTCGGAACCAGAAGACGATGAGAGCATCATAGTCAGTTTGGTGTACACTGAAGGTGGAAGCAGGATTCTGCCCAGCTCCGACACTGTTACTGTGAACATTTTGGCCAATGACAATGTGGCAGGAATTGTTAGCTTTCAGACAGCTTCCAGATCCGTCATAGGTCATGAAGGTGGGTTCCTCTTTTGGTTGAGCATATTCACTCTTTTTTCCTTGGATGTGATTTTTTGTCTAGTCTTTTAAACCTTGTTTGTTTCTCCCCTTTCATTACTTTGTTGAGCTGTGTGTGTGAATCTGCAAGAATTTATTTGGGGGAGGACTATGGTGAGCTGTTTAGCTGGATTGAGGCAGTTGTGCACACCGATACTGCATTCGAGCTTGCCATTTCCCAATGGTGTGATTTTAAGGAATGTTCAGCTTTCTCATCTTACGTGACAGAAAACATTAGTTCCTTCAATGGTTTCTCTGCGAGGACTAAGCGAGCTCATAAATACGAAGCATTTAGCATGGTTCCTGGTGAGCACGGTATGTGCTCAGTGGTAGCTGTTGAGCTTAACAGTGAAACGTTGACCCCTGTTAAAAACAAACAATATTTTAAAATTGGTGAAGAGTTTAGCCTAGATTTTTTTATTGTGCTTGCATATTTTATTAACAAAGTGCCAAACTAGAAAACGTTAGAAAATGTCCATTCTTTTTCTTAAAGAAAAAAACAATAACTTTCTCAAATCTTTACTTAATAATTTATGTCATATATAGAGAGTTTTGCATATATAGGTTAAGTTTCGTCTGTTTAAAACATTGTGATAGTGTTTTTGTCTTTGAATAATCTTGTTTTGTAAGATAAAAAGGAATTTATGGCCTATGTTTGACCAGCCTGTATTTGGGATTTGAAAAAATAATTTTATCTGGTAGAACTAAAAAAAAAAAAAAAATGATAGGGATATAGGTCTTATATTTGGATCTTCATTTTTCAGATGTGAGAAAACAAAGCAGACACAGAGCGATTAAGTAATTTGAGAAGATCAGATAGCTCGTTAGTGGCTGTGCCAGATCGAAGTACGTTTTAGTACATCTGCCACCTTTCCCCTTATCCTACAACTAACTTGCCAGTTTGTTTTACTTATGCAGATGTTTGAGCCATTTTTCAAGACTCTTAATTACTTTTATTAATAATTTAGAACTAGATGTTTCCATAGCAACAAGTAAAAGTGACTAACAAATCTCTGTAAATTCCATCTAAAGAGAGATCACTAACTGTCAAAGAATTAATTTTAACATAATACAAGTAAAAAGTCACTAAAGGAGTAATCTAAATAATAGTGATAAAACAATAACATTTATGGAATGTTTCTGTGTTCTAGACACTCTACATCCATTATTTCTCTTAATTTTCTTCATTATTTATTATAATTTATGATTTGTATATAATCACTGCATATCTTTTTATATATTTTTTTTATACATTCAATCACTGTATATCATTACAGGATGCAAAATGAATTTTCCCAGCAAGAATACACTGCATATTAGTCCAGTTAAAAATACTATCATGTATGTTATCATCAACAGATAATTTTCCTTTTCTGTGTCCCTTAAATGTTTGTTTTTCCTTTTCCTCTTGATTCCCTTTCTCTCACTTTCCCCCATTTCCCATCTTCCTCCCACATTATCTCTGATATCTAAAATTAGTCTCTATGCTTTTATATCTTCCAGTCTTTCAGTTTCTGCCATAGAGTGCAGACATTTGTTATATATTGAATGGGGACATACAGTGCCTCTTTTTCATAGTCTGGCTTGCTTTGCTTAGCAATAAAACTCCCATTTTTATTCACTTTCTGCCAGGGTCTTTTTTTTTAATGGCTGAGTAGTATTCCATAATGTATATGTGCCACAGTTTTCAATTCATTCATCTGTTTGTGGATGTTTGGGTTGGTTCAATGTCTTGACAGTTGTGAATAATACTACAATAAACATGAATGTGCAAGTACTTTTCTGATGGAGTATATTCCTAGCCTTTAGGTAGATATCCAGGAGTAGAATTGCTGGATCATATGGTAGTTCTAATTGTAGGTCTTTGAGGAACTTCCATGTTGTTTTCCACAAGTCTGTGCTAATTTACATTCCTATCAACAGTATAGGCGAGTTTTTTCACTACAAACGTACCAGCACTTATTACTTTTGATTTTAGCCATTCTGTCTTGGATTAGGTGGTATCTCTTTGTGGTTTTGATTTGCATCTCTCTTATGATAAGGAATGCTAAGGATTTTTTCATAGGTTTTTTGGCAGTTTATGTCTTCCTTAGAGAATTGTCTATTCAGCTCATTTGCCCATCTTTTAATTGGATTGATAAAAGTTTTCTTTTTTTTGGGTGAGCTGCTTGAGTTCCCTGTATATTTCAGTTATTAGCCCCTTATCTGAGGCATAGTTTGCAAATATATTCTCCCATTCTGCACATTGCTGATTCACTTTTAATTTTAAAAGCAGTTCCATGAAGTAGATATACTAGAATACACCAAATATTCACGTGAGGAAACTGAGCTTGAGAGAAACTAGCACATTCAATGGTGGAGCTTAAACCCAGCTATGCCACAATACAAAGCCCACATCACAAGGCACCTTGTGAGGAGAGACTGTTTTGCTTGAACTTGTGTCAGCTGTAGAACTTGTCAATGCAGAGGTTGTGGGTAGATACATAAAGTGATTTGAGTTGGAAGTACAATGAATTTGAGTAGCAGTATCTGTGTGAAAGGGGGAAATTCACGAGAGAGCCTGACTCTATCTCAGGTTAGAGATGGAAAGTGGATGTTTTGAGTTGATAGCTGATATCAGGAAAATGAATATGTGGAAAGAGAAAGAGAAGCTGGTTAGCTAGTGGCTACCAGGGATGGAGCCACATGGAATAACACCAGGCCCAGGTTCTGGGAGAGGAGGGAGAGAAGGCTGCCAGAAAGGTGGGAAGAAAGGGCAGTTACTAGAAAAAGGAAGTAACTAACGTTTCATACTAAGATGACCAGCAAGTGAGAGTATATTCCCAACTGGGCTAGAGAAACCATAGTAACTGTTGGAGACAGGGAGCTAATATCTAAGCTGACTACAGGACTGAGAGGTCTTCAGGGCGCTCGTCAAAAGGTGGTCCTCTGAGGACACCTTTTTATAAAGCATTTGTGACTGGTCTATGACAAGATAAAATTAGACACTTTCATAATAATTTCACTTTTTTGTAGTATCAGAAGCAGTATCTGTAGCTTGTGTTTTATATGTGTTCTTTTTGCTATTTAACCAGTCATTCATTTTATTGTTGTTTTGCAAAAGTGTCAGTCTGTGTAGGATTAAGGTAAACAAAACACACCATCAAAAAACATAGTTTCAGGGTGTGGTGTGGTGGTTAAAGGCACTGGACTACCACATGGTCGATCATGGTTCAAGACCTGGACATAGTGGCTTGCTTTCTCACTTTCCCTTTCTCTCTCTCTCTCTCCCTGTGATCAAACTGGAAAATAATAATAACAATAATACATAAAGTTAAGTAAATAAAATAATTATTAAAAATCATACAGTTTTCATGGCATAAAGTTTTGAGAAGCACTGCTCATTGACTGGAAGATAAAGGAGAAAAAGAAACATTTGAGAAAATGGATTTTAAGAGGAGTATTTCAGATTTGTCTTTGTTTAAGAAATAACAGAGAGAAAAATAATGTAGAAGAAGAGACTCAAGGTGTAAGCGGTATGCAGGCTATAAATACCAGAAACCTGGAAGGAATAGATTAAATTTAAGGAAAGACAGAGCTAGATTAGGCATATAATTTTCAGCAAAACGATAGAATTACTTTTGTAAAGAACACAAAACAATTTGAATGCGTGGGTCATCAATTTAAAGAGATTTTTAACTGTAAAGACATCTCATGTGAACGTGCTCTGAGAGTTTGGGTGGTGAGGGCTGTGGCAGAATGGGGGACTGTGAAGACACTAAGGCTCTCCTGGGTACCCCAGGTCCACTTTCTTGGAGAAAGTATACACACTGGCACTTGTGTTCTTTTTGGTTTGATGGAACCTCTCTGGAAAACCATATTGTGGCCTCTTGGGACCAGCAATTAGCGTAATGGCTATGTCACTGGACTCCCATGTAGTCGACCACAGTTCAAGTCCCGGACCCTGTGGCTTAAAACTCAGCGCTGGGTGTCTTTGTGCACATGCTCAAGATCCCGAGAGGAGAATGGAGGAGAAGGAATTGTGGTGTGGCCATCCCCCCAGGGAGGTGATTTCTCGCTTTCTGTCTCTCTGTCTCTGTCTGTCTGGCAAGCACATGCACCCTATAGCAAAAACCTCTCAAAAAAAAAAAAAAAAAGAAAACCATATTGTGGCCTCTTCAGTGTCCAACAGCTAGATATTTGCAGGAGATGCAAAGAGAAAAAAGGATTAGTAAGTAAAACAAATGACACAAATGTATCACTGGTTGAAAATCTACTTTAGCATATAGTCTGTGAGCATGAGTCTGGTACAGGAAGTAAGCTTTCACCTACTGGCCTTTATTGCTTGCAAGACTGCTCCCCAGACTTTTTGCATTTTCTTCATAAAAATTGGGGAGGATTATTTCATTTTTGCTTATTTGGCTTTTATTCTTAAACCTTTTCCTAGAGTCTAAATTAACTTTTTCAAAAATATATTGAATCTCTGGAATTCAGTTTTTCGTGTATGTGTGTATATATCCTTTTTACTGCCACGAAAAGTTTCAAGAAGAGATGTGTATAAAGATGAGTTTACCAAAGTGAATTAATGAGAACTTCATGGTGATTCTTCAAAGATAACTGCTAACAAATGGGGTGAAAAAAAAGAGTCATGCCATGTGGGCTTTGAAAATGTTAATAGTGCTTTTGGCTTAATGTTGAAGCTTCATGTATGTGATTAGATTTAAAATGTGGACTATGCTGAACTGCTGGCTCTAGGATGCATTTTTGATTCATGGGGAGGAATTGCCTTGGTGTTTAACATTGTATTGGATTTTGTAAAATCCTATTTCTCTGTTTTGTCCTAAAGCGATCGGAGAGATGCCCAGTAGAAAATATTACCTTCTTCCAAGTGTAATGGGCAGAATTTAGAAATATGGCACAGTGGCTATCACTGTGGTTGCAAATGTGTATAAATGCACTTTATAAAATCTGTATTACATGTTTCCACTCAGTCACCCGACTCAGCAGCATCGTAATCATTGTGCCATGGTCAATGGATTTAAAACTTTCTTTTTGTTAGAGGCAGCATGAATCTTTTTAACCCAAAGATTTGAACAAGAAATGTGATTCTTTAAAAAATTTACAGAAGTGCTGTGTTAGAGACACTCAACTTTGCCCCTAAACTGTCCCTAGTGACAGTGTGTACCTCCCATTATTCATATTCTGATCATTGTTTTCAACAATTTCCTTTATGTTGTAAAGGGCAGTCAGTTTGGATGGTACATGTATGCCCTGCATACCTGTGTCTATTAAAATATGTTTTCTGTCTTTTGCTTTTCCATTGTTTCTGTATACATCGTAGTTGGTGTTTATGTTGGTAAGAGTCCTGCTTTTGCAAAGAGGTGGATGAAGCTCTCAGTGTTATTAAAATGCATTTTTCATTCATATTCTTTATCTGCATTATGCTAGGCCCAGACACTGTATGAGAGACCTTTTATTTTAGAGTTAAAATGTGTCACCAGCACTTGGTGGACTCTGAGGAGTTCCTGTCACCCTGATCTTCCAGCAGTGTAGTCATACTTGCTGGTCGATGAGGTTCCTCTTTTGGCTTTCATCATGGGCAAAGCCTTAAAGGCAGTTTAATATCTACATGCTCTATGATTGTCTTTTCTTTGTCCCCTTAGACTTAAAAGACTACACACTTGTTTCTAACTTTTTCTGTTTCCTATAGCAGTTCATGGACTCCTTACTCAGGTAGAAGGTAGCCTTTTAGTATATCCCATTTTTTCCAGGAACATTTTACGTGGACCTGGCTCCTGGGAGTCTGCCTTAAAGAAGCAGAGACAATAGCTCCAATTTGATTATTGCCTAGAATAATTTTCTTACTGGGCTTGGGCTTGCTATTGACATGATAAATTTGCATAAGGCTAACAAGATTATGTGTTTTAGGCCTACTTTACTTTTTCATTATGTGCTTGTGTGTGTGTGCATGTGCGTGTGTGTGTGCGTGTGTGTGTGTGTGAGTGAACGAGAGAGAGAGAGAGAGAGAGAGAGAGAGAGAGAGAGAGATGCTTCCAGTTGTGTTTTCTGCATTATTTTCTTGCAAGTTACTTCCATGGTAACTTGTTAAACTTTCAGAGGTGATTATGTATTTAATAGCATGAGACTATGAGAATTTTTCCATGTGGTAAGTTTGTTAGAAGGTTTTACTCATTTCTCTCCTCAGCGTTTTACTTTTATTTTCACCTTAAAATGAAATTTTCTATTCAAAAATCTCTAGGTACAAATTTTCAACCATATAATGGGCAGAATTTAGAAATATGGCACAGTGGCTATCACTGTGGTTGCAAATGTGTATAAATGCACTTTATAAAATCTGTATTACATGTTTCCACTCAGTCACCCGACTCAGCAGCATCGTAATCATTGTGCCATGGTCAATGGATTTAAAACTTTCTTTTTGTTAGAGGCAGCATGAATCTTTTTAACCCAAAGATTTGAACAAGAAATGTGATTCTTTAAAAAATTTACAGAAGTGCTGTGTTAGAGACACTCAACTTTGCCCCTAAACTGTCCCTAGTGACAGTGTGTACCTCCCATTATTCATATTCTGATCATTGTTTTCAACAATTTCCTTTATGTTGTAAAGGGCAGTCAGTTTGGATGGTACATGTATGCCCTGCATACCTGTGTCTATTAAAATATGTTTTCTGTCTTTTGCTTTTCCATTGTTTCTGTATACATCGTAGTTGGTGTTTATGTTGGTAAGAGTCCTGCTTTTGCAAAGAGGTGGATGAAGCTCTCAGTGTTATTAAAATGCATTTTTCATTCATATTCTTTATCTGCATTATGCTAGGCCCAGACACTGTATGAGAGACCTTTTATTTTAGAGTTAAAATGTGTCACCAGCACTTGGTGGACTCTGAGGAGTTCCTGTCACCCTGATCTTCCAGCAGTGTAGTCATACTTGCTGGTCGATGAGGTTCCTCTTTTGGCTTTCATCATGGGCAAAGCCTTAAAGGCAGTTTAATATCTACATGCTCTATGATTGTCTTTTCTTTGTCCCCTTAGACTTAAAAGACTACACACTTGTTTCTAACTTTTTCTGTTTCCTATAGCAGTTCATGGACTCCTTACTCAGGTAGAAGGTAGCCTTTTAGTATATCCCATTTTTTCCAGGAACATTTTACGTGGACCTGGCTCCTGGGAGTCTGCCTTAAAGAAGCAGAGACAATAGCTCCAATTTGATTATTGCCTAGAATAATTTTCTTACTGGGCTTGGGCTTGCTATTGACATGATAAATTTGCATAAGGCTAACAAGATTATGTGTTTTAGGCCTACTTTACTTTTTCATTATGTGCTTGTGTGTGTGTGCATGTGCGTGTGTGTGTGTGTGTGTGTGTGTGTGTGAGTGAACGAGAGAGAGAGAGAGAGAGAGAGAGAGAGAGAGAGAGAGATGCTTCCAGTTGTGTTTTCTGCATTATTTTCTTGCAAGTTACTTCCATGGTAACTTGTTAAACTTTCAGAGGTGATTATGTATTTAATAGCATGAGACTATGAGAATTTTTCCATGTGGTAAGTTTGTTAGAAGGTTTTACTCATTTCTCTCCTCAGCGTTTTACTTTTATTTTCACCTTAAAATGAAATTTTCTATTCAAAAATCTCTAGGTACAAATTTTCAACCATATTAAAAAAAATATTGTTCTCTTTCACCATGGATCTTTATTGACGTACACCTTGTCTCCTCAGCATTTCTGCTCCCTTAGCACTTTTAGTCATGGATCAGACTTTCTTTTTTTTTTTGGACTGTTTCCAGAATTTGTGACTTTTTAAAAAAAATTTGGAAACTATCACTATAAATCTTTACATTTGTATCACTTGACAATATTCTGGGGGAAACAGTTTAATAACTAAAGTTCTCTGTGCTTTTCCTTGTTTTTAATGCATGTTCGCTCTAGAAGAAACTTCGTATATTATACAATATATTGTATTTTGTTCATCTGAGTTATATAAATATAAAAGTTTAAAATAGTTATTTTGGCCATCATGGGTAATTGTATGGAGTCTTTCAGTTTTATCGTAACTTTTGAACAATCTGATTCCTAACTAGCAGTTGCTACACTTTTTTTTTTTAACTCTATAGTCTCATAATATAACGGTGACAGCATTTTATTGGTATTGAAATGCTTAAAAATGTGTTTTGAAAACATTTTTTAGTGGTTTTGCCTTCTTATATTCTTCACTCTTCCAAAATAATTTATTGTATTAAAGTTATGTATATTTAAAATCTGTGTGAAAAATGTATTTAATGTTTCCTAATAATTAAAATGAATACAGTTTTTAAAATGAACTAATCCATGACATTTTTAGTTAAGAAAATTTTCTACTAGAGAAATTTGTTTAGATATGTTATCTTCAGGAAAAAAATTTAGTAATTTAGCAACTATTTTGAAAGAGTGCTTCTATTTTATTGTTTTACTTCGTTTCCCCTAGTTCAAAAGTGTTGGAAGATTTTATTTGAATAACTAAGTAAAAGTGACATTTTTAGTAAAGATTATGGGCTTTAGCTATATGCCTGTACTACACAATTTGAATAAGAAGACTATTTAAAAGTCTTTGAAACATCATTCTGTTGATCTGTTCATAATAATTTTTAGTAATAGAATTAATTAGTTTACCCTGTGTTCATCATGATATCAAACTAGTGAATTGAGCTTCTTTTCAGCAAGCTGCCTGGTCATGAACATTGTCAGTAGCAGCTGGCTTCCTGCTTAGAGCAATTGGAAAGAAATGCCTATCATGATTTGTCTTCAGTTTTACAAAGTATTACATGGGCGTAAGAGTTAGGAATGGAAAGTATCTAGACTATCTCACTTACCCAGGAAGGAAAACTGTAACTTTGGTGGTTACAGACATTGATATCTAGACTTGACACCTTTCCTTTGTATTTCTTTTTATAAAACAATATCATTGATGGTATATGTAAGTGACAATCCAAAGAAATGTGATTTTCAGGTATTTGCAAGCATTTTTATGCATGCATTGTGTAAAATCACATTGCAAATCAGTGTAAGGAATTTGTGTCCTTTTGAGAGGTGGAGGAAGAATTTACTTGTGTAATGATTAGTTTTGATTATGCAGACTCTGTTACTGTCTTAGATTTACAGAACTCTCACGTTCTGGTGCATGTTTTGGAGTGTATACAAGTTTGTGCTTCCCATGTCAGCATGTGATTGTGTAACTTTTTTATATTGAATTTCATAAAGTTTATAAATGGAAGTGTTTAGAAGTGGAATTCTTGTGTTAATAAACTATAAGCATGTGTACAGCTTTTAGACAGTTTAAAACAGAACAGTTTTGTAATGTTCTTGGAAAAGGTGCCATTATAGTTGCATGCTTGGGATTTGGGTTTTGTTGAGTTCATATGTAAAGTTCACTTCCCAATTTGCTTTTTTCAATCCATACATTTTACTTGCAGGAGAAATTTTGCAATTTCATGTGATAAGAACACCCCCTGGTCGAGGAAATGTTACTGTTAATTGGAAAATTATTGGACAAAACCTAGAACTCAATTTTGCTAACTTTACTGGACAACTCTTCTTTCCTGAGGTAATACCACAAAGAAAAGCTTTTTTTTTCTTCTTAAAATGTTCTCCATTAGGCACATGCACTTGCTAGAGAGAGAGACACACACAGAAACAGAGAGAGAGGGAAAGTGAGAGATTACCTCCAGGGGGGTTGGCCACGATGCAATCCCTTCTCTTCTATTTGCCTCAAGAAAAGCTTTACCACACATATGTAGAAAAAAACTATTTTTGAGGAAAATAGGATAGAAAATCAGCACCAGTGTACTGTAGTTATCATCTTTCTTCTCTCTCGTTCCTCCACACCTGCTTGATCTGAATTCTTTTTTTTTTTTTTAAGAGAGATTTTTGCTATAGGACGCATGTGCTCGCTGTTAAGACAGAGGGAGATAGAAAGTGAGAAATCACCTCCTGGGGGGATGGCTACAGTGCAATCCCTTCTCCTCCATTCTCCACTCGGGATCTTGGGGATGCACATACATACACCTAGCGTGAGTTTAAGCCACCAGGTGGGGACTCAAACTGTGGTTGACTACGTGGGAGTCCAGCAACGTAACCATTACACTGTCTGCTGGCCCCCTGAATTCTTTTTGAATGATGTATTTAATTCTTTTCTTCATTTCCTCTGCCTTGATTATAAGCCGAGCCTTTATAAACTCTGTCTTGTGCACTATATTGGACTTCTCAAAACTGGTATACTTGAAGCGCTGATCTTCTGGTCCCTGCTCCGATTTTTGCTAGTCATCAGTGCTATAGCAATGACCAACTTACTGTTTCTCTAAAATTTTTTAATTTTAGTTTTTAATTTTTTTTTTTTCAGATAGATTTTTGCTGTAGGGTGCATGTGCTTGTCAGTGAGACAGAAAGAGAGAATCTCCCCATGGTGGGGGGATGGCCATGCCATAATCTCTTCTCCATCCTCCTCTCGGGATCTTGGGCATATATGCATGCACATGCGCTTGGAGTGAGTTTCAAGCCGCTGGGTCTGGAACTTGATCCATAGGCGACCATTGTGCCATCTGCTGGTCCCACTTTTCTAAAATTTTTAATAGTGCTGTTTTGTTCCTTACATAAGATTTATATTCATTAGCTCAGCATTCAAGATCTTCTACAATGGACTATTTTTTTTTAATTAGTTTTTTTCTAAGCTCCAGGAACTCTTTCTTTAAATGAAAATATGTTTGGATGCATAATTTATAAGGCCGATTAAAGCAGGAGATAGTTTGTGTTCACTGATAATGGATTTCTCTCTGTTTGACATAGGGTTCACTGAATAAAACAATATTTGTGCATTTGCTGGATGACAACATTCCCGAGGAGAAAGAAGTATACCAAGTCATTCTGTCTGATGTCAGGACTCAAGGTAATTCAGTTTTGAGGTTTTTTTAATTTTTTTTTAATTTTTTTTTTTTATATTCTTTTCAGAAAAGAAAGTAACCATAGTCTCCATCTGTGTGTTTAACAATTAGATTCACGGGGAACCAGCAGTTAGCGTAATGGCTGTGTCGCTGGATTCCCATGTAGTTGACCGCGGTTTGTGTCCTGCACCCGGTGGCTTAGAACTCATGCCGGGCACGTGTGCGTGCGTGCCCAAGATCCCTAGAGTAGAATGGAGGAGAAGGGATTGCGGCGTGACCATCCCCCCTGGGGGGTGATTTCTCGCTTTCTGTTTCTATGTCTCGCTCTGTCTGTCTGGCGAGCGCACATGCCTTATAGCGAAAACCTCTCAAAAAAAAAAAATTAGATTCACACAGTTAAAACATAATATTGCTTTAAGGCTGGCCCTGTGGTCTAGTGGTTAGGGGAGCTGAATTCTATATGGCTGTCTGTAGTTCAAGTCATGGCATTGGTTACTTGAGAAAGAAAATCCTGAAAAGATGGAGAAATAGGGGTGAAGAGATTGCAGTATGACCATGCCCCAGGAGGGGCTGCTTTCTTTCTCTCTCTGTCTCTACAGAGCACATGTGCCCTCTGGCAATTATTTTTAAAAAATTACTTTAAATATTGTCTGTCCCACAGAAATACTAGCTCTGAAAAACATTACTACAGTGTAGGAATTCTTATGATTAGAGATGCAAAGTTTTGCTAAATAGTTGATTGTGAAATAAAGTATATTTGTAAAGGAAATCTTTTTGAAAGTAGTTTTATACTAACAGATCAATTTAGATTTTGGACTAATTATATGAGCAATTCAAATTTAGCCATTTTTGAGCAAATTGTCTGGGTATTGTCCTCAGTTTCTACTTAGTTTTTATACTTTAGGTAACCAGTAATGACAATGATAAGAAGTGAAAAAAATTGATGATTTGCTGTCCAAAAGAAAAATGGAATGTTTAATAGGTTCTGTTTGTCAACCTGAAGATTTATGTTAAGAGAAGTGAACAAAATAGAACATGTCTATGCTTTATATAATTTTAATTTTTTTTAGCGGTTTTTGCCTTAGGTCGTGTGCACTTACTGGAGAGAGAGACACAGTGAGAGGGAAATTGAGAAAGCATCCCTCAAAGGGGATCGCTGTGCCGCAGTCCCTTCTCCATTCTTCTGGAATCTTGGGCATGCCTGCACACGGGCCTGGCATGATTTTCAAGCCACTGAATCCAGGACTTAGACCATGGTCAGCCGTGTGGGAGTCCAGTGATGTAACTACTAAGTCATCTCCTGGTCTCTATATTTTAATGTTTCAGTGAGTAGAGTTACATTTTTGGTATTTAGAAGTTAATGCCATGATGGGACCAGCAGATGGCATGGTGGTTATGTCTCTGGACTTCTATGTAGTTGACAGTGGTTCAAGTCCTGGCCCTGGTGGCTTAAAATTCACACTGGCATGTTTGTGTGTGTGTGTGTGTGTGTGTGTGTGTGTGTGTCCAAAATTCAAAGAGGAGAATGGAGGAG